>NW_005187479.1:984751-993530 GCF_000239375.1 Pundamilia nyererei | reverse complement strand
GGGTATACTTACTCAGAGTTTGCACTAAACCGGCTTTCTGAAACAGGGCCCTGAACATGTATGTGTGATAAATATTTAAAACAACAACAAAACAAAAAAATCAGGAAGGGAGCTTTTTCACAGCATTGTAGTTGCTGCTTTTTAGCTATTGTATTTGAGCTTTTTTTATGGTTTGTTGAGAATAAGTAAAGGGTTTTTTTTTCTTTTATGTAAGTAGATTTTGGACTGAGACAGGCGAACATAATAATGCAAGGACCTAGACCCCTACCTTTGCCAGTGTGTAATTAATTTTCTTTAAGAGCTGTACTACCTGGTCTCTGTATGGCATCATGTCTGGTAACAAGTTCACGCTACATTCTGAAAGGCCATGGTATTTATCACTAGAAGTGGGGTAAAGCCTTATCTAAACCGTCACTAAAACCATCACTAAAACCATCGCAAATTTCCATTCATTTTGCATGGACTCTTTCTGGAGTTGCAATCGATACTTGCCCACTTGACTTGTATGAGAAATGTTATAGTAAATGGAGTTCGGGACATTTTCTAAATCCCAGAAGTGATTCAATTTTAAATTAATTTCTCAGTGGATGCCCTAACGCGTTACCTCCATTCACCTAGAGGTGAGAATCAAAGGAAAAGTATAAAAAAGGAGAAAAGAAAAAAGACATGGCCATTTAGCAGCTGCAGTAGAGGATTGTATTTATTTCAAAGAAGTGGTAGTGTAATCCAGTTAACATTTTGGTGTCTCCACCCTTAGGGAACAGGGGGCCTTCACAGTCATAGTCTTTAAGCAGTCATCATGGCCACTCAAAGCAATGTTCAGTCTCATTACCACTTAACGGCCTTATTAAAGTCCAGCTCCAAACCTCTTACATGACATCAAACGTGTTCCATTAAATTGTGACATCTTGTACAAAGTTGTAAAAGCTATTAAAATGCAATCGTGAGAAAGCTAGACACAAAAGTGGGCAAAATCTATTGGATGTTTTCTTTTTTCAGAATTTCTAAAGCTTCATTTACAAAATTAGAGCAGCTCATGGTGATTGTGAAAAGCTTACTATTGAATACGTCCCTTGAGGGAACGTCTTATACTAAGTGTGCTTCCCACGTGGTCATTAAACATAAATATCAAAGTCTCTTGACCCAATGATTTTTGGTGTGGTAGTGCTAATGCAGCTTAATTAAAATCCTCTTAAGGATTACTATGGGTGACCTCTGGAATATGGCATCTTGATCATCATATTAGTAGTGGAGAATTTCTTAATTTGTTTTCCAAATGCTGTGTTTTTATGCCTTTGTGTCTTTTTTATGTCTTATTAGTGAAAGGCATTACATGAACTTCATTCATGACATTACCGTTTTTCCAGTTTAATTTAATGTTTTTTTGTGCTGATAGTTGTTTGTAAAGGGAAGTATCATCTTCACACAAATTATGCCTTTTTTTTCAAAATGCAGTAAAACTAAACAGAACAATATGTTAATATTAAGTTTGATTGAATTATTATACTTGTTTCTTTTAGGAACAAATAATTGTAGCATCTAGTCTTGTATCCTAGATGTTTCATAGTGATACAGTTTGTTTGTCAGTGTTCTTGCAGTCCTATGAGAGTAAATATTTTGTGAAAAAAACTACTTAAAAAAATTATCTAATTGATTTCATCTAAAACAACTGCCTTAAATGAAAATTGCATTTTGAAAGTGGATGGCATGTAATATTTTTTTGCTGTATAACTTTTTTCACTTAATTTGAATAAATTTACATGTAAAATCAACACTGCTAATCTTGATTTTCTTTCCTTTCAAGCCTTTAACATATTAGTTATCAGAAAAAACTGCAAATCATAAATTAATTATGAAAAATGTTCTTAATTACTATCTACAGTGGTTATCAAAGTGCTGCCAGTGTTATAAGGATGAAGGGTTAGGTTATTTTGGTAGCATGGCAGAGATGTATTTTAATTGTTATTTTATTTTTTTTTTTTGTGTGTGTTTCAGATAATTTCTGTTATATTCACTAGGCTTTTTATGCACACTTTTGCAGTGTACATGAGTACGTGCTGATGTGTGTGTTGTCAGAACAAGAAGAAGAACACTTTTGACTTCCTGCTGTTGTTGATTTTTATTTTATTTTTACAAAAGCTCACACATAATTAAAACATGTTGTTATACTGGCACAACTCCTGCAGTGAAAGCTCTCTCGGCTCTGACCTTCACAGAGTTCCTCTGAGCCACATTCACACCTTTGCTTTGTGTCAGAGTTACAGAATGCAGAGATGAATGGCTTCAGTGTAGAGCATGATTCTTAGTTTACATTTCTTTTCTTAGATTTTTCCTCAAAATATATCAGACATTTTGAATAGGGGCAATACCCCAGAGGCACTCCAACCATCAGTAGTAGTCATGGCATTTAAATGTCATACAGGATTAGATATTACATCACCAACACACCTGGAGTTTGTCCTAACACATCTCTTTATAAGTAGTGAGTTTGTCTGTTCTTTGTCATACAAGAGCAATCTATAGTGATCTCAAGAGAGCAGCGGAGAACAGGCAGAATCTCCAGAGAGCCCCCTAAGGCAAAGCAGTCAATGTAAAACTCACTGTCCAGCCTGCACCTTTCTTTCGCCTGCCTCCCTACCTCTTTCTCCTGGCAAATGATTTGGAGAGGGACGGATCATGTGGAGCCAAACCCCAGTTATCTGGCAGAAGATCACACAGATGGGCCAGACTGAGCCAGCTGAACCCACAGGCAGCTGGGAGTGATGATGCACAGGATGCTTCCTATCAACAGGATGTACTCTAGCGCAGAAGCTTCACACGCTGACACACCAGACAGAGCCACTGAAGGAGGGCCGGCAGAGAGACCAAAGAGGCCAGGAGATTGGAGAGGGAGCAGCTAGATCAAGAAGAGGGATGTCGATCTTCAGAACTGAATGGAGAGCTGAAGTGGAAAATGAGAGAAGAAAGAGAGGTGAAGTCGTTTTGAAGGCATCGCAAAAAAAACTATTATGCAAAAAGAAGCATGAAAAGAGGAGAATTAGCTTTGTGGTGACTTTTAAAGACCTATGAAGCAAAGTGAAGGAGACTTGGAGGATTAAATGTGCAAGAAGACAAAAAGAAACAGTATTTGGATAATAAAGGGCACATTTTTATATCTTTATTGAGAATATTAAGATGGTCGGTGGAGATGGAATGGCTGAGTTTGAGAGGTGATTGTTGTTGACATTTCGTTTAATTCACAACTAGGTCACATTAGTTTAAGTGCCACACTCATATATTACATAATATATGAGTGAAACATAATGCAGCTCTAATGAAGCAAGCACATGCACACAAAAATGGATTTCATTTATAAATGGCTGAAACCCTCTTTCTGTATGGATTCAATTTTAACTTCTACCGTCTTCACCTTTAGCCCAAAAAAAAAGAAAGAGGAATGTATATTATGAAAATGCAAAGATCATGCACCAAGCATCTCCAAATAGCATACATTTAGAGAACAGATTGGTTACTGGGTATATTTCTTTCACATACAATCAACTGGTTTTAATCATTGCATGTGCTTTTGGAATTTTCCCCTGTTGATTCCTTGATTATTTTGCTTCTACTACCCAGAGTAATGTCACCGAGCACTATCTTTCACAGTATACAATGTGGAAATTGTAGTTAACAGCACTGCCCTTTATACACCGAAATGTCTTTTGATTACATTTCAACAATTTCCCTTGTGAGATCAATAAAGTATTTATCTATTTCCCATTGCAATCACTGATGTTGAAAGAATCTATTCATTTGAATCCTATATGATGGATTCAAGTGGAAATCATCATTTAATGTGGTAAAAAAAAAAAAACAGGAGTTATATAAAGACACTTTTTCCTTTATATCCATCACACTCAGTTGCATTAAATACAACCACTTTTGACAACTCAGTGAGGATATTCTATTTATTTTTGTATTCATTGTATTTAGTATGTACTTGTTGTGATAAGAAATGATATGAAGGAAGGCACATGCATGGGGGCTGGTTAACCTATAGTTTCAACAGTTTAGGCAGTAAATATTCTACAGGACAGATAAGAACTACAGTTTGTTATCTTAAACAGCCATGAATTGTGTGCGCGCGTGTGTGTGTGTGTGTGTGTGTGTGTGTGTATTTCACAGACTCACTTGAGAGAGCGAGTGAATTCCAGAGAGAAATCCTCAAATTGTCAAATAACAGCAGACAAAACAACACTATCTCCAGCTTCTTTTCCCAAGCATAAATTAGAGAAGGAGTAATTTGACAAAATATCAGTGTGTAAGTATAAGTACCTGAGCAACAGCTTACAAACAATAACATATTTGGTCAATCTGACTTGTTGTGGTTGTGGGTGGCAAACAATATATGAGTACACTGGCCACTTCATTAAGTGCCCCTAATTAAATAGGTACATCTTGCTATTACTTTGTTGAACCGTCTTTTTCCTTTAGGACTGCCTTAATTCTTCATGGCATAGATTCAACATGGGGGTGGAAAAACTGATCAGAGAATTTGCTTCAAAGTTTGGCTTGTTTTGCATTCAGAGATGCTCTTCAGCACGCTTGGTTGTAATGACTGATTATTTGATTATTCTCTCACCCTCGAATGAGTTCAAAGGATTCTGACCATCCCACAGTAGGATTTTGTGCAAAATCATATTTTATAAGCACCATCAGTACTTGAGCTTGTCATAAGTTAGTTGTAAATCTGTATAGATTGAAATGATAGTAAAGAACATGAGGGAAGGAGTTTTACACAGAGGCATGCTTCATTTTATCCTTATCAGTTCTTAGCTGAGGCCTGTGGGATTTGGTACATTTTTCTTAATTAATCAACAGTTCCTCCTTTAGTTTGTAACCATTCCAACTCTGCTTCCTGAAACCCAAATGGACTGATAAAAGTACAAAAGATGAATAAACCCACGGAGAGATAAAAGGATACCTTGCAGAGCTTTGTAATTGGACTCAAGTGCTAAGCTACCACAATACTACACTTTATATCTCTCTGGGTGGCATGGGAAACTGATGATGCTCGAACACTGTATCTGAGACACATAAAAATAATACTGCCACTGTATTTTTACAAGGGTTCAGTGGTTGTTTTGTTTAGGGTTTTTTTTTTTTCAAATGTTAGACAAACATTCTACATATCAGCAGAAAGCTTTGGCTCAAACCTGGCATAATTATGCATTACTGCCATCCACCTTGTTCCCTCTGAGAAGGTATTTTTTTTATTGCTTTGATCCTGGATGTACTTTAGACTTGTCAGTGATTTGTAGCTTTCTAACACATATTCCACTTTCCTCAGTCACACACAGATGTGTGAAAAGTGCTGTAGAGTGCAGCTTCTGTTTTAGGTTTTTATTCATAACCAACTAACAAGAATCCACCAAGTCACCCAGGGTAACGCTGTGAAAGTTATACTTAAGAGGGTTTTTTTTTCAGCAACAAAAAGTCAGTCTATTTGTCTGTTATCATGTAATACAATATTTAATACCCAATATTTGTTTGTACGCTTTGCCCACATGCTGTGCTAATTACCCTCACCAGAGAAGTGATGTTTCCATTGTTGTTGTTTCACTCTTTCACTGTCTCTTAGCAGGACGTTAGAAATGTTGGTGTAGAGGTGGAGCATGGGTGAAGGAGGAACTCATTAAATTTTAGTGCCTGTGCCTGGGGCTCTCTTGGTGGTGCATTTATGCAAACAACTATTTGAAAAATATGCCAAATATTCACAAACAAGGGTCTGTTATTTGGACCAAAAGTCAAGTTCTATCTTTTAAACTGGAGTTTCTGAATAAGTTTAAAGTGTTTATTTTATTTTATATCAGCCACAAGTTTTCTTACCAAAAGTCATCATATCATACACACAAAAAGTATTTTTTGCCCCAAAGGACTTTGCAATTTAGTTACATAAGAACAACGTGAAAAAATAAATTTGAAGGAATCTGGTCAAATGAAGTTTACTTGATTGGTAGAAATGTAATTTATATGAAGCATATTTTTCTTATTGATTAATTATTTAAATAAATACACCACTTAATTTATATTTTTCAGTTGAATCATACCTTGGGGGTTTTGGAAAGATTTTTTTCCACTGCAGCATTTTAAAATATGCATTGAAGCTCCCAAACAGAAAGCAAATGTGATAAACCTGCTATTTTTAGCATTCAAAGACACAACTGACCTCTAGAGCCTGCTTCCATGAAATACTCATCTGACATTATTTTATAGCTGTGGAAACATGTTGTTAATTGTCCTGTTAACAAACATTTAAATAAGCAGACTACCCTTCCATTAACTCTGTCTCGGACTTAATGGTTTCTTTCCCATTTGTTCTTCCTCTAGCCTGCCTTTCTCATGTCATTTAGTAGCATTAAGCAATAATCACCAGGCCAATTTTTATGACTGGAGAGGTTCTGAATAAAGAATACGGAAGCTTGCAGTGACAACAAATTTCAAATTCATTATCCTATTTAATTGAATGTAAATCAAACATTGTAGGCAGTCAGTATTCAGAAATTACTTAAAAATAATAATCTCGGACTGCAAGGGATGACAAAGCAGTGGCTAATGTCAAAAGTGGATTGGGGATTACTGGATGGATCTTGCTATAATAATCATAGTTAAAACCAATGTTCTCATTTTACTCTCTCATAAAGCAGCAAACAAACAGCATCCAATTTAGTGCTGTGCAGGTAGAATCAATCAATCTGATCTGAACTTGAATGCAGTTTATAAAGCTGAAAGTAGCTACAGTATCTGCTGCTGCTGACTGAACCATACAAGCACATTTATGAGATACTAAACCAAAACAATGAGGTAAAATAAATGCATAAAGCAGCAGATTTGGGTGAAAATTCTCTGTACTGTGTGTTCATAGCTGTGAAGAAAAAGCCTTCTACATTAGCATTTGATTTATAATACATCAGTTGCTGATTAGTGGAGTGTAATGATGAAGAACCATCGCTGACAGAATTTAGAAACATATGCTAACATCCTTAACCCTGTTGGAGAGCCATAATTACAAGTTATTCCCAGCACATAAGCTAAGACTGCCTTATAATGCAGTTTTTTACATTTCTTTAAATTTCAGCTGCCTTTTATGTGATGCAGATATTATTGTTGACTCATTTTGTCCCCTGGTGGATTTGGCTGGACGGAAAGGGTATTTTGTCAAATTACAGGGTCTCAACAGCAGAAATGAAACTGCCATTCTGTTTGCCAAGAGTGGGAGCAGAGCTGGCATATTAAAAGACTACTAAAGGTTAGGACTCCACGGGGGAATTCTATGGAAATAAAATCACAAAAGAGGTGCAATAACAGCCTGATTACAAGACAGCAATAATGAGGAAGAGACACATAGATGGACAGAAAGAAAGGGAGAGGCAGACTAGTTGGTACATTTGACATTTGTGATGTTGCTGGCATAAAAAAAGATGTCTAATTTTCTAGAGCTCACTTTGATTGAAAGCCTGCTCTGTCCTCCTTTGCGGTGTTTATACAGCCTGCTTGGAGGACAAGGAGGACCGATAATTGCTTACAAGACTTCATGCGGCTTCATTTCATGGCCACAGTCAGATTAGCAGATGTGCGATAGTGTCATCCTGCCTTGGAGAAAGATATTACACAAATGCATCATATAGCAGAATGCACACAAAATGGATGTGTAACTCAAATCAACAGCCAGAACACATCCATCCATTACGGCCCTAAATAGTCAAGTCAGGTCTGAGTCAACACAGCTCTGAACTGAAAATTGAAAACTGAAAATATATTTCACCATAAATACCCAAACACTGTAAACCCTCGCCAGATAAATATTACAGCTGTTAACAATATGTCAGTAAAGCTGATATCTGCATTGCATCATTTCCAACTGTTGACAGTCTAATCATATGACAGTAATTCATATTGCAAAGGAAAATAAAACTGACATAGCTTGAAAGTTTGATGGGCAATGTCCTTAGAACAGAGGTAACAAGCCTGATAACAAGGGCATCTCTTAAAGCCACAGATCTATGTTTAAAAACTCTGTTAGACAGAGATCAATATGTGACAGCACTTAACAATTCCTCACACTGGCCTGACATTTATTTTGGGGATGGCCAGTGCAACTCAATGAATACAGAATAGTCAAGTAAGGTGATGGTCTCTCAACTTTTCACATCTTCAACTTTCATTTAAAACAAGACATTTGCACAGTTTTGCTTGTGCTCCGAGTCCAACACTCAGAAATGCTTTTCATCTATGTGAGAGCATATGTCTGTTTGATGTGGTTAAGGCAAGAACCACAGCACATGCTGGTGTAGTATTCATCACGACCAAAACCGTCAATTTGGCATTTTTCCTTTTTTTTCCCTTCTTTTTTTTCTTTTTACTTCCAACTGTAGCACTCTTGTCTAACATTTTGGGGGGGTTGAAAGAGAACCTGCTGCGAGAGGCTGCAGAGTTATACTGTTTTAAATGTAGAGATTCAGCTTGAATTTACACACTGTGTAGGTACAACAGTATATTGTCTCCTGCTGTCATAAACACAGAGGATTTTATACAAGAACATTAACTCTATACTTATGTATTCCCACATACATAAATAGGCTTGTGTCAAAGGCAATATGAAGTAGAATACCATGGTATGAAAGCATAACCTTTCGTTTCTTTATAGTAGTAGTAGTAGTAGTAGTAGTAGTAGTATTTATTTATTGTCATTGTCAAGAACAATGAAATTGCGTTTGGGGCTTCCATACAACCCAAAAAA
>NW_005187479.1:978706-984557 GCF_000239375.1 Pundamilia nyererei | reverse complement strand
GAGGGGGAAGAGAATAAAGATATGATGCACCAATGCAGACCAGTTCATTGCTATTAAGAAGTTGGATATGGTTATTGTCCGTGAGAGGGGGGCAGTGGGGGCAATGTTTGTTTACATTGTTTGCCTAGTCTCACAAGACCAAGTGCTTACATCATTTAAACACAATGTAGCAAGGAGAGCACATCCTCGGTCAACACTTCATATTTGTGGTGTATATATTATATTACTGTATTCTTCTTATTATTATCATTATTATCATCATCATTATTATTATTCTAAACATTTATATGGTGATTTGGACAAAAACAACTAAATAAAACAAGGCTCAGTGGCAGGCTGTAAAACTGAGATACCTTAATTCAGCAAAGAAAATATGCATATTTCTGCTCCACAATGATGTCTGTGCATTTCATTTCATACAAGTGTTAATGCTAAATTAATTCAATCGGATATATAATTTATAAAGACTTAAAAGAACATTGCTCATAGATGGCATTAATCATACATACTGTAATATTTAAATTGAATTAGAAGCTAAGCAATGGTAAATTTTATGGCTATCCTGGGGGGAGCTGATTTAGTAAATATGGCCACATGCTTATTGTATTCTTTCAACAAACACATTATTAAAAGAAGTCTTCAATGCATCATGCAGACAGACTTTTTCTTTAAAGTGGTTTTATGAGGCGCCGTATCTCCCTAGTACATTAAAACAAGTGTTGAAACACATACTCATTAATAGGATCCCATGCAGTCTTGAGTAATGAATTAATTATTTCCAAGAGTCTGAATGAGCTTACAAAAGGAACTAGCATTTGTCTTTATTACAAACACCCTCTAAATTATACCTAAGAGACACATTAGCTGGTTGCACAGCTTTATTAAATAGCAAGAAGGAGTCACTGAGCAGTGACCAAAAACAATACATTTTACAGTACTTGGTTAAAACTGTATCAGTGAATAAACCCAGGGCTCTGACACATTTCCACCTCATATACATAAATACAAATTAAACGAGTCACCTGAAAGCTAAATCTTAGGTTAGTTCAGGTTTATGATGAAAGCACAGTTTTCATTGTGTTTCTCTCCATTTGTATGGTACGCTCCTCGCTGACCAAATCAATTTCCTCATGGATAAATAAAGTTTGATGTGAATTTTAACTTAATTATAGACTACTGGAAACATAAAAGAAAAACATACAAAATATGTCAGTAAAAGGCATCTTGACAACCAAAACCTGAATAGCATAGTGAGTGGATCCTCTTTTGGGGATTTAAGCCTGTACAGGTCATGTGACCCTGACAATCAATAAGTATCGATTTGGCATGAACGGGGGAAAAAACTGTACGTCTGCCAAAATGGCTGAGATCCTGTTGAGAGGAAGATCAGTCTTCCTTACAGAGGCCATCAAGTCAATCCGAACTTTTTCATCAGGATTTTTTTTCAGCTTAGCTGAAGTTCTTCAAGCTCTCAGTGGATGCCGTCTTCTTTGAGAAAATGCAGGTGAGTTCAATTCTAATGTTTAGGTCTGTAGAGCTGCCAGGACCTGCTGCTTTATTATGAGATATTCATGGCTTTTGCTGTCCAGTACACAGCAGCTTTTTACCAACCTGAAAAGTGCTTCCCAAACAAATATTTTTTCTTTGTTTTGTTTTTTCACATTTTTCGTGGCTGTGACCTTACTGAAGTATGTTGCAGGTTAAATTATACACGAGTCGTGCATCACTAAGAGTTCATAAACTTCTATAAGCCACAATACCACTTGAATTAAATGGATAACACAAATGTTAAATGAAGCAAATTAAGATATTTAAGAATGACTCAACAGAATGAAGAGGCTTAGTTATTTCTGGTTACCAGGGGAGGAAACTTCATCGCACATATGTGATTTTTGAAACATTTTCAAATCTTTTATTGTCACACTTTTCTTAACCTGCATGAATTCAAGACTCAGCTTCCTGCTCTTGGCTGATGAGAGTGACACCCGGTCCTAGCAACTAGGATACCTCTCGGAGGCCTTCTGGGCGAGTTGTTTTGGGGAATGTCCTACCAGGAGCACATGCTGGAGAGATTACATCTCTCGAGGTAGCCAGGGAGACGGGGAGGTCTGGGCTTCTCTGCTTAGACTGATGTCTCCATGACCCAAACCTGGATAAGCAGTAGAAGATGGATGGATTGGAATTTTTAAAAAAATCAACATCTTTAATTTTGTGTATTGTTTTGTCTGTATTTAGGCAAATGAATCAGCTCCACATACCAGTATAAAGAGGTGGAGTTAACTAACTGACAAGCTGATTGAGATTTTAAGGGATGCAAAGGCTTCAAATGTGCGTTCTCACTAGGAATACACCAGTACTGCAGTAGTGCATATAAATTTCTAAACAAACAATTCAAGCCAACACTTTAAAAAAACAGAGATAAGGAAATTACATTTTAGTGAAATTGCATCATAGAGAAATTAACATTATACAATATTCTCTTTCAGTCAAAATACTAATAAAAATTAATTACATGTTTTTTTCATGTGGGAATTTTGTCAAATCTGTGATATGACAAAGTAAATGGCAGTTTCAGTCTTCAAGTGTCAGAAAGTGGGAGAAATTAAATCTCAGTATCACAGTTTCCCAGTGTGAGTTTTCCTGGTGGTTTCTTTATTTGTAGCATCTCATTGTATTCTGTCTGCATCTGTGTTGATCTGTTGTGGCAGGAAGGTTGCAGGGATGCATTTAGATAGCCTCTCCAGCATGAACCACATACTTAAGTTCAAATGCAGTTTTGAACCAACAGTGGCACTTTAAAGTGGCTATGTCATGACTGAGAGTGGTGACAGCAATCCTCCCTGCTAACATTTTTCACAGCTCATGGCAAGTTTGCAAGCTTGTTGCTTGATAACATAGGGATGGCTAATAAAACACTTTTGGGGTGACTTTGCTGAAGAAACACTTTTTTGACACTAAATTTCACACTAATATTTTAAGACTGATAAACCTCTACTGACATAGGCTGTCTTCATTAATTAGTGGCCAGCTTAGAGCGGCCCAAACATGCTATCAATCAAATTCAGTTGAGTTTAACTACGACTACACAGTAATGGTTTAATTGCTGCAGAGCAATACCAGCAAAACACTCTATATGATATTGGAAGACTTGCTAAGATGGTATGATGGCAGGCATGGTGATTTTACTAGAGTTTGTGCTTCTTCTGATTTGTAGCTGTGAGTTTTGCATGGTTCAGTGGCCATCGAGCACACAGGCCAGTTATGCAGGCAGATTAAAATGCCAACATCTAGGAGCTCAGGCATTCTACTGCAGGGAGCGAATATTCCACAAAACTGCTGTTTCTGAGAATTCAGGAATGAGACATTGCAAAATAACGGAAAGAACTTGATAACCTTTGGCTAATCTGTTACTCTTGTGTTGCTCTTTTTTCATCTTTTTCCATTTTAAGAACATATTGCTGTTTTGTCCAGTTAAACAAATCTTTAAAACAAAGGTAGCATATGCAAGTCAAGGCATATATGCCTTGACTTGCATATGCTACCTTTGTTTTATGTATACATGGTGTGGTGGTCAGAAGGCAACAGAATACCCCTATCAGAATATTTTTTTATTTTTTATTTTTTAAGTTTAACAAATATTTGTACAAATATACTTCTTCAACAATTAATACTTTAAAACTTTGCTCAGTGTGTGTTTTCAGTATCCTCTTGGGATAACTGGGTCCTTGTTAATTTTAGCTTAAAGTCATTTTTAAACAAACCCAGAGTAAAAATCAGTCCACTTCTGAAAGCGGGGTGTCAGGCATCACTATCTGTTCAGCATTATCTGTGGGTGGCAGCAGGTGAAGAGCTCAAACTTATGAATATGTAAATGGAAGATATAAAAGAACTTTAGCTGAGGGGCAAAGGGCACACAGTAACAAAAGCATTCAAAATATAATAGCATACAGAATGGTACATGTTAATTTATATTTAACTGCCGCGGGTACATGACAGTCCATATCCGAGTCTGAAACCCAGCAAAGGAGAGAGAAAAGAAATAACACACTTGATTTTAAATAGTATTTCCAGCCTGCAACAGAGAAAGAGATTTAAAAGTGGAAACTAAACTTGGAATGATCTGTAAGGTGTAATGATGACAGGTAATACAATGTAGTCTGAGTCACAAACCACAGTAGTGGTTGTGACAGTAAAATAATGAATGTGGATTACTTTTGTTTATTTGCCCATGTGTGTGTGTGTGTGTGCGTGTGCGTGTGCGTGTGTGTGTTCAATCAGGAAACAATTATCTATGCAACTGCTTACCACAGGTAAAGCGCTAATGAAAACATATGTTCCTTCATCAGGAAGATGCAGTAAAGAGCTGTTTTTGTAATTACTTCTTAATTTTTTGCACATTTCTTTTGTTTTTCGTTTTTCTCTAAAAAAAATGTCACATCAATAACTGGGTCTACTGTCAGAAAGGGCAGTGAATATAAGACCAGAAATGTTTAATGTATTACTTAATCACTAGTCATCCAAGTTACCAATGACTGAACAGCTATGACTGTGTACACAAGTACTTGTGTTGTTTTTAACCTCTAGTACTTAACAGGTTATTGCTGTACGCTATGAAATGAAAACACTAGGGGAAAAAGCATTGGGTTACATACGAACGATTGAGCACTCACAAAGTGAGGAAAACTGGTTTCTTTCTACCTTGGACAGAAAGATGGACACATTTTCTAAATAAGTGGTCAGTAGATCGACTATATGTCAGTTCATGCATCTTAAGTTTTCAAAAATATTTAGCTTGAAAAATGATTCCATCAAATTATTTAAGTGACTGAAAGGCCCCAGTAATGAGTAAGAAGACCTAATCCAGTCTCATTACAAACTGTGTCATAATCCAATACAATTGACAGTTATATGTCAAGTCTTTTTGTTTCTTGTTTATTTTATAAATATTATAGTATGAATTTCATTGTGTTTAAAGTTTAAGGTTCAGTTAATCCCATTTTCCAACATTCACACTGAATATTAAATCTAAAAGTAAAAATTTCTATCACTGAACAAAATTTCTGTTCCTTACCTTAAATACAATTAAAAGCATTTAGTATCACTGGATTTTATGCAATTTTGACATGGCTTGACACTGTGCTCTCCTCCGGTCCCATGTGAAAGAGACAACAAGGACTTCATTTTATCACCTAAGGAACATAACTAAAATCAGCCACGTTTTATCACTTGACACTGCAAAGGTTCTTATCCATGTATTTGTGTCTTCGTGTATTGATTATTGTAACGCTCTTTTTTTTTTTTTTTTTTTGGGTTACCAAAAAGAAGTTTTAGAGATTTACAGATGGTACAAAATGCAGCTGCTTGCATTTTAACCAAAACTGGGAAATTTGAGCACATTACCCCAGTACTGAAATCTCTTCAGGGGTTGGGGAGGTTGGAGCAGATTTTAAGGTCCTGTTGCTACAAGGGTTTAAATGGTTTGGTGCCTGCATATCTCTCTGACCTTTTGCACCTCTATGTTCCATCCCCTGCTCTCCGATCTCAGGATACTGGCCTTCTAAAAGTTCCTAAAGGCAGAAAAAAAGACTATTGGGGAGCGTGCTTTTTCTTTTCATGCATTTTTGTGAAACAACCTCCCTCAAGATATTAGGCAGGCATGCTGTGTGGAGGTTTTTAAAGCTAAGTTGAAGACCCACTTGTTCAGCCTATCCTATGTGTCCTAATTCTATGCCCATTAGTTTCTAAATTGTACTATTTCTTCTGTACTGTTTTTTTATTTATCTTTTTGTCTTCAAATAACTGTTCAGCACTTTGTTTGAAAGCACTTTATAAATGAAGTTATTATTATTAT
>NW_005187479.1:977464-978652 GCF_000239375.1 Pundamilia nyererei | reverse complement strand
ACATCTTGCTTGACTTGAACTCAAGTATAGTAAAACACTGTATTTTTGATTGTTTTGTTTGCAATTCCATGTAGATTTTTAAAATCATTCTCCTCCCATTGCTGTACAGAGAAGTCACTAAAGTTCAGTTTCAGAGCCTCAACATCTTCCTTCTTTGTTTTACAAAGCTTCTCTGTAGAAGAAAAATGAGTAATAGAAGCCAATCCACTACATGCACTTTCTTGATTATAACAAGAGTGGGGGTAGCCCTCGCCCTTTCTTAGCCCATACAGCAGACATGTCTTTAGAGGAAACAACAGATCTTTACATTGATGTTAGCTGGTTGCTGAGGCGGGTATTGGGGGGTAGAGATGAGATGAGAGGGCTGCAAGGAGCAGTGAGGGAGGAGGGTTGCATCCGCGTACAAACAAATACCTCTTTAGAATTCTACACAGCACTCCGCTGCAGCGTGTTTGGTTTCCAGGCAGCACTGCATTATTAATGCTCCCATCTCCCCATCCTCACACCCCCAGAGCACAGAGAGTAGGGTGGGGACAGAGAACAGGGGAGAGAACAAGTTAGGGTAGGGTTAAAAAAAAGACAGCGAAGTTATATGTAAAGGTGGCTAATGAGCCAATCTTATTTCCACTGCTGTTTGATATGAAAATGCAAAGAACTGGAGCCAGTTTAAGATTTCTTTGCCCATTGTGCAAAATGACTTCAGAAAAAAGCTGGGGTTATTTTTTATTTGTCTTTTTCTCAAGATATACCACCAGCTACAGATACCAACAACAATGTGTTTTCACCACATTTATACTCTGTTTTGTGGTAAATCTGGGAATGGAGCCAGGAGGCAATCAGCCAGACTTGCAGAACTGGTGAATACCAGCATGACACATTTCTGGTGAGACCCACAAAGCCCAAGTTCCAATTAAGAATTTAATAACGTTATTAAATGGCACATTGTGAGGGATGGCCTTGGTCTCAGTCTGTGTCAGGCATTATCTTATTATTTTAAGATAAAACATGTGCATGTGATTGATTGCATTGTATATTTGCGTGTGTGGTTTCCATATCACCGTTTTGTTTTGTTTTTTCTTTCAGAAAGGGCACACATAACATGCGATGAATCTAGACTGTGACTGCTGGTTTGCTGGCAAGAGAATTGGATCATACAGTTACAAAACTTTTTCTTTTTCTTTTTTTTTT
>NW_005187479.1:975432-976930 GCF_000239375.1 Pundamilia nyererei | reverse complement strand
AAAGTGAAACTACAAACACTGACATTAGACACAGACTTCCAAAGTAAAACAGGAAACATGGAGATTAGATGTGACCTGAACTGAACATAACCACACAGATATGACACATGACAGGCAGACGCACGAACCAGGGAGACTGCGTACAGGAGATGACATAAACACTAAGAAACAAAGGACTAAACAGCAACCTCAAAATAAACTAGATGAACTAAACTAGGGCACAAATGAATACAAAAGATACATAAAACGCAAACACTGGGTCGCTCGACCCAGGACCATGACACCTTTTGTTCTGTTTTCTGTCAAACTGACTCAATGCTTCAATAATCTTGAGGTTCAGGATCTGGGGAGGCCAATCTATGACAGTGTTCTACTGTGTGTCTTTCTGTCCAGATATTCCTTTATTTCTTTGGCAGTGTGTTTGGGATCATTGTCATGCTAAAAAATGAAGCCATTGCCAATCATATGCTTTCCAGATGGTATTGCGTGGTGGATATAATTTTGATGGCGCTTTTCTGTGTTTGCAATTCCATTAGTTTTGGCAAGATCCCCATCACCAATGGGTGAAACAGAGCCCCAAACCATAACAGACCCTCTACCATATTTTTCCAGATGGCTGTAAATACTCACTGCTGTACCTCACTCCTGACATCCTCTTACATATGGACAATGATTTGCAAAGAATGTAAAAGTTGGATTCAAAATTGCCTTCATAATTCCTATTCAATAAAGTTCATGTGTAATTTTGCATTCCCTAGCCTTTCTCTTCCTTAAGATTTTCTTCTTGACAGCCAAACTCCCACTGAGACCATTTCTGATGAGGCATCAGTGAACAGTAGATTTATCAGCTGAAGGGCCAGATGTATCTCTCAGGTCCTGTTTCAGGTCATTGTTGGATGTTTTTCATGCTTCTTAAGGACATGACTTCCAGATAATGTTCATCTGCTGTAGATATTTCCTTAGGCCTACCACTTTCTTTTTTGTCCTCCACCTCTACAGTTTTCAAATTTTCTTTAAGTGCACATTGATACGCCATGCCACGATACACCAAGTTTTCAGCTAATAACCTCATTGGTGAAAAATAAGTATATTATGCCTGTCAAACTCTGTGATTGCTGGCATTTTTGTAGATTCGGTTAAAGACATATATATTTGGGCATACTTCATACTTCAGATGTTCTGCTGTTATTGTTTACTGCCAGTTTCTCAAAAGCATAGCACACTTTATCCAGCCTCATAAAAACACCCTCACTGCCAACATTATTTGAGCATTGTTTTGAGTCCAGGGCAAGTTTGTAAATATGTTTTTCTGAAGTGGGACAAACTCACATACTACCCCGAATCAAGTTAATGTGAACATAATGTCTGAATGAGAGTATGTAGACACATGTAGCGTAATTTTGTTCACCAAAATTACTTTGAGACCTCCAAATAACTGGAGTCAAGTTTTCAGTTAGGTTGAGCAAAACTGTGATCATTTTTTAAACCTTTTTTTTTT
>NW_005187479.1:955237-973462 GCF_000239375.1 Pundamilia nyererei | reverse complement strand
AGAAGTTTAAAATTGTCCCAGACAAACTTAAAACTCCTTTCTTTTAGTTCAATTGTGATATCGCTTCATATTGTTGCTGTATAGTTTTGTTGAGTATATCAATTAATCTAGAAATTTCATGTACGTTTATGCAAAATTTTATGACAGACATTACAATACTTTTAATCTGTCAAAAATAGAATCCTAGAATCGTTTTCCATTACCTTATGTCCAACTTCATAACAGCAAGAACAAAATAAAATTAAACTTTTTAATATTCTTTTCCAGGTGGCCAGAGTTGCCCTTTTTTCTTTCTTCTTTTTTTCTTTCTTCCATCTAATTAACAAATCAAGATGTGTTTGGAATATCATGGAGCTGGCAGTTAGCGAGCAGGAGGAAGCGACATAGACAGAGAGAATGAGAAAACCAAGCCAGACAGACAGAGAGATAACGATCCCAATTTCCCCAGTCGCCGACATCATAGGTAACACATTGTGTCTCCTTCACAGATCGGCACCTAGCACGCCTTGATGCTGTGGCTGCCACTGGTAAAATGTTACGAGCTAGCCTTTGGCAGCCCAAATGTGGGTGTGTTTTAGAAGCTAACACATTTCCCTCAGCTCTTTTAATTCTATTTTTCCAGGGACTTCATTTTCTATAAGCAGTAGAGTTGCAGTAATGAATTCATGCAGAGTCCAAACTATGTTCCCCTTCTGACCTCCTGTCTGTAAATGAAATAGTCAGCAGAGCATCAGGCAGGAGGTCATTCTGGTATACACTGCTCTGGAGGGAGAAATCAGGGAGATTCTCCTCTCCATCATCACTAAATGGAACTCTGCAACCTTTGTTTTGTTTTTTTCTTTCCTCTAACAAGTTTTAGAATCCAGCTCAATTTGTTCTTATTTTTCTAGGCAATGTAATTGTGAAGCAATCCACCAAGGATGTCAATATCCATTATCTTTTGTCTTTTATGCTGTATGAGGAAACCAAAGAAAACAAAGCACAGTACCATTGAGTTCAGAGACTGACTGTTGTCTAGTGTCTCCGATGTGCTACTTGACCAATCAAGCTGTTAAGCCAGCTCTGTTCTCTCCAGTGGAATTGAAAGCTGTGAGAGTGGTTGTTTGACATCACCTTGTCAAAGCAATCAGCTTGGATTTGCTTAAGGGGAATTTAAAGGGTTGTTTATCCCCTAGTAGCACTGACTTTCATGTCTCCTATAGCCCTAATAGATACCTTTCAAAGAGACCATTAAAAAAGTCTCTGTTCTCAGCAAATGTCTTGTGTCCATTTCTTAGCTCAGTTCTTAAAGTTCAGATGTGCTCCCTCATCCCATACAGAAGACTGTTTTAGGGAGATAATATTATTTGAAGATGATATGGCAACTTATTTCAATTAAATTCCCAAAGCAAAATGCAAATCACAGTGTCCGACTGAACTTTACTGGTAAGTTATTTAATTTACTGTTCTTAGTTGAAGGACTAAAACACAGACTTGAAACACCAAAGGGTGACGTCAAACACAGCAACACTACAAATATATTTCCAGTTTTATAATTAAATTAGGAGCAGCACGGTGGTTAGCACTGTTGCCTCACAGCAAGAAGCTCCTGAGTTCAGCTGGGGTCTTTCTGTGTGGAGTTTGCATGTTTTCCCCGTGTTTGGGTAGGTTCTCTCTGGGAACTCCGGCTTCCTCCCACAGTCCAAAGACTGGGATAGGCTCCAGCCCCCCGACGACCCTGAAAAGGGATAAGCGGAAGTGGATGGATGAATGGATGGATGGATGGATGGATAATTAAATTAGAAAATAACTGTAACTGCATGAAAAATTGACAGAGACTCATCGGATGCTTGTGATCATTTGTAGTACATAGTAAAAAAATGCATGATATGTGTGACAGAATAAAGAAATATATGATAAAATGATAATCCAGTGCTAGTTCTCTGTTCCACTTAAAGGCAAGATTAATAATCACTCTTTTGTCTTAAGAGCTTTTATAATAAAAGTATATTGTCTAAATTCTGCTCGCAAATGACAGTCAGAAAACCAAAGGTGAATCTGAAGCCAACTTATTGCAGTGGCCTGGAGTGAACTCATATTTTAGAACTTCGATGAATCATTCAGAAACCATGGCTGAATACAAGTTAAATGTGGTCCCTTGGCAACAGTTAAGACACTAGGCAGTATTTTCAGTTTTGTACAAGAACAAAGTTCAGGATTTGTTTTGTAATATTTTTCACTCCCCTGCTCTGTGTATATGTATTCTACTTGAAACAGTTTTCATGTAACAAATAAAAAACACCTCTGCACTCTGCAATGCAGTGGCTGTTCACTGGTTAATGCATTCAGTGGTTTTATGCAACAGTTTAACTACAGTAACACAGTCCTAATGATGGTATATAAGATGAGCAACAGTGTGGGTTGATAGATAAGAGGTGGTATACCAGAAACTAGTTTAATCTCTTTTAGAAAGAAAATCATATAGTTAGTTAAATTGTGTATTTACAATACATGAAAACTAATCAAATATTGTTTTTTTTAATTGCGTGCAGTGATAAGCATAGTGCATATTCAATCTTCAGTGACATTTTGTTACAAACCATGCATATCAAACTGCAGTTGTTATTCAGCACTACTTGTTTCGTGGAACAAATTAATGAGGAGGAAGTTAGAAATTGATTATTTTGTAAAGACATTTACCTGCAAATTTAAAGATTTTATGATGACATCCTATACTAATTATTTATTTATTTTACAGAAATGTTAGCTTGCAAATTGAGGTGGGATCCAGACCAATAAAATGATTCATAAGCAGACTGACACGTACAATTCAAAGTGAACTTTTCGGCAGTGACATTTACTGCTGTCTTTCCCATGTGGCTTGGAGAAAACAGGAATGATAAGGGCACTTTTAATTATTTCTGCTGCTGTTTTAGCCCCATCCAGTGCTCTTCTGGTTCTTCAAATAAAATGATAACAATTCCCCCAATGGCGAGCCTGTGTTTCTAGTGAGGGGGTGCGACAATGTAATGATAGATTTGTTTTATTGGTTTCTTCATGCTCTCCACCCTCCTTATTCTGTCATCTCAGTGTGCTTAAGTTTCTTTGTCTGCCCTTCACCTTGGCAGAAACATTGTCGTAAACCTGTTTCTTCAAAAAGTGGCTAGTAAACTTTCAAGTCTTGTACAAACAGAGCAAACAATTCCAGGAACTGCTATGCTGTGTTTGCCTGCAGCTCACTTTGTTATTGGTGTTTTCTAAAGGAAATTTGGCAGTACCATTAATATTTTCTGCTTGAGCAATTGAAGACAGCCTAGAGCGATGAACATCACTCAGGAAATTGAAACCTGGTCATTCAGCAAGCAGGTTGGATATAGAATACACACAAAGTGAATGTCAAAGATTTTCATTCACATAGTTCCTGCTCAAACACGGTGGTGTTTTTAAGTAGCTTATCTGCTTAGCGATTTATTTAAAAAGTTTTACATATATTCTTTCTTCATAGCATAATCTTCACGTGCTTCATCCGAAGCACACTTTCTGTGTACTCACTACCTAATTTATAGCCAAAGTATTCACTCACTGTGTCTTTACTGTTTCGCTAGCTTAGCTTAGCTCGTAGCCGACTCGCTAGCAGCATGGCCTCTTCACCTGTCCCTCCTGCACTTTCCTGCTCATTGTGTCAGATGTTTAGTTACTCCTCGGCCTCTTTAGCAGTAGTAATACTTGTAACAAATGTAGCATATTTGCAGCTCTGGAGGCCAGGATTACTGAATTGGAGACTCGGCTTTGCACCCTTCATTCACCCGTAGCTAGCCAGGCCCCTGTAGCTGGTGCAGCCGGAGATAGCGTAGGCCCCGCTAGCTGTCCCCTGGCAGACCCCAAGCAGCTGGGAAAAAGGGCGGCTGGGTGACGGTGAGGAGGAAGCATAGTCTTAAACAGAAGCCCCAGGTACACCACCAACCTGTTCATGTGTCTAACCATTTTTCCCCACTCGGTGACACACAAAGCATTATAAAAATAGCTTTGTCCCCATTGCTGTCGCTGAATTAAATAAGAACTGTTTTTGATTCGAAATATTAAAATTACTATATATGTGCCACAGTGAGCTTTATATATTTACTAGGTATGTGTGTTTTTAAAGGGATGCCAAATGCTGTCATTTTTCTGTAAAGCAAATTTACCTTGCCTTTGGGTATAAATAAAGTTACCTTGACCTTGACCTTGACACCCGCCGGGGGTCAAACTCTGGTAATTGGTGATTCTGTTCTCGGACATGTGAAGCTAGAGACACTGGCAACCATAGTCAATTGTCTTCCAGGGGCCAGAGCAGGCAACACTGAGGGAAATTTTAAACTGCTGGCTAAGGATAAATGTATATTCAGTAAAATCATAATTCACGTCGGCAGTAATGACACCCAGTTATGGCAATCGGAGGTCACTAAAGTCAATATTGAATGGGTGTGTAACTTTGCCAAAACAATGTTGGACTCTGTAGTTTTCTCTGGTCCCCTCCCCAATCAGACCAGGAGTGACATGTTTAGCCACATGTTCTCCTTACATTGCTGGCTGTCTGAGTGTTGTCCAAAAAACGATGTGGGCTTTATACATAATTGGCAAACCTTCTGGTAGAAACCTGGTCTTGTTAGGAGAGACGGCATCCATCCCACTTTGGATGGAGCAGCTCTCATTTCTAGAAATATGGAAAAATTTATTAAACCCCCCAAAATATGACTATCCAGAGTTGGGACCAGGAAGTTGCAGTCTTACACGCCTCTCTGCAGCTTCTCTCCTCCTGCTACCCCCCCAAAAACTCATCTCCATAGAGACTGTGTCAGCTTCCAAAAAGACAAAAAACAAACTAAAAACCAGCAACAAACAACTTAAACATAAAAAATCATAAAGAAAGAAGAATACAGCATCCACATCTGAACCAAAGAGTAAAACAGTGAAATGTGGATTATTAAATATTAGGTCTCTCTCCTCCAAGTCTCTGTTAGTACATGACTTAATAATTGATCAACAAATCTATTTACTTTGCCTTACAGAAACCTGGTTGCAGCAGGATGATTATGTTAGTTTAAATGAATCAACACCCCCGAGTCATTCTAACTACCAGAAATCTCGAAGCACAGGCAGAAGGGGCAGTGTGGCAGCAGTTTTTCACACCAGGCTATTAATCGACAAAAGACCCAGAAAGACTTTTAATTCACTTGAAAGCCTGATGCTTAGCCTTGTCCACCCCAGCTGTGAAACTCAGAAACCAGTCTTACTTGTTATCATCTATCGTCCACCTGGGCCTTACACAGAGTTTCTGTCTGATTTCTCAGACTTTTGATTTAGTGCTCAGTAGGGGTGGATTTTGATTATCGATTTATCAATTAAAATTTATTCTAGCTTGGATAACGGGATATTGATTCATTAAAATCTTTAATAGATTTTTTAATATACATTTATTTTGCCCAAAATGCCAGAATCTCAGGTTAAACCTCACAAAATTTCAACAACCGCCAAACAGCTAAAACCTTAAATGTGAGCAGGTACACGGATTCTGCACAAAGACGTAAACACAAAGCATGGAACCATACCTGTTATTGATCTCTGTCTCTCTTCCACAGCATGTCTTTATCCTGTCTTCCTTCTCTCACCCCAACCGGTTTCAGCAGATGGCCCCGCCCCTCCCTGAGCCTGGTTCTGCCAGAGGTTTCTTCCTGTTAAAAGGGAGTTTTTTCTTCCCACTGTTGCCAAATGCTTGCTCATGGGGGGTCATATGATTGTTGGGTTTTTCTCTGTATCTATTATTGTACAATCTACTGTGCAATATGAAGCGCCTTGAGGCGACTGTTGTTGTGATTTGGCGCTATATAAATAAAATTGAATTGAATTGAATAGTCATTTGGGATGCTAGTGAGCACTGATCCCACAAGGATCCCTTAACTTTTCCCATTCTTACAGCTATACAGCAAGCACTTATGTTTGAAAAGCAGTCTTCTGAACTCCTTCAGTAATTATACACAGAGCACATGGTTCACTTATGACTCACTTTTATGTGTAGTGTCTATCCGATACAGTAAGTGATTAAAACAATATTTGGAAGGATTTGGGATTTTCTTTTCCTTTGTTTGTTTGTTTGTTTATTGACATTTTAAGTGTAATGGTGTACATCTTTCTTAAATAACATAAAGCTATAATAGATTTACTGTACTTGAATCTCATTTGTAACATCCCCAAGCATTACTGACTAGAATAGCTGAGATGCTGTAAAATACTGCTTAGCATGGCAAAAGCACCACTGAATTTCAGGGAATATGAAACAAGTATTTTTGTTTTTAGGTTAAGCTATGTGTATCCTGCAGCCCGCCTTTTGGCAGTAGGGTAGTAATCAAGTCTGTTAGACGGTGATTTGAGAATAGCTAAAAGGCATTGTTTTGTACAATGCTCAGAGACCGGAGAAAGTGCCTTTTACTCTGTAGTGCCGGGAAGAAAACTACCTGATCTGAGCAATCTTTTAATGTCCAGTAAATATTTTTATTCCATATTTTTGTTATTACATCATACTCTGATGTATTCATTGTTTTTGTACAGCAACTAAATAATGTTATTAAAAGCACAACGGCATTGACAGTGGTATTTGGTAATCTGTTTCACACATCATAAAAGTAAATAATCTAATTGTAATACTACATAGATTTAATAAAGGCCAGACTCAGTTTGTAATATATTGCAGAGATCAAAATATCTCAGCAAAACAAATTAAAGGTCTGTTTACTAGGAAATAGAGAAAACAGTACTGAGGGATAACCCTTTCTCCCTCCCTCTGTTGCAGTTATTTGAGGGGGTTTCAAAATCACACAGGTCATTGTTTTTAGGTTAGCTTCAGTGAGGGACTGTCTCTGGGTGTGTGACCTGAACAGACTGTGCTCAGGGATGCAGGAAATGTTAGTCATGCTGGCAATCTGTATATAACCCCTGCAACCCTCCCCCGGTCATAGTAAGAAGTCACCTTTGCCTTCAGAGCCACATGGACCTGCAAACTGTTTATTCTCCATTTGCTTGGAAACAACAAAGAAATGAAAGATGGACTGAATTTGTTTTGTTTTGGAGATATTTGAAACATATTGAATCCACTTTAAAATGTAGCTGAAAATAAAAACTTTGTGAAAAGTATGATATAAATGTACATGTGTGAATTTCAAATATTTAGCAAACCACTGAATGTCTGTTTTCAGTAATCATTTTGTAGCATTTGTTATACATTGAAAAAGCAACATAAGCTTTGCTTGCAGGTCCTCAAACATCCCCATAACATTAAAATACTGCAAATTAATCCAAAATATCGACAACTATGGCAGTGTGGAGTTTTTTTTTTATTGTTTTCACTTAACCAGAAAACATTTTTCCCCACAGCTGGTCTTCCAGGTAGCTCAGCCAGAAAAATATAAAATATATATAATCCACAAACATTGAAAATGACTCATCGTCTGCTCGGTCCACTTCTTAATCAACCTCAGCCCCAAGATCAATAGCTTGCGAAGGACAATCCAATCAACCACTCATAATAAAGGAGCAATTAAAACATAATCCATTTATCTATCACCTTTAATAAGCATATTTAATTTCCAATGTAATTCTGCAACATCCTGACTATCTATAATGAGAATGTCTCTTTCAAGGGCAGTGTGGCATAGGTGCTGAAAGCACAACCCAGAATACCCAAATAACAGATCCACCTTTCCTCCTCATTATGAACTCAGCAGCACAGTGCTGACCCGTGACAGAACTAACCTCATTGAGATGCTAAGCGTTCTCTCACCTTCTAGGGAGTGAGTCTGTCGACCACGTTAGGGCAATGAGGGAGTGCCCGTCAAACACTGCTATCTGAGCTTTGATGTACTACTAAGTGCGCACATCCTTAATGGCCCTTGGCTTTGGTGTGTTCAGAAAAAAATAAATCTTACTGCCGTCACTTGGCGAACTAGAAAAAGGCGTGATTTTCCAACCAAAAGAATATGCCGAAAACATAACCCTTTACAAAGACTTTAAGTTTACTGGAAAAGATCACCTTGAAGACATTCAAATGCAACGTGATGATTGATCGTTGAGCAAAATTGCCAGTAGCAGAGATAAATAACGTCTATAGCCTGCCAAGCGCTGTCATAATCACTTGGCTCTACAACTATCAGTTAACTATATGAATTTATACCTCTTAGATAAGCATTATAAAACAATTTCCATCCCATGAAATCAACAAATTTGGGAGGCACTTTATGACAATACAGCTATGTGAGTCACCTTGCACTCAAAGACTCAATTCAGAATATGTACAGAAAAGCCATAAAAATCAGAGCTGTGAAACAGCACAGTACAGTTAAATAAATTACATTCCTCAGTGTTCAGGTGTGTTGTAAAAGCACTGATTTCATTCTGTTTATTAACCTGTAAGTTTAAAAATGACGCAGTGTGGGATTGAATAATAAGTCATGTAAAATATTTAAGCTTGCATGCAGTTGGTATTTCAGTAGCTGATACTTTATTCTGTGGTGTATATAGAGTGAAATGCCTGTTTATTTAAGTGGTTTTCATAACATGATGTAATATCAGATAACACTCGTGTTTTAAGTGTTTTAGATAAACATCCTTAAGATAAGCTTGACAAGGTGTTGAGTACAACTTAAGGTGTTCATCCTAAGTTGTACTCAAACTGCAGACACTGCTTGAAGTGAACAGTCTCCGTCTCCAACCACTTTTCCTTCTCTCACACTCACAAATACATAAATACACACATACACACACACTGTTATGCAAAAGGGGTTTCCAAATCCGACATCTCACTGCACTCTGGCATCAAAGCCTTTGTACGAGAGCCGACACCTGGTCCCTCTCTCCTTGCCAAAGAGGCTAGCGAGTGGGCTCAGATGCCTGGAAGAGTTGGGAGAATTTATACCAACTGCATCCTGCACAACACACAATCATAGACAGGCTACTGGAAGTCCAGGATAGACAGCAGAGGATAGACTTTTCTGCCCTTAGTTGCCCCTACGAATTCTGCCCTATACCCCTACAGGCACAGACATGCACAAATGTAAAAAGCACAGACAGTACTCTGTTGATCGCAGTTGATTCATGCATGTTGAAATAAGTGCCAGACAGAACACACCACGCTGCTGTGATAGCATGGTGTATCTAATGGTGCTAAATGAACATTATAGAGGTCAAAGAGAGAGCATAATCAGTTTTGGATATGAGCTAGTTTTTTGCCACTTGAGGGGGTTTTGGCTGAAGACTTCAACCATTTTCTGCCTTGATGCACCAAGCAATACCCGACGCAAGTTTTAATACTGTCCTTAGGCTGTGCATTTAACTCAGCAAATGGTTCCTGTTGTACTCATTTTCTTGTTTCTATCCAGTAAAACTAAGCCATTTTCTAGCCACACTGTTTCTTAAGAAAAGAGGCAGTATAACATCTTGTAACATTAGGAAGCTTTTTGTACTTTCCATTCATCAAATATGTTGTTAGCCTGTCACAAAGCTTTCTTGCCTTCATTGATCAAAGGGATGCTAAACATTGCCCAAGATCTTCCAAGACTTCAGAGCTCCCACAGCCACTGGCACTGTAAGTTATATAAGCATTCCACTCCTGACACTAAGTAGTCTATAGCTCAGACTGTGATAATCTCAGCAGATCTAGATGTAAAATCGTAGATGTTGAATCAAATCATGCATCATCTGATCTGCATTCTCTATAGGATACTTTTTCAAGCTTTATTTTACCAACACTTCTATACAGTAGCCATACAGACCACTGCCACTCAGCCCACTAGCTCTTTGTTCCACCGTGTAACACCTTATCACATAATATTAATATATAAGCCTTGAATTTCTCCATGGCCTCAAATGGCCAAGGTCCTCTTCTTGAACATTGTTATTGTAAAATCAAATGAACAACCAAAATCAGATATATAACAACTACAAAGGAGCATAAAATAACTCAACATGATTAAAAAGAGCCACAAAATAACTACAAAGAAACACAGACTGACAACAAAGAGAAGCAAATCACTACAAAGAGACTCAAAACAACTATAAGTGGATGGAAATGGATGAAAAATAATACAAAATGAACACAAATAGATCCCAAAACTACAGAAAACACAGACTTCAGTGAAAACAAACAAATAATAAAAGATGGAAAATGTCCATTAAAAGATAGGAACGATTAAAACAGAGGCTACAAAGAGACTGGAAATATCCACAGAAGCACACGATGACCAAAAACAAACACACTGTGACCGGAATCAAAAATATCCATGTTGTTGGCTGGCTTTTTTTGTCTTTCTCTCACTCAGTTAACCCTTGCTTATTGCGACAACACTTTTCTTTACAATTTTCAAAATGGGCATGAAAAACAAGCACAAACACGGTGTGTAATTATATACTTCTATATTTATAGAAGTTCATCTCATATCTATAGCTTGCTGATGGGCAAGCTGCATGCCAAGATCAGCTCCCTCTGTAGCTGATGAATAGCTGTCCATCAGTCATCATCTGCCAACCTGCTCTCTCTTTACTGCAAATAACTCAGTATGCCATGTTTGAACTTTGAGGTGAAGATTACTGTGTCCAGCATGAGTCCATGCACTGTTTGTATTTTTCTTTTGTGTGTAGGTATATTAGATCAACACTAACCATGCTGTGAAATGTCGATCAAATGATATCAACACAATAATAGTTTTTGACATATTATAAACTCATGACAGGGAAACAATGCCTTTCTTGACAAAGGATGTTCTGAACCTGCTGTGTAATCTGGGCTCCACAGAACTTCAGGTGACATTTTCCCTTAAGGTGCCACGGCTGCCATTGTAAAACCCACTAGAGTCTGTATCTGGCTGATGCCTGTGCAAGCTGGAATCAAATGGATTTTTGCTGTGGTTGTGGGCCACCTCTGGGGTTTGCTTGCCTACAGGCATTGCTTTGCCTCCTCGGCTTTAAGGCTGGGCATTGGGCCCTTCGTGAAGCAGAATAGTGGAGCACAATGTTAATCTCTTCTCTCTGCTGAGTCCCAGCTGTGGCCCTGCATCCCCACTGGGGCCTTTAATGTGGAGGGGAGCAGCATGGACCTCTGCTATCAGTGCAGCCATGGAAGCACAGCCACAGTTACAGACAAAACGATGTTGGCGCTTGCTTTAATGAAGGAATCAAAGTACCCTGTGTAATATAAACTTCTATTGTCTTGCTAAACACGGTGTGAAAAAAAACGATATCTGTTTCTTCTTTCGAAGTAGATTCAGTTATAGAAATATTAAAAGATTCATAAATATACACAACAAAAATACCTTGAGAATTAATCCAGTTCCTACCCAGTGGTTTGAAGGCGTTTTCAAGTGGCCTTCAGTCTTCAACTAAACTCTTCACTCAGTGTAAGACTAAGTTATTTATTATGTTAAAAAGCAACCAGTACTATGAAAAAGATTAGCCTTTAAGTATGAAAATTATTATTAAGCATGAGTAACCTTAGTAACCCAGGAATAACCTACTTGTTTATGAGTCTTTTATCTCCACTTCCCTTATAATTCCTGAACCATAAATCATGACAATGATGTTATTTTAGTGAAATATTAGATATGATTTGATATTTGTTTTAAAATAAACATCTATCTATGCTTGTTTTTACTCATTTTTAAATAAATCTGCTCTAATAAGTATGATGTTTCACATACACGTAAATGGTAAGTAATCCTTAAGTAATGCAGAACTGTGGAATTACTAATTAGAGCGATGTTTCACTGCTTCAGATAACACAAAAAAAAGCTTGGGCTGGAGTTATAGTTACTGAATGAGTAGTCAGGAATGACTCATAAAGAGATTTGGGAATCTGATAGAAATGCAGATAATTATATACTAATCTAAACTAACTGATAATTGATTTAGCATCTCCCAGCCAACTCGTTATTAGGTTAAATAATCATTATCATCTACTGTACAGTCCTGAATAAACACTAATTAGGAAGTACTGAATGATCAGGTCATTCCTGTTTTTTTCCTAATTTTTTATTATTATTTTTTTTGTAACAACACGACACGTTTTTGTGTACCTAGAATATTTACATGTGTTTAAACTGAGCACCTTACACAGAATGATAGAGAAACATTTGTTCACTCAACAAACCCAAAGGGGTTAACAAACAGCAAAGAAGAAAAAAGATGGAGCATAAATTTAAGATGACAGAGCTTGGCAGCCACCAGAAAAGCTGAAATTAAATAATAATTGGATGCTTCATTGATCATTGTGCTTGTACTATGTTTGTCCTCTCACCAGGAGGTCAGAGTTGAGAGACAGGTATAGGAAATTGGCTGAGATTCTGCATTTTTACTCTGAAATACTTCAGTAAGACGGATGCTTGCCAGCACTGGGGCTTGAACCAATGTCCTCTGCATGACTAATTGTCTCCCTATTCACAATGCCACCTTTCTGCTCCAAATAAAAGTAGTCCAAAAGCAGCCAATGAAGGCAAAAAAGGCTGAATAAAAATGGTTCATGTCCCACCTCATAGTACTGATATTTGCTCTGTAAAACAACCTTTCATACATTAAATACATAGTACAAACCATCAGTGAATAAATAGATAGCAAATAAATAAAGTCCTGCACTTTTCTTCTATATGAAATATAGTGCATACTATATTACGTTTATTATAAAAAGATGCTAACAGCATCCAGAGGATTTTATATATGGAGCCAGAGGAAACTTTGTCATTGTTATCTTTAGTAATCCATAAGTTTCCTGAGCTACAGAACAGCATAGTCTGAGGCTTGGTTGCTAATCGGGAATTCACAGAAATCTATTCAGAGAAAGGCAAATATCAAAAAGTCCTGCACTGCCTTCTCCATTTTCTCATTAGGCAGATAGATGGGAGATAGCTAGCACTGGAAGAGGTGGAGGCAAGAACAGATTAGTCTCCCTTCACAAACAACCACATATCCTTGACTTTTAATTAAAAATGCCATCGCAATTAGACACGGTAGTTTAAAGAACTGCCGAAATAAAAAGAGTTCAGGCATACCATAAAGGCAATCCGGTGCTGTTCCAGAAGAAGAAAGCTTTTCACTTTTCTTATTGTGAATGTGGGTTTTTTTATTATTATTTTTAAAATGGAAACTTAAATCGGCTTATGGGTTTTTCGCAAAAGCACTGCAGTAGGAGCAAAAGAGGAGGCAGAGAGGAGAAAATAGAACTCAAAGTCATCACAGTGGTTACAAAGGACGTTGAAGATTGAGGTCAGGGTAGGAGGAAGACTATTCTGTCGGCACAATAAATGAGTACAATTAATCAACAGTTAATGTGAATCACACCATTTATCCATCTAAACAATCTGGTTTCACCAAGTCACATTACTGAAGTAATGAATCTATGTAACTCTGACATTTGAAATACCTCAGAGAAGGACAACAGCCAGTAGCAGCCAGCATGGAAGCATCAACTACACATCACTAACTCCAGTGCTCTTTTTCTACCTCTGAGTCATGCAAGTCGTGATCCTGGAAATAGCTGTATGTCTTGTGAAAACAGAGACTAGGTCTGCTAATATGGTCTACTTGCAGGGCTGTTAAAAATTAAACAAAGAGCTGTCAGATTTGCTGATCTTCATATAATCTGTTCACATACTGAGTAAAAGTACTTTCAAAATTAAGAAAACAATAACAAAGTGCAGAAAACTGCATTGCTACTTATCGAGTTACTTCACTGCTAACTACTTAACATTGTCTAAGTACAAGTTCAGTTCCTACACAACATTTTCCGGTAGTACTACAAATTGTTGCTTTAAAAATGTTTCATTTTTCACTACTATCCACATTTTTACATTAAGCACTCCTTTATATTTTTCTCAGTTGACATATTTACCCTTACTTGAGCAAGTAAGAAAAAAATCCCACTCTTATCCAGGTTTTTTCTGCTTTTTGCAATAGAATAATAAATCGGTCTTTGTGATTTAGTATTCCCCTGGGTAATTGATTTTCTGGAGTGGTGACCATGTGGAGAAGAAAAACAATGAGCAAAGCTCTTAACAGATGCTGTAATTACCTGAGCAGACTCACACAAGAGCATGAGCGCACACAAATAGCTGTGACACCCTTTGTGATCTACCACTCACTGAAAGGGAAGGGCAGGTTTCACTTGACATCTTGACAAACAACGCAATGCCCAGTCTTACCATAATGCAGAGCCATAGGAGGCACAAGGAGTTGTTACTCCAGTCAAATGTTATTTCATACATCACAAACAAAAGGCATCTAATAGATTGTATATAATAATTTTTGCCATAAAAGCTTTTGGACATTTGGCTCACCATTTATGGACTGAAATATGTTTAACAAGTATTGGCTAGACTGCAACAGTCTCCTTCTTAGGATGACTTATAAAACAGATGGTGATCTGTTCCTGTAGTATTTCACAGTGATCGAGTCAAAAATTATTGCTAGGGACTCATCAATTCATCTCAGCTGTACTTATATGAAATCTTGATTAGCAAATGTTGCTATGCTAATTAGATACATTCAGTCAGACGTGTCAGTGAAAAAAGTAAATACTGGAAGCTACTGTCTGAATTAAGACAAGAAAAAATAGATGATGTAAAACCTCATGAACTCTCAGGATGTTACACTAATTAATACTTGCTAATTATTAGTTAATGATGACACCACGGTAGTCGGACTCATCTCGAAGGGAGACGAGGCAGAGTACAGAGAGGAAGTCCTGAAGCTGGCAGCATGGTGTTCAGAAAACAACCTGGCACTGAACACTAAGAAAACCAAAGAGCTCATTGTTGACTTCAGGAGACACAGCACCAACTTGGCCCCCCTCTACATCAATGGGGAGTGTGTGGAGAGGGTCCACAATTTCCGGTTCCTTGGTGTCCTCATCCCTGCTGACATCTCCTGGACAGGAAACATCTCAGCGGTCATCAAGAAGGCCCAACAGCTTGCACTTCCTGAGAGTCCTCAGGAAGTGCAGGCTCCAACCTGCTGCTGACCTTCTACCGCTCGTCCATTGAGAGCCTGCTAACCTACTGCATGGTACGGCAGCTGCACCAAAGCAGATAGAGTGAGGCTTCAGAGTGTGGTCAAGACAGCACAAAAGATCATCGGCTGCCCTCTCCCCTCCCTGATGGACATTTATTCCTCCCGCTGCCTCACCAGAGCAGCAAACATTATCAAGGACAGCTCCCACCCTGGCTTCAACAAGTTCAGCCTGCTTCCCTCAGGGAAGTGCAACAGGTGCATCAACACAAAAACCCACAGACTCAAAAACAGTTTCTTCCCCAAAGCGATAACCACCCTGAACTCACACATGCACAGATAACACAGCCCCCCACTTCCCACTACCTCTATGGACCACCACTGTGCAATACCAATTCTATGTGCAATAACTCAACTGTATATACATAACACTATTTATTACATATTACTTACGTCTTGTATATTGTACATTTTACATATATATGTTTTTCCCTTTGTTAATACTGTCCATATGTACATAGCGCTGCAGAACTGTAACCCCCCCCCAGCATGTTTACACTGAGTAGGAGATGCTCTGTATCTCATTGTACAACTGTATAGTGACAATAAAGGCATTCTATTCTATTCTATTCTATTCTATTCTATTCTATTAATGCAGTAACTGTCATGGTCTCCGTGCCTGCCCAGTCGTCCCCACAAGGCTACATTTGCTGTTTCTGTTCTCTCCCTCTCTGCCTGGGCGGAGCTCACTGTGGGCTCCCGCCCTTGGCCCACACACACACCTGACAACAATCACCTGTCATCACCGGGAGCACTATTTGAGGCTGGAACACAGATCCTCTCGTCGCTGGATGATTGTACTACTGACGTTAGTGTTCTCACAGCTCCTGTGGACTTGTGCTTCATAATTTGTGATTTGTGATTAGTTGGTGACTTTCCTTCTCTTCTGCCTCAGATCCCCCCCCCGGACCTGCGACCTCCCTGCCGTGTGAACGTGTGTGAGTGTGAGCAAAGAAGACGTGAGCGAGTGTGAGAGAGCTACCCTGTGATTCCCCGGAGTTTTGGATCCCTTCACTGTACATATATTGCACTGGCACTGTAAATAAACTACACCTTGGAGACACCTAACCGCTCTGCGTTTGAGTCCCTGTAACCAGATCGTGACAGTAACTAAGGTTCTTTTTGGATTTTTTGCTGTTTTGTTTTTTCCAACATACAATTAGGATAAACAGATACTCTGGTGGTTCTAAAAATTAAAGTTCTTTTACTATGCTCACCTTACGGAGCCTATTCCCGCTGCCATAGGGCGAGAGGCAGAGTACATCCTGTACAGCTTACCAGTCTGTCACAGGGTCCTAAATACAAATGACTAAAATTAGTTTTGACTGAACGGCTGGGCTCAGCGTTACTGAAGAACCCTTGCTCCTCTGTGTTAAATTAGCCCTTGAGATGGTTCAGAGATCAAGTTAGGATGCCTCCTGAGTGCCTCCTTTTGGAGGTTTTCTGGGCATGCCCAACTGGGAAGAGACACTAGGGTAGATCGAGAAAATCCTCTAGACATCATATATTTCATGTGTTTTGGAGATACCTCAGGATGCCCTAAGAGAAAATGGAAAGTGTTGCTGGGGAGAAGGACATCTGGAATGCCCTGTTTAGCCTACTGCCACTGCAACCTGAATTGAGATGAGCAGATGATGATGATGGATGGATGGATGGATAGAATTAATTCTGGTATCATTTATAATTGAGTTATCAGAAGGATCAGATCACCACTGCTGGTTGATACAGTATACTGACTGAATTTAATGTTTTTCTGTAAGCTGTGGTTGATGGTACTGCCAGATTGTACAACAGTACACTAATCTTTTTCTTGTATTCTTTTTCTTTTGGCTGCTCCCTTTAGGGGTTTTGAACTGTCTCCTTCAGTTTCACCCTACTGGTGGTGGTCAGAGGGCCCGGTGGCGCCAGTGTCCAGCAGCCTCGCCTCTGTCAGTGCGCCCCAGGGCAGCAGTGGCTACAATGCCATCGCCAGTGTGTGAATGTGTGTGTGAATGGGTGAATGACTGAATGTAGTGTGAAGCGCTTTGGGGTCCTTAGGGACTAGAAAAGCGCTATACAAATGCAGGCCATTACCTAGCATTCCTAGCATCTCAAGCATCTCAAATCACCAATCACCTCGACACTTGTCTCTATTCCACCCTATCTACACTCTCTTTTTTCACTTCTCTTGTGCACTGTCCATTGCTTTGAATGGTTGACCTTGGTATTTAAACTTGTCTACCTTCAATATCCTTGCATGTATACCTCTCTACCTGTCTCCATTTCATTCACACACTTATTGTCCTGCTTTTACCAACTTTCATTCCTTTTCTCTGCCTTCGGTACCAGTACACTTCTTCTCCATTTATCAGGCATGCTTTCACTCTCAAAGATTCTGTTAAGCAGTCTTCAAGACATCTTTGTACCTCCACAGCTATGACTTCTGAACCAACTGCCTTTCTACTCTTCATGTTCTTCATAGCTGCTCACTTCCTCCTGCCCTTCCTGTCCTTCATCCAGCCTTCTCTCTCTCTCATTTTCTTTATTCATCATCTCCTCAAAATATTTCAATAGAAACACTGCTCAATATAAGCCAATAATCTAGAGTAGCATCGCATTCTCCATACAAGCACAAGCAAAGTTCCAAAGTTGTGACACCCTGTGAAATAAACATAAAAACAGAGTGTGTTGATTTGCAAATCTCAAAAAACAACATTTATTTAGAGTTAAGTTCAGAGTTAGCTAAGAGTAAATAGAAAAATTGAGTATTAAAAACTCATAAACTGTACATTAGTAAAAATCTCCCTCATTTTGAATTTGATGGCAGCAACACATCTCAGACAAAGTTAGAATGGAGGGCAACAAAAGGCTCAAAAAGCAAGTGGTATTACAAAGAAACAGTAGGGGGAATATTCTGCACCATTTAGGTTAACTGGGAACAGTTCAGTAACATGACTGAGTGGAAAATAAGCATTTTAGAAAGGCAGTGTTTCTTTGGGTAAAGATAGACATAGGTTAACTGTTAAAAGTCCGCTTGTTCATTGTAACTGTTTATACTACGTTACCCATGATGCACCTCGGTATCTGTACTTCCGGTTGGGAACGTGTTCAGCGCAGTTCTGCACAGATGAGAGGTGTGTCGGAGGATAACGTATTTACTTGCATTCCTGTGTGAGTTAATACTGTGTG
>NW_005187479.1:938086-941671 GCF_000239375.1 Pundamilia nyererei | reverse complement strand
TTGATGTCATTAGACCACACCCCTTCTCATTACAGAGATGCACATCACCTAATATGCTTAATTGGTAGTAGGCTTTCGAGCCTATACAGCTTGGAGTATGACAACATGCATGAAGAGGATGATGTGGACAAAATACTCATTTGCCTAATAATTCTGCACTCCCTGTAGAATCCAGTGTCAGACAAGGATAAGACAACATTCCTATCCCAAAGGTGATGGTCACCTCAATTCTCAAATATGGAGATGGTACACATGGTTAACAAGGTCCTGTCCCAATATCTTTGACGTTGCTGCCACCAAATTCAAAATGAACTAATATTTTTCATAAAATAGTAAAACGTCTCACTTTAAACATTTAATATGTTTTCTGTGTTTACCTGTAAATGCAACTGTAATATGTGTTTGTGATATTCAACTCATTGCATTTGTTTGCATTTGTTATTAAGTTCCAACTTTTATTAAATTGCTTTTGTACAACCTCTGGTGGCTTAGTGTGCCTAATAACGTGACACCTAATTACATTACAAATGTGTTTAGTCCGCTGCTGTTACAGTTTAGCATGATTTGCTTTTGTGTATCTCGACTCCCATAGGACTCGCACGATGTGTGGTCTAGATTAAAGGAACTGGAGCAGCAATTACCATGTAAAACATAATTTGTGACAGGAAGAGAGACTTTGTAGATATTACCTTTTATTTACAAAAAATAACACTATGGCCTGGGTTTACTTTCAGCTAGTTATGTCACCTTTTATGTTATTGTAATACATACTAAAATATGTCCTGTCTAAACAATAGGAAACAGTTTTAATGACCTAAGGACAAAGAATAGATAGATTTCAAGATGCATTATCCTTTCTTTTCAAAGTGGTGAGGATATATATCCTCTCACTGTTCAGTGTGATCGACCCATAGGGATTCATCATTTTGTACAGCAATGAAGATGATTAAAGGCCCCATCATTTAAAGGGTCTTGAAGAAAGAAAGAGAGAACATTAGAGGTGGATGTTAATGCTAGACAGATGTGAGGTTAATGTGGTGACGTGCTGAGAGAATTTCTTCCTTCCCTTTAGCTGACTTCCCTTCTGTATTTTTAAGCTCAAACTGACCTTTTCTCATAGTCATGCACACATTAATATGGCTACTCGACAGTAGCAACACCTACCCCAACCACTGTATTGGTGACTTATAACAAATGCATGCCAATAATTGTAACTGAGTGCAGCAATGGCGTCACAATAGTTTTGATTCAGAGTTGTTGTTTTGGTTCAGTCCAATTTGAATATATATTATACAAAGGGTGGATGCTACAGTTATTTTGTTTTTTGTTTTGTATTTAGAATATTTTGTAACAACTGAACTTTAAGATAACTGCATTAAGCACTAAAGAAAATGTGTGATTAAGAGACGTATGTGCTAGTTTTGTTTTAGTTGTAACAACTGTCTCATTCAGTTTATGTTCATGAAGACTCTTTAATATCTATATTAAGGCACATTACAGCTTATTTTAATGATAAAATAATACATACAAATAAAATATGCCAGTGTGTTACCAGTTTAAAAAGAAAATGTGTCACAAAAATTCATTAGCCAAAATGGTAGCCATGGTTTAGAGAGAACAAATCAGGGCTAGCCCGATTGGAAAAACTCTATGATGCTTGGCTCAAGAAGGCCACTTTAGCACAGAGCATGGCGCCAATATCCTTCATCCCAAAAGAGATGGAACAAGGATTTTTCCTAATCACCCACAAATGAGTGAGTTTGCCCACCCAGTCAGTCTCAGCCAGTGAGTCTGTCCCACTTTCTTTCTATCCTGTCTAAACTGCAATCACTACCTTCCCGGCTCAAATATCGGATAACTACAATACACTACAGTACACTGATCTCCAGGCAGTTTTATATATGTGATAACTCAGCAGCAAACAGTGACATTTCAAGAAGTGTGTGGGATTGTATTTTTGTGAAAGAATCCAGATTATAGTCATATATGCTGTTCACTAAAGTTAAGAAAGTTAAAGTTAAGAATGCATAATAATGTTTATTAATAGCTAAATTGTCATCATCTGAAAACGTTTGAAAACATGTAGAAAAAGGCGTTCCTGTGTTTGCTTAGGTTGGCTCCCACTTCTTGCTGCTCATCATGCATCCCTGCTTATATTTTTCTTTAACTTTGACCCTAAAATTTAACATAGTATATCTAATGTTTTAAATAAAAATATAAAAATGCTGGTGTCACTTTCCTTTTATGTTGTGGCTGTTCAGACTTTATATATAGCTTTCCTCTTTGAAGAAGCAAAACTAATTTTAGGGTTGGTTCTATGGTAGAAGTAATGTCGAGTGAGATGACCTAAAGGAATTGTCTTATTCGCTAATATAATATTAATAACATAATAATATTAATAACAATGATAATAATCATCTTCTTCATCATCATAATGACAGGCTCATAAACATATTCTTCTGAAGCTTACATAAAACGCTTTTCCTTCCAGCTGAAAATCATATTAGATTTTTTTATTAAATAATCTGTACTTCTCCTTTAACAATATAAAAACTGTCAAAGCATCATCACTGCACTTCATGTGGATACTCTGCATGTCCGCTGTTGCTGCCAACACCCTGAAGCCACTAGATGCTGTTTACCAGAGTGTTTTTTGATTCATTGCACAGGACTGTGCCAGAAACCTCTACTCTCCTTCTACAACACTGTTATTGCAGACACCACTGTGAATATATAGTACACTGCACATACTGTACTGAAGTGCAAACAAATATCAGCTAGACCAGCTAGTTCAGCTGTAAGAGATTGTCAGAAGTTGATGTGCTAGAGTTGCACGCCTTTTAATCACAGGCACATCATGGTGACAGAGCCTTGTGTAGTTTAATAAAACCCCAGGAACAAAGACAATCTCCTCTAAACTATCTTTCTCACGTTGCGTCTGCGAGCAGGGCTTGGGAGAACTGGTTATTACCATCTCATTGAAGAGGGACCCCTCAACAGCTTGTAAAGTTGCTTGGCATCATGTCCTTACTTCACTGTATGCTGACAGCTCAACCACCAAAACCACAGTCTTTTCTTTAGAGTCTGTATCAATTATTCACTCTTTCCTTAGAGTGTCGGCGCTGTCTCTCCGCTGACAACACCCCTGCTTTCTTTCTTGTTTTTTTTTTCTTTCTTTGACATTCTCGATCTGCCTGAGATGGGCAGGTACGAGAATTGCAGTAAAGTTACAGAAAGACAGAAAAATGGAGAATGATACATTGGGTTCACAGACAAACGTCCCTAAATGCATTTTATCACAACAGAACGCCCAAGAGAGACATCTGACAAAAGGGAATAATTATAATTCAAATGTGAGGCTAATGTGAGGCTATCAAATAAAAACAAACTTCATTGTAAATTTAAGTAAATGTAATTATTTTAATGGCATAGAAATGCAAATGTGTGGTCTGTTTCAAGCGTCCTCTAAGAAACGGATTTCCTACAAGCTTATAATTTTCTATAATGGATGCTGATGTGTCTGTCACCCCCCCCCTCCCCCCATTCACGTACACACACACACACACACACACACATACACACACA
>NW_005187479.1:919746-938066 GCF_000239375.1 Pundamilia nyererei | reverse complement strand
ATTCACCTTTATTAATGACAAATGGGTCTTAAAGTGTTTATAAATACTTCTTTGCTGTGCGGCACAGATACATTTTCATGAAACAAAGCTCTAATACAAATGCATGCAAGGCTATTAGAGCTGTTATATCCCTTCTGAAACGCCTTAACGCCCACTCACATCCTGGGCCATCTGATCCCAGGAATTCGTATGATAAGGTGGGGCCAGGTTTCACAATGAACTCACCCGAAACTCTGGCTGATTGGGACCCGCACCCAGTTTCACACCTTGGCTCAGGCGATTAGAGGATCATCAGGGGGTCCTTTTGTCCCTCTGTGGGGTGATACTCCCACTAGGTTTATATCTGGGACTCTCCACCATTTGACGTTATAGAAAAAATGTTTACACTATATTTCAATTAATTATCCTTACAATATAATGTCAGCTTGAATGCATTTTACAATCTATCTATAACAAACTAGAATCAACAGTTGATATTAAAATTGTATATTTTATTTTATAAACAAACATTTCCCCCCATCTGCATCGTAAGAAAGCACTGTTATACCCTAATTTAATTCAGCAAGTCTGTTTAAAGACAGGTAGGATCAAAAGTTAACATATAAAAAGGTTTACATAGACGTAGCTGTGCTTTTAGCTTATTGTTAGCTTTATCGTTAGCATCAGCATCATAATGTTAAGGTTATAAAAAGCTGGAGGTAAGAAGACAATTTTTTTAGGTCACCAACCAAAGAATAATGCAAGTAAAGAATATGACTTCAAAAGCGAATCATCAAAGTCTCGACTGACTGACTGACTGGCAGCCAAACAATGAAATCCCAAGAGCCATGTTTCTAGCATGGCTAAAAAAAAAAAACCCATCTGTGCTCCCTGGTGTAAAATGTATATCAAGGAAACATTTAGTTTTATTTTCCTAATGTATGTGGACTTTTCTTTAATGGCATGAGGATACTCGTAAAAACTGTTTCTTGTTGAATTCACACATTATTTGTACTGTCTAGGTGAGTGTGTATACTAGGATGATGGTCGTCACACGTTACATTTTACCTGTCCCACTCTTTTTTTTGTTTACCTTTATTGTCCTCGTGTATAGTATAAAATTATCTAATGCTACTGGGTATCATCGTTATCCTACACACTGTGACACCAGTGAAATGCTGCACATTCAGTAATTTATTTCTGTTTGTTGCCAGGTTGCTCTAATCCAGTTACAAAAATCCTTGATTGCCTTCCAGTGCCACAGTAGGGTGACATTTCCTCCTTCTCTTCAGATGACTGTAGTCCATCAGCAGCGAGTGAACGACAGGAGGCAGATAGATGATGAGTTTGGAAACGGGAGCACACACACTCAACATGCTCAGTCAGCATGGTACCACCTTAACCTCACATCCTGGCAACTCTCTGAGGCTTTTCTCCTTTTCATTTGATCTCCTTCTCCTCTTTCCTGAACTGCATTGCTTTTCTCATTTGACATTCATCACAAGCATCAACATAAATACTCAATACACATATTTCCTTTAAAGATAAAAAACTAAAAATGCAAAGAAGTTGATCTTTAAATATAGTTTCTTGGCTCTCTTCAGTACATAAATAATTGATCACAGAAAGGCTCCAGGGGAGTTGTGTTTGCAGATATGTTGATTTCACACCAATTTCCTCACATATATAGCCCAATCTCTGTGTTTACCCTGCATAAAATTAACACATACTGGACAGTATCTTCAGAAACCAAGCTAAAATTCAGAAATTACAATCAGAGCCTGCAATAAATGACATTTTCAAACCATAAGGAGTAAAGTGGATGGGTGAAGAACGAGACAGAGAAGGCTCTTGTGTGTTGACAAGACAGACTCCATGATCCATATCTTTCTGAAAGATCAACGAGCAGCAGTACAACATAACAGTGTGACTCTGCCATGAGATCAAAACAAATGTTAACTGTCAAAAGACTGAACTGAACAAGTGAAAAAAAAAATCTATAAAAATTATAACACAACAATCAATGTAATATGCTGTAGTTTCAATGACTTTGTGAGCAGTACTAATCTGGAGCACAGTGTGCTGCTGGCAAAACAACACAAATCATTAGTTGTGTGTTCTACAGAGAGCAAAAAAGTTCAGAGCTTTGCAGCTTAGCAATGCTGCAACAACACCTCAAAGATTTCTCATCTCTATCCCATGAATAAATATGCCCAAAACCTTTGTCTAAATACATTTCTTAAAGGAATGCAAAGCAATGTTTTGGGGATGTTTTCCCAAAATAAACACAAGATTATTCAGTCTAAATAATGATGATGGCAATGTATTTATTTTAAATGTATTTAATCTCATCGGCAAAACAGTTGACAGCAGTTGGGGGAGGGGAAACAGATTTGGTTTGAATGCTCTAATATCATGTGATTGCATATAAATAGCACCACTTCAGTCAGAGAAATCCAGTCTGCACATTGTATGGATTTAGGTCTGATTTAGGGCATCAAACACTGTATGAAAAGGCAAGAAAAAATGCTTATTTACAAATGATTCAGCATGTTATCCATAAGCTAGCTCATGATCCCAGACCAGATAATAGATAATTCACTTACGTCAGACAAAGAAAAGAAAAATATATACTGAACATTACTACTTGGATGTTAGCATATGAAGTAGTTCATTCAGACCTTCACTCTTCAGTGTTGCCCCTCTCTTAGTACTATGGAAAGGATGTCTGGCTGCATTTTATTTCTGTCTGTGTGATTAATGGTTCTTAGTAATATTACAGCTTATATGGATAAGGGAATGTGCAACTCTACAGCAGCCAATCAATAAATCTGTGATCTTACAACCTCCCACCAACAGAATCAGATGACATATGAGCACCACTGAATCCCCACATAAAATAAATAAAAATTGATCAAAATATCCCTTAAATGTGTTTAACATTGTCTGGCGCATTAATCCTGCACACTGACACCTGCAGTTATTTTGTGTGAAGCCCCACATAATTTATTCTATGTTTAAAATTTGTAGAAATACCTGATGTATTCCTTCGAAGTCTAAACATTAATTTTGTATGTGTGAGACAGAAAATCATTTTTGTGATGTGATTTCATGGATGTGAAAAAGCAGTCTCTCCCCATTCTGTCCTATAAAGGATCTCATATTGCCTGTTTCCTTCCATCCTGTAAATTGCTGTCATCATGTGGCCACAGTGAGCTGCCATCTCGAGATGCTAGCTTAACTACAAGCTGTTGAATCTGTAATTTTTGTCGTTTTGTGGACGTCTCCTGTTGACAAAGGCTGTAACATGGGAACATGAGAGAGGAGCTCCATGTGTTGGTAGTTCTCGAATGTGCAATTTGGCTAAACCTGCACTCTATGGCAGGAGCCTGACAAGCGAGTCGAGCTGCTCTTGCATTAGCGTTTGGAGCTCTACTAAAAAACAGAGTGGAGCTTGTTAATTCTTTCAAATACGCTTTTATACCTCTTAAACAAACTTGTGTATTTGTACGTAATATTTATTGAGTTAACTGAAAAATGAGCTACACATTGAAGGAAGACGATGTTCGTCCAAGCGAAACCCGACAAAATAGAAGTTCTGTGTTATTGTTAGTTATAATTACCTTGACTGACGTTACTAAGAATTCTGAAGCTTGCTTTTAACACTTAAAATACCAGGTGCCACAAATTAATGCATGGCTTATTTTGGGGAGGGGCTTAAGGTTTATAAGCCTAAAAAACTAGCTCATTGGGTGAAGAGAATTTCTGCCTCCAAGTGTGCTTCCTGCACCACATATGTACACCTCTAACACCATGCATTTTACTGTGCTTAATGTTATCACATCAAGATGTGGGCTTGTTTATTTTTGCAATGTGGGTACGATGTGGGGTATTGTCGTTAAATTTGACTTGAATACCCAACAGACAGAAGGCATTCAAAATGAGTTCAAACCTTCAAATTTGAAATGGATCATACATGTTAAGACTATGACAGCTTTTGTTATGGATGTCTTAAAAAATATAAGTTATTTATATATAAGTTTATTTTTCATGTGTTACAGTCTGGCAGTCGTTACAACGAATGACTTGTAGATAGTAAAGTCACTACATTGTACCACCCTGACGCATCCCTGTCAGACACGTGTGCAGATGTCGACACAGTTGCAGTCGCATACTTTAGTATTTACAACTTTGTTTATTTTATTTTTAAGTGTCAGGTACTTTGAAATGTAACATTTCAAACAGCTCAACAAATACCAGCAAATACACAAACTGCTCTGTGCAGTTTGGCACACAATTGGAGAAAAGAGTTACTGTGTGATGACTTCAGTCTTACAGATGAAGAAAGATGTAGATGTTAGACGTTGCAGCGGTGCAGGGCAGACTGTGCTATCCATCGTCACTGTTCCAGTTGGTTAGGTACCGTGTGGCAGCACTGAAATTGTAAAGAAAAGACATAGAACTCAAAGAATTCTAAATTATAAGTTATATAAGCGAAAAGATGGTTTGAAAGTTTAAAACTTTTTAAATGCTATTTTTGGGCAAAGTCACTAAAATGAGATATTCTGGATGTACAGTTTTCGTGTTTAAATAATGAAATTAAAGTTCAGGTCATGCTTCAAAATTATAAAAAGATTGTTTTCAATGATTAGTAAATTGATTTGCTTCTAGAAGAACCCTGGTAGGAGTCAATTTGAATTTAAACTAATGATGTTATTTAGTATCATTTGCCAAATTCCACCCTTATACCAGCTTTATATTGGTTGGTGGTTTGAAAATCACCCACGATTGTGCATGTGAATTCTGGTTATGTTTTATAGAATTCACTTGGTTGCTTCACAAAGATTGTGGCAGCACAGGTCAGCTCACCACAGCCCATGCACAATGAAATGAAATCTACTGGAGCTCACAATATGAATTACTATTGGGCTTATTCATTGTGTTTCCCGCTGTCCTGCTACACGAAAAATTAAAGTCCCTTCATCTGCCAAATCTGATTTTAATCCAATAAATTTGTTCTAAGATAAGTCTATGCTCTTACATATTTATATTTATAAAGATTATCAGAAGAAGTACATGTATTATGGAAGTATCGATTTTGAAATTATAGCTTTTAAATTAAATTTTTACCATTTTTCTTCAAGCGTTTATTCTAAAAATCTGTGACTTGAATAGTTCTTGAATAGTTTAGTCTTAAGTGTTTCCACATTAAACTGTGCACTCTGCTTTATATATGGCAGCCTCGAGAGGTTTAAATAACTTGGTGAGAAGAATTCAGTGTGAAATGTGATGCTGTGCAGAGGTGTTCCAGTCCCACAGGCTGTGTTGTAAAGCTCCACTGGACTTCAATGACTCCTTCCCGCCTCCCAACAAACCTCCTTTTCCTCAGTCTTTCTTTCTCTCCTTGTGTTGCTTCCTTTTTCACCCTACCCAGAGAAAACCTACATGATCTTTATAGCATATATTCTCCTTTGGCTATCCTTCCTGTGAGTAAACCTCTGAACCATGCTGTGCATTTCCTGTTCTTAATTATTGTGCAGTAATAAATGAAGTCTAAGCTGCAACTCTCCAGAGTAACTCATGCTGATCTCCACCAGAGAGGCTAGTGCCTTACCAGAGGCATTACAGCTCACCCACATCAGTCTCATATGCTGTGGTTTCACTTCACTAACAGCTTCATATATATATAAGAGCTTAATATAGACTGATTCAGTGATATTCCAGCCATACTGTCAAGGGATTTGGTAGAACAGGCTCTAGCAGACAAAACAAAGTGACAGAGAATGAGTGGGAGGGGAGAGACTAAGAAAGTTACACCAGATTTTCAAACACATGCTGATGTGCCAGGGATGATAAAACCATCTCTCTCAGACAGGCAACTGTGATAGACTTGATTCGGTCCACTCACGCACCCCCACACGCACTCAACCTCCACCTGTTATTCTCACGCTGGTCTCCTGCATTCTTCCCCTCTTCTTCAGTGGCTCAAACATGATGAACAGAAACAGGGGAGAGATGAGCAGCTGGTCTGGTCTCGGCGGGGCGAGGGAACACATTTGACAAAATCAAATCAGGTCGGTCAAAGGTGAAGCCTGCCACTCTCCCTGTGGAGCAGTGAATGCTATCGCTGCACAGATGACCAGAACGAAGTGTAGCTCCATATAAAAAGTTGCAATGCTATTCACTCCCTCCAAAATAAGAAGCTCACGTTCTTTTATGCATTTCCAGGCTTAGCAGTTTAGACCTGCCTTTATTGTTAGTATAGTATATCTATTAAGGATATAATTATATTGTTTCATGTCTGTTAACACAGCTGTCCAGAAGAGACGATTGTATGCCAATTCATTTCCACCTTCTGACATTTGTAACACAGCTTTCACGCTATTTCAGTAAGTATAACAGTTTAATATGCAACACCTTATGGAGCTAGAGCACCAGTTTTAGTCATTACTTAGTCTTCAGTTCTCTAAGAGATTTATTAGAGGGCTGGAGCTGACTTATTACAGTGGGTCTCAGGAAAAGAGCAAATGGAGTGATCTTTGTATCTGCATGCTACAACACTCATGAAAAAGGACTATTAATTAATGCTGTAGGGTGAAAATGTGAAAGTGATCTCAAGTGAGAGTCCTCTGTTCTCCAACCTGGGTGATAGTTGGGGTGGTATCCTTTTCCTTCTGCTTTATGCACAGTCATAGAATCAGGCTCACATTTCCCTTATCAGGACTCATCACCATACCTCATCCTTAATCATCAGAAGCAGGGAAAGGTCATTACCCAGGTAAATTACCTCTTTAGCATTTTATCATTCATTTTTATTATTCTTGTTTCGTTTCTTCTACTCTCCTGAAGGTGGAACGATGAGGCAGGCATCAATTCACACACACTATTTGGACAGTGCTTTTGCTTTAGATATACCAAACTTTCAGCTTTGAAGCGGTGCACTGGAGATTTACACATTAAAATCTTCGTCAAATTTAATTGCCTCTTTGAAAAGTTTTCAGTTATTTCCTGACACTACGTCATTTTATCTTCCACCCAGTTTTCTCTGATGCTAATAAAGTATCCTCAAAAAATGATCAAGTGAAAACTGTAAAATTGTAAGTTGCATTTGCGTTTACTGAAAATGATAAAGCACTCTGACAGTCCAGTGCACTTACACAGCACATGCTGTAAAGCATCTCCTGAAAGCTGGTCATAATTCATATCCCAAACACTCTTGTGTGTACAAGAATAAAACTCACACTCTCTGTTGTCGTTTATCTGTACATAGATCAACGACAAGAGATACATATCTCATTATTTTAACCATGTGCTGGCTCCAAGAACTAATTTTTCTAAGAACCTAGAGTGAAGGAGAGTTGCAAAGAGCATAATTTCTTTTTAATATATTATAAAATGTTACATTTTAGGTAGGTTAAAAAGCTTTGTCACCTCTTCAGTGGTCACTGGGGGTTTTAAATTGATCGGTGTAAAATTGGGGAGCAATGAGACCTGATTTGAAGGTCTCAAATGACTCTCACAAACCAACAAAATAGAGCAAAAGTCATTACATTACTTGAAACCAAGCTTGTCAGTAAAGCTTTTTTTATACATCTAGAAATTTTCATTCTAAACATGGTGACAAACTTCCCACCAAGGTCAGCATTATAATCAGCTGCAGTAATAGAAAGGAGAGATGGGGCAGCTGCTGCCCTTCTAAACTTCTGTAGCTCAGTCCCATTGAAGTTCATCATGATTCAACTTTATATAAATAATAGTTTGCAACATGGGATTCTGTGGATTAACAAAAAAAATGTACACTAACATATCTGGCAACAGCTTAACTCAGTTCACATTTAGTTTTCTGAAAAGAGAAACAAATGTTGATTTTTAATGTTTAATTCATATTAACTATGTTATATACGAAAAAAAACATAATTACCATTGTGTTAGTACTTAAATTACTGTAGCATTACTTTCTTACGTGCATTGCAATCCTTACACTTATTCATGGATTTGTCTCTGCCGAGTTATGATGTTAAGCCTGTGAACATCTAAGTCTGATCAAGCAATGACCTCCAGGACGAAAAAATGAAGCCAAAAACTGCAGTTACTCGCTGTTGGAGCCAGCCACTTGAGGCTGGCTCCAACAGCGAGTCAGTCCCCATAGAGCTCCATGTTTAAATAAATGGCATTTAAAAAAAAACAGGTTTACAGCCTGTTACAAAAAAGCCTTTGGGTCTCTGAATATATTATTTATTCCAATGACTTCAAAGTGGATAAATATTTTTAAAACCCATTTAGGAATTATACTAGTAACGATTACAGTTAGGGATGTGAGTGCTTTGACTGATACATGTTTTGATGTAGGGAGCTGTAGCCAATTGCTGTTGGCTAGGCTTCACCTCCTCTAATTCAACTTACTGAACTCCAGCTCTCCGTGGCATTTGTGTTGTTGATGTCTGCCGGTAAGAGCATTTTAATAGAGTTATCTGACAAAGACTCTAGCCTGCTGTGTCGTACAGCCCATCCAAGGTGTTTGCGCTACAGTTTTGGCAAGTGAAATTCTATAATTTTTTGGTATACTAATTAGCAGTAATTAGAACTCATTAGCAGATTTGTCTGTCTATGGATATTGTGAATACAGCTTGCCAACCAAGCTCTTTAGACATAGCTTATAACATAGCAAGTCACTATCTGGCCCAAATATGGTAACTTCTGGTTCCACAAAAACAACACGGTGGCAGCTAAAAACCCATGTGCTGAGTCCAAATCTGTGGTCAAAGTTTATGGGTATGATAGGAAATAGTGTGGAAAAAAAATAACGAACAAATGATAAAACGTCCTTCATCCATCAATTAGCTATAACCTACTTGTTCTTTATGGAAATAAAGTTATTTGCTCTTAAAGGAATATCCTACATATCACTGTCAAAATGTACTTCATACTTAGAGTATAAAACAGGTTATTGACTGTGTCTTTATGCTCAATCATTCCCATTGCTCTAGGTTCTTTTTTCTCATTCAAATCCATACTATAGACACTATAATGCAAACCTCAACAGTGCATTGAAGTCTTGTCTGGGTTATTTCAGTGCAACCATACCATTAATGAAAGTGCTGTTTTATCAACAGTTGGTGTTAGCTACTTTAAAGCTTCTACAACAGTGATAAGGTGTCTGTACAAAGGTTAATAGAAGTGGATAACAGTTGCCAAGCTTATCTAATTAGAACCTTCAATGACCAAGAATTAGTATTTCACAAAATAACCTCATTATCAGGTGGAGTTAAAATGATATTTTTAAAAAAGGCACTTACAGAAATGGCGAATGACAAAGGTGAGAGCCACTGTAAACCTATTTACTTCTGATAATAGAGTTTAGGCTTTTAACTGTGACATGCCACCCACATTCTTTTAATGTGTGGAATATTTTTAATTACATTGACTGAATCTAATCTTTTTGTTGATATTCTATGTGATACTTTTTTTCTTTAAAAAAATATTTGAACAAATAAGTTTTTTGGTGCTGAGTCTGAATTAGTGTCATTTTCTTTTCTTTTATTGGGAGTCAGTGAGAACATATTAAGACCTATATCATCTTAATTACAGTATATGAATTGGTGAGTGTGTCCAGACTTTTGATTTGTATGGTAATCATTTACCAGCTCAAGCATCTCTAACTATATGGCCCCCTTGCCAGCTTGACCAGCTTTTATAATGTGCTGCAGGTTAATCAGTGGTTTGATTCCCAAAGCATGCATTTACATCTCCATCTTTATTATATATCTTTATTATACATAATGCATCTTTCATATATATTCAGTGCAAATATTGGAATGCACAGCATTCACTTTCTTATCTTTCAGAATTGCCGCTCATTTACAGTTCTGAGCATTTGTCTTCAATTTCTGTCCCCATCCACCTCACAGGACTTGCAAGGCCAAACAGTAGTAACCCAACAGCCAGTGGTGTATGTGCACAATTTCCATCTCCCCCAACCCTGTGAAATGGTAGCTATGAATCTTCATTGCATCTGGTGGAGTGGAAAGCAGCCCTCTTCTAAATGACTATTGATGATGATGCCACACTGTAAGGAATGTGAACACAGTATGGAAATGGTACAGCAAGCTGGGTGAACTCGGGGGAGGAGGTGTGGGATAGGATGGAGTATGCTGAAGTGGTATGGATAGGCTTGGAGAGGATGAATCAGCATACAGTTTGAAAGCATTTTTCTTTTCAGTGGAATACAGGGTGTTAGTTATCAATGAAAAAGAAATAGTTCCAAGCTTTAAACGTGACTGAATTGGTATCTTAACTTCTCTAGACAAGAACATCCCTGGAGCCCGAGTGATAAAGACATATGCATATGCACGTGTACATTTCGGATGCATTTATGAATTGGTCAGATATTCATGGCTAATTTTCTAAGAAGAATAAGGCAGAACAAAACTGCAATGCGCAATTTTCTTCTTTTACTGTGTATTACTCAAAGTTCTGACCTTCCTGTGAGCATGAAAACAGAGCTGTTGAGTGAAGAGAGCTGCATTTATTATCAAAGACACCAAATAAGTGGCATCCGTGGTCCTCTTCATGCTCCCTTTTTTCCATTTACTGCTGCAAGATATTACTTTTGCAGGCAGCTTCTGGGTCCTATCTGAACTTGTGATATTCACTCCCTCAAGTCCCATACAACTTGTCCTTGAGAAGTTATACAGCCAGCAAAGGATTTATTGGTTTACAAAAAAGCCGAACAGTGCTGCCTAACAATACATGTGTCACTCATCCACCCAGACACAATACCATGAGTTCAGTGGCTTAAAAAAGACAATAGTCTTTTCCTTTTGATTAAAATAATGTGAATTGACCTGAAGTAGAAATTAGGCTGTTTACACACACAGTATTTTCCTGTTAATTAGAAAAGGCTTTTGTAAAATCAGTCTTATTACTATTGTTTGTGTATAGTCTTGGTGTTTTCATTGTCTCAACAGTTCATCCTAGGTTTCATTTACTGTTCTGTTTTGTTTTGGGTTTGTTTTTTTTGGGGGGGGGGGTTGTGAACCTCTTTCTAAATTCTGGCTTATTCAAAGTGTTTATACGCAAATTGTTACTGATTATGTTTCCAAAGTGTGATGACATTGATTGAGATAAAGTATAATGGGTTGTGATAGTTGGCAGGTGCATGAGTAATTAAATAATAAAGGACAGGGTGGTTGCTATAAATAGCTACAGCCACGTGTAATGGCTATGCAAAAGGATCGCTGCTCTGAGAACCTCACTAATCTGAAGAGGTGGAATTGTGCTTCATCTTTTACAGTTTTTCGTTGACAGATTAATGAAGCAGTCAGGAGTATTCATATGCAAACCTGGTGATAAGGCTATGTCGACATCAATTTGTGGCTAGCTGCAAGAGCAGAAATCAGGCTTGTGCACATGTAAACACATTTCATACATGAATGTGATACATGTGATTCACAAAGACATGTTCTGTGTCTACATATCCAATATTCAGTTCAATTCAGTTCATTTCAGAGTTATTTATATAGAACCAAATCACAGTAACAGTCCCCTCAAGACTCTTTATAATGTGAAGGAAATACCCTACAGTATTGAAGAACACCCTGACAATTAAGCAACCCCAATAAGCAAGCACTTTGCAGCAGTGGTAAGGAAAACTCCATTTTAACAGGAAGAAACCGTTGGCAGAACCAGGCTCAGGACATGACCGCCATCTGTTTCATCTACTGAGACTTTTTATGGACCTTTTAAAACAAACTTATAATAATGATTTACAATAATTCTGCATAGAACTAATGAATGCATGAACAATTCTTTGAGCATCACTTCTAGACAGGATGTTTCAAATGTAAACTATATTTTACAAATGAAAAAAAAAGATCCTGAGTAAATATACAGTCTGACACCATATTTTTAGGGCCAAATATATTAACCTCAGTTGTATTTGAATTAAGAGAAGAAATTTTTATATGCCTGTAGATTAAGTAATTGATGTGTGTTGTTGGGTTTCATGGATACATATAACTAAGTATCATCGGCTTGGCAATAAAAATGGATGGAGTCTTTTCTAATAATATTCCCTATGGGAAGCATGTATAATTTTAAAAGTATTGGTCCCAGAACAGATGAAAGCATAACTAACTTTCATTTGTGAAGAAGACTAAATTGGAATCAGATGGATCCATGATCCATTTATGAGTCATTCTTATCATACAGTATGATGACCAAGTTTGTAACTAATAAATGTATTTCTAAATAATAAAAAAACGTACTACTTACATTGTATCGTAACTTGCTCCCCAGTTTTAGAGCAATCCAGGTAATTCCTGATTGTCAAATGAGAAAAACATACATATATTTTAGCAAATAATCTTCTTTTCAATATTTCTGAGACTTTAGCAAATTTGTTTTCACATGTAAACTGCATGAGCCACGCCCCAACCCACCAGTAACAAGTTATTTTCAAAATCTTGCAATGGATTACTTTGGTAAGAGTCCTGGTATCTCTAAGTGGATAATATCAACTAAAAGAATGTGAAATCAACCTACAGATTTTCCTTTTTCCCCCCACAGACAAGATGATCAGCGTAGTTGTTGCCTGAGACTCGACAGCGATGAGACCAGTCTTTACCGGAAGCATATGTATCTCAATTTTCCCACCAAGGCCACAGTATCAACCCCTACAAAACGTTATGGACTCTGACAGAGACTACAAGACCCTAATCAGGGCCTTAATACTCAACCAAATGCACAAATCTTCTTGTGCATCATGAAACTAGAAGGTGCTTCTACTTTATTCTTCTCCCTGTTGATGTAGAATACCATGAGAAGGAAGGCATTTATGTCACAGAAGATTTTCTGGGGGCCTTGACAGAACGGATGGATCTCCATTACTGTAATGAGGCTACAGGAATGGCCGCCATGCTTCCCTCATTTACGCCATTCAGTCCACGTCTCCTTTAGGGAATAGTCTTTCCTCCGTGAAAGCCTACTCAGTCTTCTTTCTCTCTTTCTTTCTCGCTATTAACTTTCGTTCTCTTTTTACTATCCTAGAAACTTATAAAAGGTGTGTACATTTGAGTGTCAGGGAGGAATATCTAACATGGAAATCTTAAGGTTAATGGGAAGTACTGGTACGTGTTTAGCTACTAGATAAAAAAGAGTAGGCAAAATTACTGGAGAAAAGCATTCAGGATGGAATTTACAGCTAAGATAGTACTTATAATCAACCACTTAAGAGATGACTATTAACTTGCAGGATCTTTCCACTTCATTGTTGAATCTGTCTCTCTCTTTGGTGCCTTTTCATTAGAGCACCAAAGATACAACAACATTATCAAGCTTTGGTGAGTTTTTAATTACTAATTTGAGCCTAGACTTTAACAATTAACAGAAGACAAGCTTGCTTCTGTGTGTAGTTTTATTTTTGTTCGACAAGGAGGCGATCCCTTAAAAGGTCAACATTACTGTGGTGATTACTGAATCCATCATTGTCTCCTCCTAGCAGTGACTGGGCACAGTTGACTATGAAGGCATTGTCTTACAAGTTTAAAATAAAGTTTTCAAAAGCTTTGATTTAAAAATGTCAGCATCAGATGATTATGCAAAACTAATATTAAATTAATTGACTTTTGATGTCGCTATCAACTTTCGACCTTTTTTTTTCTGCAAAACGGTGAGACACCCACTTTCATTGTTGTGGTTTCATGCTCACACTGCTCATACCAAATACCAGTAAGCCTTAAAATATTAATGCAAAAGTACAATCAAAGGCATCACTTCCTCAGTTCATTACGACTACAACAATTTTCTGGTTGTGTCAGTACTTTTGTTACAATCACTGTTAATAAGTCTGTTAAAGAAGTAGGCAACTTATTTAAATCCATCCTTCATAGTGACTTTTGTACTTTTGTACAAACACTAAATAATAGTTTTTTCAGCACTGATTTCTACTCATTTTGGCAAGAACAGGCATCATCCTGCTACATCCTGCTGGGCATTTAATGTTACTCAGATAATGATCTTTAAACTTTTGGGACTATTTCCTTTAAAAATAATAATAATAATAATAAAAGAAATGATTCACAAATTTAAAAATAATATTTGACCAGTTATTCTACATTTATAATGTTTTGTGTCCTGGTGAAAACTAAAATATTTTTTTCCCTTTTCTTTTTCATTTTAACAAGGAGTTGGTTTATCCAAAATTAACTACTTGGTAGCATTACATGGATGGCTTTCGGGAGGGTTTAGCAAGTATTACCTGTACTTTTTTGCTTTCTGCCTCAAACCAAAGTGTAGATGAAGTTTTCAAAGAACCCAAAATAAATTCAATCTCGTGCACCCAATTCTTGCTGTTTTAAAGTCATTAAATATTTATGCTGTACAGTCATTCTACTCTGAAAAAGAGCAGTTCAAAGACATCATTAAAAGTCCAAAATTACCATGAAATTCCATCCCAAATGAGCATTTGTAAACTTTTGTTTGGAAATAGCATGGAACCATTTAGTCTTTACTGCACGTCCCACAAGAACAAAGGGCTCATGATTTTTAGCAATAATCTGATTCAAGAATGCCATGTCAAAAAACTAACAAAAACTAACTCTCACAAAATAATGATGCATTGCCAGTTATAAGCCGAAATCTCAAGGCCTTTGACACACTGCTTAAAAGAGATAAAGAACTGTTTAAATACATAACTTAGTCAACAGTCAGGAAAACTTTATCATTACAAAAAGTCCAAATAGAGATTAAAAAGAAAGTCTGTTAGGTTCAGGGTTAATAAAAATTCTGCATCTAAGGGTAATAGGGAAATGCAGTTTATTAGAATCACAAGTTATAGGCATATCAGTCGAATCAAACAGAAGTATTTTTTAACACAACTTTAGTGTCAGCAGTGAGATGATGGAAATACTTGAAAAATTGAAACTTCCACCCAAAAACTACCTGTTATGTAACTAGATTAGGAATTAGATTAGGAAAAGTTTGTGTAAATCTACAGTATAACGCCATGGAAAAGGTGTTTTTTATCATACTACTTCCATAGCAATTAAGAGGTTAAGTCACAGTCATGTGCTGCTAATCAAATACCTTTGATTGAAGGATCATTAGTGTGACCACCTCCATAAAAGCTAGGTGTGCTGAGCTGGCCCATTCAGGTATGTGTTAACACAATGCCACATGAGTTACATCTCAGAATCTACAGATCATGTAAGTTTTCAAATTAAATATTAAAGTTTGTGACAAGACAATTAAAAGAAAGACTGAACAACCATGATTTTTAGAAGAAATAGTATTTTCTATATAAAAGAACATGGCAGCTCTTCTTAGGTTTGCGAAGTTACATAGACATTTGGAACAATGTCCTTTGGACAGATAAGACCAAAGTGAAGATATAGCAATGAATAGGTCGGTAAAAACCACTTACCACTTTATCAGTAACAACACCTCATACCAGCTGTCAAGGCCAGTGGTTGACTTATTTTGTAGTGACAGAACCTGGGCACAATGCAGCCATGATCTCCTATAAATTGCAAAGGGTTCTAAAATGTGAGGTCACCTGACAAACAGCACACAGCAAAATCTCCAGTGTTAAATTAACACTGGAGAGTGTCTATATGGTTCCAATCTGAGTGTTAAATACATTTCTTTTGGGTGTTAAATTAACACTTTTGACAGTGTTATATGTTTAAAAGTAACCTAGTCAGTTTTGAAGATTAACAATGGCTAACACTGAGCAGTGCTGATTTTCTAACACTGGAATATTTCTAACATTTTGAGTTATTTTCCAGTGTTAGAAAATCAGCACTGCTCAGTGTTAGCCATTGTTAATCTTCAAAACTGACTAGGTTACTTTTAATTTAACACTGGAGATTTTGCTGTGCAGAGATTGAGCCATACAACATGACAACGATCATAAACAAACCAGCAAATCTGGTGTATGTAATGCAGGGAACCTGCACTTCCAGAATATTGGAAAATATCCATGTGAAAAATATTGCCTGAACATGCTCCATTTATACAGAATTTCACAAAAGAATGTATAGATGCATAAAATTTCTCTCAGAGTGTCATCCAACCCCAGAAATCAGGGTTTAAATGCTATTGATCCAATTTCAGAGCATACAGAGGTAGAGAATTGCCTGGATATAGAGTTCCTAAAGTCCTACAAAAGCGTGCCTCTTGGGTACCTTTTCAGTCGCATCTGAAATCCTTTCCAGCTTTTTCATTGTTTGCACACTCTATAACAGGTAGATGAATGCAGGCATTACACAAAGTGAAGTCAAACACAGAGAAGCTTTGGATCTATGTTTGCTCAGCCCTCCTAAAAATGAATAGCTTTAGCTATGTATGTCAGTGCATTAGTGTGAAAGTGCATTAACTATATTGTAATTTTATAAAATGTGCATTTAATTGCAATCGCACTGCAAATTAATGGGACATGGTGACTTTACTTTGTCTCCTGAGTAAGATCAAGTAATTAACTCATTGCCAAAAGAAGTCCTATTATTATTTTATTTGCTCTAATTGGAAAACAGGATGTTAAGTTACAGTGTCATAACAGGTCCTCAAATACAGCTTTTATAATGATTGCAATGTTATGTATATACCAAACAAGTAAACATTAACAGGTAATTAATCACTTCTCAATCTAAAAAGTAATTCCATATTTTGACAAACATGCAATGAATTTGAAAAGCTGTTTGACCAGTTTATCATTTTTACTAGTTAAACACTTATCCTACTGACCTACAGAACACCTACACACTCCTGAGGTATAGTTTTGTCAAATTCAACACGTGTTTTATTTTTCAGGACTTTATAACATCGTTTAGTGTTTTTGTTTTTATTCTGTGTTTTTTTATAAACATCAATGATAAAAATCAGTGAAGCAGTGGGCAGCCACCAATGCAGCGCACAGTGAACAGTGTGTAGGGACGGTACCTCGCTCAGGGGTACCTCAGGGTAGCCGTTCAGTGGAGTTGAACCCCCGACCTTTCGATCATGGGGCCACCACTCTACCTACTGAGCTATCCCTGCCCCTAAGGTGGAAGTGCGCAGTTTGATCAAATCAAATCAAATCACTTTTACTGTCGCATCACATGTGCAGGTACACTTGTACAGTACATGCGAGTGAAATTCTTGTGTGCAAGCTTCACAAGCAACAGAGGTGTGTAAAAATACAATAACATAAGAACAAGCAAAATATAAGAATGGCTAAATCTGAGAATTATATGAATAAATATATGTACAATATAAGAGTGTATGCGCATTACTGAATGTGTATACTAAATATGTATATCTACGTGTGTGTGTGTGTGTGTGTGTGTGTATATATATATACACATACATACATGTATATATGTATGTGTATATATATATATATACACACATACATATATACATGTATGTATATATACATATATATACACATACATATATACATGTATGTGTATATATATGTGTGTGTGTCTGTGTGTGTACACATACATACATATTTTAAAAATTAAATAGAATAAACAACAAAATAAAATATACAGAGGTTGGCAGTTGGATATTGTGCAAAACAAGTGGCATTTATATACAGTATGGAATGCATAATGTTGAAGTTCTGGTAAGTGAAGGTGAGGTGTCTATGAAGTGTTCAGCAGTCTGATGGCCTGATGGAAAAAGCTGTCTCTCAGTCTGCTGGTACGGGACCAGATCCTTCAGAACTTCCTTCCTGATGGAAGTAGTCTGAACAGTTTATGGCTGGGGTGACTGGAGTCCTTGATGATCCTCCCCGCTTTCCTCAGGCACCGCTTCCTGTAGATGCTCTGGAGGGAGGGAAGCTCACCTCCAATTATCTGTTCAGAACACTGCACTACTCGCTGGAGAGCTTTGCGGTTGTAAGCAGTGCTGTTGCCGTACCAGGTGGTGATGCATCCAGAGAGGATGCTCTCAATGGCACAGCGATAGAAGGTCCTGAGGATGCGGGGGCTCATGCCGAATCTTTTCAGTCTCCTGAGAAAGAAGAGGCGCTGCTGCACCTTCTTCACTGTTTTGTTTGTGTGTCCTGACCGTGTAAGATCCTCAGCCTGATGTACACCAAGGAACCGGAAGCTGCTCACTCTCTCAACAGCAGCGCCGTTGATGGTGATGGGGGTGTGTACTTCTCTGCACCTCCGGAAGTCCACTATCAACTCCTTTGTCTTTGCGACATTGAGGGTAAGATGGTTGTCTTGACACCAGTGGGTCAGGGCGCTGACCTCCTCCCTGAAGGCCGTCTCATCACCTTTGGTGACAGGGACGTGCAGAGAGGCTTAAAGGGGCGGGTGCTCAAAGTTAAAAAGGGGCACATTGAACCA
>NW_005187479.1:890260-918129 GCF_000239375.1 Pundamilia nyererei | reverse complement strand
GGTGATAAGACCCACCACTGTAGTGTCGTCCGCAAACTTCACAATGATGTTGGAGTTTCCTTGTTATTTGCCATGAGTCCCAGTTTATAGTATCATCTATAATGAAGTTGTGCCAGCACAGTCTGTTAGTCATTTTGAAAGAGGCACTGTTTTTATCTGCACTCTGCCAATTTGTGCCCATTTTTCATATGTTAAAAAAGTGTTAATGATATATTGTACAGCATATGGTATCACAGGTGAAAAGAAACAAAAACAGCAGAGGAAAACTCAACAGGAACCACGATTACCAACCAACCAACCAACTTCAACTTTAAATTATCTTTACACAATAATAAACAGTATTTAGTAACCATTTACAATTTTTATGGACATTAGTTGAAATTTTGCAACCATCCATATAATGTTGAAAGCAACATTCATTCAGTAAATGGCATTAAATTTCATTTTATTAATGTTTTAACTTTTGTTTAGTGTTATCAGAATTAAGGAAAGTGAATTCAAGAATTTGAACATCATTCCTTTTTTTTCTGGACAGTGGAGTAATAACGAGACCAAAAGTCCACTGAAAGGCTGTAAGCCTTTTATTTTATTGTATGTAATTTATAAATAGTCCATAATAGTAGTCCAAAACATTTTCCTTGTGGCACTCCGCACTTTACAGCCTTGACATCTGAGTATTCCCCATATAAAAACTGTATTTCCAGATACCTAATAAAACTCTTCATTCACACTACTACAAACAATAATTTCTTCAAGTATAAACAATTATGATCAACTTTATCCAGTGCCACTGGAAAATCTGGTAGTGCCACACTCACCACAATAAATAAATTAACAGTATGAGGATGGTTCCTTGCAGGATTATATTACTGTAATCAATATCTATTCCATGTTAAATGTACTAGTTAAAGGGTTATTTATAAAAAAAATTGCAACCAACACAGTACAGTAAAAGGTTTATGCCCACAACCTTTGAGTCAGACTAACAACGTGGATTTTGACTACTACTACTTGCATGCTCAGAGCACCTCACTGAATCATTTCTATGCTCAACACCTGTCTCCGCAGTAGGTCAGTGGCATGAAAGACATTCAGATTTGTAATCGCCAACTCAGCAGCTCTGAAGTGGCTTTGTTTCAAAGGTAACATATTAATATGACAGCTGACCCTTTCAGCAAGAGCGTCCTCCTCAGCAATTAAGAAAAGACACAAACTGCACACTAAACACTTTTAAGTCCATTTAAAATGATAAGAGGACTTTCTTTTTATGCGTGGGCTTTTTGGAATATTTGGTATATGTTTAATGACCTGATGTAACTGTGAAGTAATTGTGCAGACTCTAGTTTCATTTTTTTCATTATAGAAAAACAGATCCAAATTTAGAGGATTGCAACTGACATCTTTACTAATCTTGTTTTCAACAAGAATCACCTTGGTGAGACATTCAGTGCCAAAAGGATTTCTAGTAGACAGTCTGTGAGTCCAGTGTGGCCATTTAAAGCAGCCCACTATACAAATCAAATTAAATTGTCCGGGTAGTTGAATTCAATAATTTATTTAGTATTTTCTTTTACTGTTGGACTGTTGGACTGTGCGTTGTAGAAGCATAGGCCCATATTTTTTTAATTAATCACTATATAAATGGGGAATGAGAAAATGAATTATAGTACAGTAATATGAGTATTTCATATTTAGTCAAATTGGCTACTGACAGAAAAGTAACTATAATTTTCTCAGTAGTGGAGCTTTCATTTTATGTTAATCTGTACATTAAAAGGGTTGAATATTTTATTATTATTTATTCATTTCATGAATTTATATGGACTTAAACTTTTCTCACTTGGCTTTCCATTTGGCTGTCAAAAAGATTCAAAAAACAAAAAAACAACTTCAGATAGGAAAAGTTTGTTTCATGGAGTACTCTGGGAACCCACATGTTTCTGTATCTAATTTAACTACCTCATAATCTAACTTCGTTTTAAGCAATTACCAGAGATGACTCAGCATCACGGAGTAGCCCTGAACTATTTCTTTTTCACTTTCATTTTCTTCCTGTTAGGAATTTATATATCTGTAGTGTTCTCCCTGCTCTGCCCGTTCCCGACCATTCACGATGGTGCTCATCTCTGAGTGGGAGTAAGCTTTCGTTTTTGTGCAGTGGGTTCTTTGCTTATTTATTACATTTTGAGATTGCAGTAAATAAACTATTTCATGCTTGCTTCAAAAGGCATTGCCTATAGTGACCAAGATAGCACCACTGACTTTGATTTCTTGCGCAGGTTATTGTGATTATTATGATTTTTGTGTTTTATTTCTGCTGTTTCAGTGATTTTCTGTAGCCTGTCTAGTCCAATTCAGTATTCTTACACAAATGTGGTCATGACAAGAAGCTAATTTTAGCAAAGATGCTTTGGTGATGTCTCTGATCATATCATTAAGTCAGACAAGCCTGAAACACAACCCAATTATTATGCATATTTAATTTCCCACATTAACAAATGCTAGATATTTTGTCTTTTAAAGAGCTACAGGCCACAATGCAAAAAAGAAGAAGAAGAAGAAGAAGAAGAACAGAAGCCAAACGATAGGTTGCCAGCATAGCTTATTTCATCTTGCATTTTCACACTGTTTCATCTACCAATCAACTTAACACATGCCTTGAGATGAATGGAATCCATTATCTTTCCTTGGCTTTGAAGGTCAGCCAACTAACTTTTAAAGTTATTGTCCAAAAAAGGACACAGCAGTGGTGGGAAAACATTTCCACTTTCAAGAGTTACCTCACTGGATGTCTGAAATTTCTCATTTGGAGTTGACGGGGTGCTGCTGGGAGTGGAGCAGCATCACTCAGGGACAGCTCTCTGGCTGTGGCTCCTATCTCTCATTTTCTCTCTCTTCTCTGCAAATACGCCCCCATACCTGCTCACATAACCCAAAGAAAGCTGTGCTGCAGTGTGGGCTCCCTACTCACAACAACACAGCATGCTGGCAGGTTCGCAACAGCGAGGTACTATAGCCGTGCTTCAGAACACTCTCATTGTGCCAGGTGATATATATTTGCTGCTGTGAAACTATGACTGCTTGGCCTCTTGTTGGTGGTTGTGGAATGGCCTTGATAAGTAAAGTACAGAGTGTGATTCTACAAGGTTCTCAATATGCATTCAATAGGAAGCAAAGTAAACAAGATGAGAGTGGTGTAATAAGCTTGCAAGATATGGTTGCAGAGTCTTGATTGGTAAGGATTTGAGAAAATGGTTTGGTAAATTTTTCTACAACCCTAATGACATTTCCATGAGCCATGGCCCATGACAATGCCCTTTAGTCCTCAGACATTCATGAAGCAATTAATAGCTGACTTAGAGGGATTACACAACATGAACGCGCCTTTGTTTTGGTGACCTTGGAGAGGTTGACTAATCTCTCTAATTGAGTAGTTGTAAACACTATTGTTCCAAATCTGTTCCAATGTCAATTTGCTCATGTTTGTTGACGAGTTCTTGCAGAGAATCTCAAAGTGGTCTCACCGAGTGTAGGTATTACGATGATCTATTTATCTAGAAGCAATCCAGCACCACATGACACCCTTTCCATGTGATATAAGGCAACCATGGCTATAATTAATGTATGCAAACCAAAGAAAGAAAAATAACTTTGCTTGTAAGTCACATGTAATAGTAAAATTGTGTTTTCAGTGTTCTCCTGTCTGTAGCACTCGGCGCAGCAGCAGGAAAAATGATACTAAATATTCATACTTTAATAGTATTTTGACATTTTACAATGCAGTGATGGATTTCCCTGTCTATACCCTCCTTGAAAATCCAGTTTCATACATATTTAATAAGGTCGTCTAAACAATTTTTACATTTTGTCATCTTCAATGATGCATGCCATCAAACTCATAGGGAAAGTGCTTCATCCCACCCCTATTGTTCTCACTACCATCACCACCACGCCCAGTTTGCTATACTGCCAACTTTCACGGGTCTGTATTTATTATCAAATCTTTTAACCTTGGCTCAAATGGATGACTGCAGTCCCCAAGCGCCTATAATGGAGCACGTTCATATGATATATTAGTTAAACTAAGACGTGAATTTGAATGACATGATTCCACCTGTCAAAAAACATGATTAGAGAGTGTAGATGCGACTGAGTTAAGTGGGATACATTAATCACAGCATCCCCGAGGCTGTTTCAGTGCATGCTAAAGTAAATGTTCCTGTTCATCCGCAACTGTAGAATATTAATGCAGACGACACATGTTCCCGGAAAAAATCGGTATACAAATGAACAGCGATGGCTATACAATACCTGGCAACACTGTCAAATACATCTAAATCAGATCCACTTGCATATTTTAGTATATGTAGGCTATTTTTGTTGATGGTTTGCTCCTCCATCTCAGCACGTGAAAACTGAAAGCATGGAGTGCAAAGTGTACAATGACAGCAAGAAGAAATATAGAACCTCCTTTTTGTGAATCGCATGAATGTGTGTATCCTTGTGAATGATGGCCCGAGACATTGTCCTGGACCCAAATTAACCTGTGCAGTATCAATGAACAGCTTTTGACAGTCCATTTCATTCCAACAGAGACATTATAACCTTGCTGCTAGCAAATCAACTGAGAAAAAAAAATATGGAAAATGACACTTACAGTAAGATACAATGAGTGTCAGCATTGACACACTCACCCATCTTTCTGTTTCTCTCTTTCGCACTCACAGACACACACATCTTTGACTCAAGCACCCAGATCTCATCCTGCAGAAAACTCACAATTAATTCCTTTAATAGGATTTTGCTTCCTCTTTTCTCCTAAATTTATCTCACTATGTCGGTCAGAGGAAAAGATAACCTTTGATAAATGAACACTTAAAGTAGTGCAAACACCAAATAGAGATTATATTAAATAGTCGCAAAGAGTATTGTTTGATGTCTTTCTCCATCTGTAGCCACAGGCTTTCAGAGCATTCATACAAGCAAAACCTCATTAATTTGGATAAGATGTTGAATTAACTATTTAAACGTTTTATTTATACATAATATATTATATATAAGAAGATTATAGTGTTATTGTGGCCTGCATAACATAACTTGAGTTTCTAAAGCAATTTTTTTTGTTTATAGTAGCTTTCATGGTTGAAATACTTGGTGAAACTCTTCAATAACCTATTTAAATTTAATAAGTTTACAGCCAGTAGCATTTGACTTTAGTTCTAGTGAGTCAATGTCACCATTTAATATTGATTTATATATTTAACCGCTTTCACAGTCAAAACACAACATACAAAATTGCATTGGGATTTTTCAAAGTAGTATATGGCATCATGATTCTTTCTTGAAATAATCTTTCTTCTCATCATAATCTTTCTTTTATGTCTACATTACAGCAAGACCTACCTTATGTCTTGGAGGGCAATTGACTGGCATTACCAAAAATAGCACACCTGGACCGTATGAGTTATAAAAGCTAGCAGGTGTGATCACTTGGTGTCTCTTTTGAACAACCCACCAGTGCACATCCACTTAATTCTTGCATTGTTCATATTAATTACTTATGAACTACACTGATACGTTTTGTGAGTTGTTTATTTGTTTCTTTGTTGCAGTAAATTCCCCTTCATTTGCATAAACCTTTTAAGTGGAGTATTTCTTGTCACTTTGATAGAGCTAGTTTGTCAACAATTTGGCTGTTCAGGAGAAACCCTTGCGCAATATAGCACTGACATTTACAACAATGCTGACAACTAAAATTCATCCTTGGAACTTTTAGCAGTATGTTATGTTGCTTGTTTTATGTGTCTACAGAGGGATGATAGTGTTTTGAAGATTGTCATTTATTCAGTAGTCGTGTTTTTGTTTTCTCTTTTTCGGCCTTTTACAAACATCCTTTCCATCCTTGGATGTTCATAGGCTAAATGTCATGGATCAGTAGAAGAGGTGAGTCAAACTGCTGATGGGTGTTAGATGCCCTGTGAATGTCAAAAACAGCACAGACTGAGACAGACGGGGCTGAGTTATGTCGCTTTAGAAAAACATGTATTAAGACTACAAAGTTTTAAAAAATATTACAGTGAATTTGTGTTTTGTAGACATGAACAAGCAAATGACTCCATTACTGCTGTGTTTCAGTGGCACATTGTGTTACCTCATGTAAGTTTATTATGGGTAATTGACTCTTTTCCAATTATGTTCCCGAAATTACTTACTGAAAATTACTTTGGATTCAGGAAGTAGTAAACCTAACTTTCTTCAGAAATTCAAGTGACATTGTAAACTAGCTGAGGACCCCCAGTGTGCAACTCTGTATGCATGTATGTTTTGTTTGTATGTTATTTTTTTATTTATTTTTATTTTTTTCTGAAAAATAGACATCCCAAAGATCTTCAGCTGATATTTATTACGTACCTGCAAAACACCAGTGTTGAAGTCAACAGTGAAGAGCCTGGCTTTCATAGTATAGTATTATGTAATATATGTGTTTGTGCACATATTGCTGTATATGAATATATATATATATATTGAAAAATAAATCGAGAAATTGTAGTGTTGGTGATCCCTTTTCTGTTGTTTGATTAAACCATGCTTCATTTTAAAAAGTGCACATGGTTAAAATGTGTCTTTGGGTGATGAAACTGTCCAGTTGAACAAAATTAAAGCTTGTGCAATAATGAAACCACTCAACTTCAAGGTTTGGCCATCGACACAGTAATTAACTGAGATAACGTACTAACTTTTAACCTCACTCTAACTTTTAACTTTCAAAACAAAAAAGGTCATTAATTGCTTTTCCTCCTACCCATGCGGCTGATTTAATTTCACATAAGAGCCTCCTTCTCCCAGTTGGAATCATTTCAATCAAAAGGTATCTCGCTTCCTCACCCCACTTCCTCTCTTCCTCATGTCTCTTTCGCTTTTTAACTTTAATATTTTCAGTAGTCCCCATCAAACATTAAAAATCCTGAAATTATGTAAAGATTTGACTTTCAGATGATCATCAGGTGCAGCTAGCCTTTTTAAATTACTTTTGCGTTGTGTTCTCTGCCAAAATAATTGACTAAACAAGTTTAGAGGATTAGATATTTCCGATAATAAAAGTCGAGCTTATACAGATGGCAGCAACCGCTGCCAGTGCCTTGATGATAAATACTGTAAATAGAGCAGGAATCAGAGGACAAAGACGACTGAATGTGTGTCTGCTATCCTATAATCAAGTTCAAATTCCATTAGCAGAGCCCTGTCCTCAGCAAAATTTCTTCCTCATTAAAAGGTTTAGATACTGCACCACTTTCCAGTATGCACTCCCATTTGAAAACATGCTCCTGCCTAATTCATTTACCCATGCTTCCTATACACACCAACAGTATAATTGCAGTGGTAATGAACGTGCAAAAGCAGCAAATTGGGATGGGAATAACATTAGCAACCCAGCAACACTCACTGCTCCTTCTACTCTAACCACAATCTCTCAGTACATGCATGCACAGACTTCCACACTGGAACACACACACACACACACACACACACACACACACACACACACACACACACACACACACACATAAAAGCAGAACAAATACTGAACACAAACTGATGTATCTGTTCTATCAGTACAGCTCATTTTCCTGGTAGGCCTGATTTGAGTAGCTCTTTACTAGTTTACAGCTGGCACTCTTCAGACTCAAAGATGGGTCCACAGGGATGTTTCTGCCCTCTACAGTCAGTTATCCAAAGCTAATACTGAAGGTCATGTGGTTTAATAAATAAATATATAAATCAAAGTAAGCCCATTACATGTTTATCAACAACAGAAAGAAAATTGGGGGAACTTTCAAAAAGCAATTACCCATGATATTCCAGACTTGTATAATAGCATTCATTTTTCATGGAGGGGTTAGAGGGTGATATTAATGCCAACAAAAGGGAGCAGTTTTTGATCAGAGGCTGAAATGGATAAATAGGAATGAGTATGAAGGGATGGATAAACAGTCCAAGCATTGAAATAAGTATGTTTCAAAGAGATGAGTAAATCGTACACACAGAGTTGGGAAATGAAGTGCATAGTGCGCTGAAGCTATGGGAGTTTAAAATTTAAAAGATGCAGTTTTTCATCTGTACAAATTTTGTTTTGAAAGGTGAACACAGTCTGCATCAAAATATATCAAGAGGTAAAATCTCATATTTAACATGACAGAGTCTACAACCACACTAGTGGCCTGTGGGGTAGTTGAAGCTAAATGAAATGTCACCAGGTGATCAAAATATATTTACATTTATCCTGGAACAGACAAGACTTCAACTGGTAAGTTAGTAGAGACTGCAACTACACATCTTGCAGATGTCAAAATGAGAGAAACACTTGATCTTGTGATTACACAGGGTGAATAGAGAATCAACAATGTAATTAATTTTCTAGACATTACTGATATAACATGAGTGATAAAATACCGATACCATATGGCTCTAGTAGAATGTTTCACATCTTGGGAGATTTGCAGCAGCTCTCTTTAGATTTAGGTTGTCTCCGTTACTTCACTCTCGTTCTGTAATCCTAGACTGAATCTTAGACAATGCTTGCTGTTGGCACAATTGCGCAGGTTGGTACATGCCAAAACTCGTGCCTTTACTGATGCCGCCAGTGTGCTTTGTTCAGACACCACCCAGTTTTTGTAACAAGGCACGCATGACTCAGTAAGTGATGCTGGTGCATATGCAAAATGGATGAGCTTGGGGCATGGGTATGTGAGCAGGTGTATCTCTACGGGACTCTACAATCCATCAATGCAGCAGCAAAGGATTTCCAGTAACACAGAATTAAAGAAAGGAAGCTGCAGCAACAATTTGAAAATATTCAGCAGAAAATTGAAAAAAAAACAGCAGCTATAATACTTGAATGAGAGACCTGTGCATTACCATTCCTACTGCTGTTTCTCTTACCAAAAGCACCTGTCATTTAGAAGAATACAGTAGCTAAAGTGGGCTGAAAGTGCACATGCATGCCTGTAACTTGAGCAGATGATGACGACATTAGGGCTTTATGGGGGCCAAAACATCTCTTGCAAGGTTAGCTCCCTATGAGTAATAAAGTATGTACTCTGTGTGCTTTTCTATTGTTTTGTATATATATTACTTGATTGTATAGATTTCTTCTGTTTGCTCTTTATTCCTGCTGTCTACTATGTATACCTTACTCTGGCACAGTTGGTGTGGAGCTCTCACAATGTTGTTGGACATGTACAATGAAAATAAAGGTCTATTCTATTCTATTATTCTATGATTTGAACCAATCAAAAATCTTTCTTATCCTTTCTGTGAGAAGGATAAGAATCTCAAACTTAAAAATGTTTAAAACTTTCGTTTATTTTATATCTGTAGTAGTAGTAATAGCAGTAGTAGTTGAGATATTTCATTGAAATACACAGAAATCTTGTCTTCAATCTGGGCAAAAGGAAAAGTCTGTGCCCTAAGAAGGACTATAAGTGTCTGCACAAAACTTCATGGGCCCAGCGAACTGAATGGCACTGGCTTCTTAGAGCCATCCTGCAGGCTTTGGCTGGAAACACACTACAAATATTGATTCATTCTTTCAGGTTTTATACCAACCTAATCTGCTTCTGAGTGGAGGGAAACAGAAGCCTCTTGAAATGTAAAGAGAAATCAGACCACATAACAGAAACCAACCAAGGCTGGGGAATTTGGAGTCTACTGAAAGAAGATACAGTTTAAGGATAAAATACTTTCTTCCTGTGTAGTCACTATAGAAGGTAAAATGTACTCTAAACAAAAAAATAAGATGAAAAAACTTGATATAGATATCATACTGAGTTACAACAAAAGTGAAGGAATAAAAAATTAGCAACACAGATGTGAACTAAGGCAAAACATACAAATTTTAGATGACAAATATCTTCAGGGCATCTTATGAGCAGTCAGAGTGAACCTACAAAATACTTCTGCCCAAGGTTTCTACCAGTAATCCCAGTTTCTTTGGATTAAATATGTCCTAATTTTTTCCTCAGTACAGTTCTGCTCCTCTAACCCAATTAATATTGTGCACTTTGCATGTAATCAGGCAACAGCCCCAACTTCATGTTAGCTTGTATGTGCCTCTTCCTCAGAGGAGGATGCAAGGGCAGGGATTAAATTGCATTAGCTGCATAATTATTTCCCCTGAAATGGATCATGACAGAAATTAGAGTCTTGCACTCTGTGGAAATAAGGGAATACTGCAAGCATTCCCCTGCTCTACATATCCATACATATATTTATATTTAATTATTATTTTTATTTCTGTTTTCTTGGTTTTTCTTGTTTATCGTGTTTATAGACATTCACCTTTATACCCCCATGCTTATTCTTATAAGCCAGACGGTGAAAATTAAAATCAGTTTTATCCATGCATGCTCTTTACAGCCCATTCTGTACAATGCAGGAAGACACTGTGAACTGTGATTAATGGCTATTTACCCCTCGCATTAGAGATGAAAGACAGGACAATGCATTGTTATAAAGGGAGTGGAAACCTCATCTGTTCAAAATGGTTCTGTTTTAGTGAGTTTTGGGGATTAGGAAGTAAGTGTCTGGCAACAGCTCTGAATTGTTACTCACCCAACCTTGAAAAAATAGCACACTGCAGCATGATTACGCCTCTCACATTTTCTCAAACTGTCACAAAAACAACAAGCAGAGGACACACATTGCTTTGGGGAAAAATATGCATACTAAGATATTGTTTCCTTTGAAAATACATCTGAGACCTTTTTACTTTGGTATCTTGGCTTCTGAGTGTTGTTTTTGCAATGCTAAGCACAGCAATATGTCTTGCAGTCGGCTGGAGTGACACTGTCAGCACAGATGGAAGAACATTAGTCAGCTATCAGTTACAAGTGCCAAAACCATTTAGGATCACCAAGAGAAATTTTGTTTTGGCTTCCAATTACATATGCTTGATAAGCATTATTACCCAGGCAAGTTGTGTATGTTGATGTGTGTACAGAATCATCTTTAAGGACCTGTAATGTGATTCCCAGGTTGAGGGCAAAAGCTGAATATAAATGTGCTGTAATTCATTTTCAGCATGGCAAAGAGGTGATACGTGTAATGCCTAAATGTAACCACCTCTTTAATGAAAAACACTGGCTCTGCCAACAAAGCCAAACTCATAACAACAAAATCAAACACTAGTTTAGTCAGTCTGGATCAACAAAATTTATAAATTTTATATTAGAGGAAATGTCTTGATACAAAATACATAGATAGTTCCCAATGTTTAATTTGCTTGCAAACATTAGATGTAAATTAGAAGTGTTGGTAGGTCTTTTTTTTAACCTAGATTCCCTTAACAACACAACTCAACATATGAAGCATTCAATTTAAACTCAAAGGGAAAGTAGGGCTTTCAGACTCAACATGAAAATAGCAAATGCTTTGCACTTATATCGCACCTTTTGATCTTCCGTTTTACAGTGTGACAAAGTGTGTTCTTATTCCTAAACACATACACATCAACAGTAGTTGAGTTGTAATGCATTGAAATGTCATTGGGATGCTGTTGGGGTTCTGAGGCTTCCACATGTAAATCAGCTGGTGATGGCTATCACTGTCCCAGTATGATTTCTCACTGCACTAAGCAAAAGTGTCCAGTTCAACAGGTTAAAACTGTTGACCTCTGGGTTCTGTAACAAATACCTGCAAGGAATAGAGGAAAAATGTAGGGAAAGCTGATGTTGTGTTTCTCTCTGTTAACTGAATTATCCAAACACAGGTTTGTGTTCATATTGTGACCTTGGATGATTACATCCAAGTAGGCATGTCCAGTGAGGGGATCTACAGTGTTACGCTCCACATACCCCCTTAGAAGAATGGGTCATTGCAAATCAGGTTGTTCTGAGTGATTACCTTTATCCTATGATGAGGCATTTCTGTCTTGATGGAAGTGGTCTCTTTTCTGGATGACAATGCTTCATCCAAATGGCACAAGGGATAAATGAAGTATGAGTAGTGTGACAGCGATGTGACTCATATGCTAGATATCAGATGTCAAACCAACTCATAAACAATTAGACAATGCTCTACTCTCCTTAACAGTTAAGTGAACATCACATTGTGTCTGTACCAAATCTCAGGAGGAATACGTTGCCTCTTTTATGGAAGCTCAGAGACAGGTAGTGAGCCATACTGAACTACAGGAATCCATTTTAACTAAGAGGAGTATTTAAGCTAATTACTTCTCTGAGATGGCTGCAACCATCTGGAAAATAGTGAGTGATTTAAGGTGACCCTGCAAACAGTGTCACCTTTCTCAAGTCCATATTAGGTGTAGAGCGGGGGGGGCACAACAGTTTGTCTGCTTGTTGTTTAAGGCTAATTAAATTTGTTCATCGACTCCCTCGGTGATTAAACTCTGGTGTGTTGTCTTTTAACTGTGGACCATCTCTTGAGTCCAGATTAGGGTCAGCAGGCTATCCTAAAGGAAGGACGCTTTCAGCATCACACATTTTTACAAATATGTCAGAACCATAATTCTATTTTACCTAGTCCACAATTTCACTATAATAATTTCATGTATTTGTAGATTCCTCAACTTTAAGCATTTTTCAAATTTGTTACTGTTTTTGAAGGAATTCCTTCTAGTATTTTCCATACTCTATGATTACATATAATTTTCATCTCCTCTTTGCGCTATTCACTCCGTGTTTCCATGTCCAAGCATGTTGTCTTTTTAACATGTTGTAATATTTTGTTCCCTTTTATATTTTATAGAAACAAGCCATCCAAAAACAGTAATGATTTGCAGGCTCAGTGGTTGTTCATGTGCAGCATGTATTTAACGTACGTTTTTAACATATCATGGTGTAATTACAGCCCATCGGGTGGGTTCCTGAATATTAAATATTTGAAACTAAGATCAAACTTCTCACTTGCAAGCAATCTGAACCACACAGCAACATATTAAAGACAAACCTCATGTTGTGGGTGAATAATCTCAGATATTCTTTTGGCTGAAGTTCGGCCCAATTTTTGGCACTTTCTTCCTGTTATATGGTGGTGTTTGTCTCTGCCCACTGGGGACCCTGAATTTTTATTGGGAAAAACCTTCCTTAATCATATGGCTAATTACAGCTTCATAGCTAGCTGCCAGGCAGCAAATCATCATATGTCAGCTAGCCAAATCCTACAAACCTACAAACATCACTGGTTTTGGTTTCGGTCTTTGTTTACACCCAAAGTTACATCAGAGTTGTACATTTTATTTTTTTAGAGGTACTTCAGGACAAACATAGTATATCATCTTTTGATGGAAACTAGCTTGTTAACGTCTTGCTAATTTCTAATGCTGCTAAACCTTCTAAATGCCCTTTTTCATGGATGCCTAGACTTTAAACTTTTTTGTGACAACTGGGAGGAAAGCCATACTGATCATTTTATTGAAGCTGAAAAAAATTTGGTGCTTTACAGTTTCCTGGAGTTTTTGAGCCAAACGAGTATTTGCACAAGGAAACAGTTAGCTGCATCAGATGTAACAACCAGGTAGAGAGAAAACAATCAGTGTACAGAATGGATGTTTAGGGTATAGTGGGCTTTTGACTTTACATGAGGTCAGATTGTCCAGGAAATGCAAGGAAATGTGCATTTTAATTAATTGTAATTATTTCTGTGTAATCATTTGGGCTGCAATAATGAATACTTATTATCACTGCAGTTCAACACTTATACATTGCCTGGCCATTTGACATCTTACTTTCTACTTTCAGGGTGATTCTCAAAACCAGGCCAATAAGTCTCCAAGCTGAGCTTAAGCTATAATCCAGTTATGAAGTTGGAATATTTTAGACATTACTGAATCTAAGAATAATGATCTAGGACTCTGGTAAGAGAAATCAAAAAAATATAAATGTTCATGGTAAATTAGAAGAGAATATTAGCTTTCACGGCTGATATAATATTTTAGCTAAATACTAAAATAAAAATGTTTTATTTATTTCACTAATGATTTAATAGCAACAGATACACTGAACTACCAAAGAAAGGGAATTGGAAATTGTGCTTCTTTTTTTTTCCTTTTTAACAGTACACTGAACAGACAGAGATACATTTTACAATTATTTTCTTGCAAAACAGTTTTTAGGTCTGTGATATAAACCTGACAACCATTCTGCTTACTTAGCAAGGGGATGTGCAGTAAAGGAGAAATCATTTTAATCCTGGGGTGCCACGCAGTCTTATTAATGTGTAATATTGCTGGATTACTGGGTCTACAGGCAGCTTAGTTTGTTTGCCCAGAATAGGGTGATCATCCATGACAAGCAGGTGTATCTGCCAGTCTCCAGCCTGCTACAGCATTAACAAGATCCTCACATGGGAGCCAAACAGAACATCAGACACAAGAGGGTGAGCACTGCCGATTGAAGCTGATATGCAACCACATAATTCTGGCCATGTCATTGGTAAGACAAATGGTGTATGACATATGTAAAACATGTTTTGAAAGCTTTCATCTTGATTTTACAAAGGTCACACTGAACTAAAGAGGGGGAGGAATGTCTGTGTGTGTTCAAGGCAGTAGACATTTGAAGATGACTCACATTGTCACAACTGAGAGGAAGCATGAGCAGATGTACCGCGACAAGAAAGGAGAATGTCAGATTTTTGGCAGTTTTTTTCTTTTTTGGAAACCCGCTATTAGGCAGGTGAGAGTCCTGTATTTCCTCTGTTGACATTTAGTTCACGTGCTTACCATTGTGCTGCAAGTCCAATTCACCATCGATTCAGCTTTACCGTAGAAAAGATATAGCTGCAAAAGTGGGATTCAATAAGTGTAATATTCAGTGATTTAAACTGCCTACACATGATCTCTGCAACTTAATGTATTTCGGTCCTGTCATAGCCCTGTATCAGCACTTGGTATTACCTTCAGTGTGTCAGTGCAAAGCCCTCTTCCTGGCACTATGAAAGAAGGGATAGGACTTCGGAATCCTGCCTGTCAAAATTCAAATGGACCCTTTGGGAGCAGTGTCATTCATCTCAGTTCAGTCAATAGCTGGCAGCTTTGTCCCTTCATTGATTATCAACTGCAAGGAAAGAGAAGAGGGACAACATGGAGGCCTTTTGTTCTCCCTCCTGGAGGAGAACTGCCAGAAAAATAACTTAAATTAAAATCTCAATACATCAGCTGGAGTTTACTTTACGGTGGAGCCAAACTGTTTTCTGAAGCACTTGATGAAAAGGGCATGGAAGAGACCTAAATACAGCTTAAATACAGCTTATGAAGCCAAAAATGCTGGATGCTTCATTTAAGAATAAATATATTTTTATTGCATATCTGATAATACATTTTGATATAACAGGAAACTGATTAACACATACAAATTGCTCATCAGACACCATCCATCCATTTATGTAATTCAGGCTGAGGCCTACACCTTGGAGAAGACAGCCATTCACACCTACGGCTACTTTAGGCTCACCAACTGACCTAAGCCCCTTAACTGCGTATCTTTGGGATGAAATGACAGTACCCAGAGAAAACTCACACAGTCACAGGGAGACCAAATGCAAACTGCATACAGAAAGGCTGGATTCAAACCCAGGACCTTTTTGTTATGAGGCAGCAGTGCTAACCATTGTCACCTTGCTGCCCTCAAGCAAAACCATTACGGAGATTAGATTAGGGTTATGGGTTTAAGAAATCTCTGTGGCACAGGTCAACCAAAGGGTCAGTGCACTTGCTGCACTTTCACTGCAGAGATGATTGTGCATCTCTATGAATTAAGTCTTCATGGCAAAGCAGGGAGCCAACTGGACAGGGTTAGAGCCTGGAGACATGAACTTCAACTTGCTCTATCAACTTCCATAGCCTGCTCCAGAATGAATAAGCTAACAAGTTGTCACAACATTAGCAAGTGAATATCTGGATATTTAGATTCCAAATGTATTTTCCCCGATTTCCCTGTGTTGAATATGGCGACAGTCCTAACAATGTGATGTGGACACAAATGGAGTTGGTGAAAATAAACAAAAACACACCGTTCAGTCTGTCAGTCTTCTGCAACTTTATGAATATACCATTTCAATCACACAAAAACAACCGTTGAATGCCTCCACAGGAATGAGCACAGCAAAATGGGACTGGGAATGAGGTCAGATTTCTTCCTGCATTCATCTAGTGAGGCACCGTACCTGTGTTTAATGTGAGCAGTATACAGAAAGAGGGACTTTAATGGATAGATGCAGCAAGTAATTCAGGCACTGCATGGAACCTAATGAGGGATAGAATTTAGAGAAACCAATCTTTTCTCCCCATTGGTGGCCCCGGCTATATCATAGAGTTACACTGCCCTCTAACAGGTCTGAGAGGTACTGCAAGAAGGCTGGGCTGCAGGCTCTGATAATGTCCTATTTTCTCTATTCTAAAAGCGAAGCTCCAGCAAAAGCCTCATTTTGTTTGCGCCTGTAACTAGTAGTTTTCTCTGTAGGATAATTGTGAAATGCTAAATGTAAAAGCCCCATTACAAAATCCTGAAATATGCCAGTGAAAGAACAAATGTGAATTGATCCCTCCAATCAACATGATGAACAGGGAATGCCAGGTTCTTTCTGCATCGCCAGGTTCCACTCTGCAGTATTGTTACCTCTATTGTGTTTTGAGAGAGAATAAAAGTTTTTTAGAGATGCTTTTAGCCATAAACTGTTCTTGTTGTTATTCGACAGGTCAAAGCATGACACCGAGTTATTTTCGGATACGTTGCTACAGTCCCTCATTGGATTTCAGAGTGCTTGTGACCAAAAATCTTCTTTTTTAACACACACACAACAGAATGAGGGTAGTCTGCAATCTTGCATCTGAGTGTTTGTTTCCATGAATTCCTTATGACCCACAGATGTATACTTCTGTTTGATTTGAAAAACTCGACTGCAGGATGTCATACCAGTTTTATGGGCATCAGAGATTTGGATTTGACACTCACCTTTGAACCTTTGTATGAATCACAGAGCTATTTTTTTTTTATCTATACACAGATGACAGACCCTATGATGCATTTAGCACATCACAGCGCATAATTGTTTCATACTGATATTTATGTCTGTACTCAGAAATACAGCATTTCTATCAAAATAGGTCAAAGACAGTACGTGATTTGGGTTTTTAACAGTATATCTTCATTTAATACCGTGCACCATTTTCCCTCTTCATTCCTTGCACTCTCTTGACAACAGAGGGAAACACAGCAGATGGTAACATCTGTAAAATTTACCTCAGATGCCACACTATTGGAATATCTCATTACATATGGGCTTCATGCAGTTCTTTCTTTCACGCTATTTATCTGGTCTGTTTGTTTGTGTTGTTTTTGTTTTTTTACTTTTCACCAGGTTGTTCCCCTGATATTTAAGGAAAATGTAACTTAATCAAATGTGTATGATTTTTGTATTATTTTTATTGACATTAAGATTTTTACATTCTCTTAACTGAAACTTTGCAGCAGGCCTAAACAGTTTAAAATGCTCAATGAATTGTGATTGTACAGTATATTCGTATAGTGATGGAATAAGGATTCAGTAGTAAAATTGAGAATATATCAGGGAATAACAGGATTTACTGTGAATATTTTAAGCGAAATAGTTTGATGGAAGTTTAGCACATTGTAAAGTTACTTTAGGTTCAACAAGGTGCTGGAAATTTTACAGTAACCAGTACAGTAACTCGGACATTTTGGATTTTGAGTTGTGAGAAATTTGTTGGTTGCATATTATGGATCTCTCGTTCCACCACATGTCATGTGCACACTATTAGATTGAGATCTGGTGACTCTGGAGGCTATTTGAGCACATTTGTAGACTATGCTTAAAAATCTCCCAATTCTGAAAGGAGAACTGGTCAAATATTCGGTCAGAAATATGCCAGAAACTTGCTGATGGCTACCAAAAGCTTCTAGTCGAGCTGCTAAGGGACCTTTAACAAAATGGGTCATTCCATTTGAAAGCAGCAGAACATTCGCTCATCGACAGTCTTGTATGGTACAAAGTCTGGACAGATATCTGTGGCAATCAACATGAACATCTCAAAACTAGATAAAAGATAAAAGCCTGAAATCTTCACTGGTTTTTCTTACTTGGTATTCTAATTAGAATTTATAAAATAATGTTGTTAAATGTGTGCATATTTTTCATTTTTGAGATGTGGGTCACTCTGTTGCAAATCGTCTTTTATTTGTTTTGTTTTGTTTTGTTTTGTTTAAATCAGTCGGCAGGCATTCAGTCCATTTTCTCAAACATTGTTTTAACTATTCTAGTTATAACTGAGGGCAAGGGGAATAGGACTGAACCTGATAAGTAGGTAGGTAGGTCTTGAAAATTAAAAAATATGCACAAATTCCAATATTAGGTTCACTTTGGAAAGGATAATCTGCTAGATTTGTTTTTGTGTTACAACTTTATATTTACTTAATCCAGCATGAGGATGAATGGCATGTTCTTCATATTTGGGACAACAAAATTAAAATATATTAAAAATGATTCTACATGGCTTATTTTACAGTATTATGGAATTCAACTGTTCACCATTCATAAATTGTCAGTAGTTAATTGTTTGCTTGCAGCATTAAATTGTTGTTGGTTGTTCTTTTCTTTTTTTAATTTATTATTATGCACTCAAATACAGGATCTAAAAAAAACAAAAACATTTTAATTAACCAGTACTTACATTTCTTTTTATTATTTATCTGTCCCAAATTATATTTCATATTCAAAATGTTACATATGTTCAACCTCTGGACCATAACATTTTTATACAACCATTAAGTATGTTAATTTGAGACAGACCCAAATATTAATGAGGCTATACATACTTTTGAAGCTGTGTGGATTAGAGAGAAACGAAAATAAATTTGTGCACTCAATTCTTGTTTTTAAATCATTACAAATGTACTGTGTATGGTGCACAGTCAATCCACTACACACATTCATGCCCATTATGTAAGTGTGTGTGTGTGTGTGTGTGTGTGTGCGTGTGTGTGTGTGTAAACTTTTGACCAGATTTATATCTAGTTTCTGCCAACTTTCTAGGCCTTCAGTATTAGCAGTGCTGCTTCTTGAAAATTAATTTGCATTTCATTTGTAGATTGCATTTGTAATTTACAACTTGGTTGGTTGGTGTGACAGAGGAGGATACAAGGGATAGGGTGAAATTGAGGCAGATTATCCTCTGTTGTTCTCTAAAGGGAGTAGCAGAAAGAACAAGAATAAGAACTGGAAGTCCTGTGATAATATAATACCGAGGAGCATCAAATGTGGACTGAAGTGGTGGGGGTTAATAACTCTGTATACTTTAATATGAAGCCTGATGAGTATATGAGCAGTGCAGCACTATTGATTTTGTTATTCCGAAGGAGGAAAAAGCAATCGAAGGGCGTCCTTTTACCTTGTCAGAAGTCATGTAAACAGAGTACATTTTCATGTACATTTTTTTCTGTCCTTCTCAAAGAGCTAATGTCCCGGGGAATGATCTTCTAACATTGATCAGTTTAGGCACCTGACACCATCATGAGAACGGCTAACTCCTGTTCTGGACCTGGAAGGAGACACAAGGGGAATGCTTGTACCGAGGCTACGTAGGCTTTGTGCTGAGTGCTGCTTTGTGTGCCAAAATATCCAGTTTAAATCCTATTCTGCAGCCCTATGTGTAATATGCCTGGCACTGCTTTCAGGTGCGCTCTGAATTTGTATCCAGCCCACTACACTGGCTTTTAAACTTCTTAGTGAGGCCTTTTGTTTTGTGACCCACAATAATTTAATGGACTATTGTGCAAGCTTATCGAGCAAAATTTATCCAATTTTCAGGCTACTACTAACCTGTTATAGTGTTTTATTCAGCTCACCACACATTGCTGAGAGCATGGAGGGCTTTGGTAACACAACATGGCCATATTTTGAAATAAGCTTCTACAGATTCATTTCCTGACCCACTTTAATTTCTGTATGAGTCATCTTTGAGTTTCTACCCAGTGATTTCCAGCATGTTCATTTTGCATTCAGTTTCGGACCACAGCCTATTGTCTGTTATACTAATTATTATTTCATATTACACACGAGTGATTACACTAGACAGCAGCAAACAACAAAACACCCTCTAAATATCCCTCAGGGGTGTGTTTATAGGAAAGGAAACAGGGAATTTCAGAATAATGGACATTGGACTTTTACTGTCTTTCATTAAATGATGAAGAAACATGAAGGTATCCAACCATTCACACATTATTATTTCATAATTCTCTCTTTGGCGTGAGCTTGGCTGGACACATTTCTCCTCTGCGTGGCATCTTCCTATAATCATCTTATGCGCTAGGACTCTTTCTCGTACACAAAGCAATGTGTGTGCAGAGTGGTCTGGAAGATAGGAGAACTGCAATTGATGGAAAGACAAAATGAGCGAGAGAGGATGAGCTTAGTCTTCCAGGCCATCTCTGCCAAGACAAAACAAACCCAGAGAGTGAAAATCATCTTATCAGGGCGATAGCAGACAAATAAAGGGGGACTGTCAAGAAATTATCATGTTGGTATTCAAGCCATGACTTGCTGTGCCTTGTCACAATAAAACAAAGGGAATGCAAGCAGAGGCTCAGACAGTGCAAGGCAGAGACCGAGTGAGCGGGTGGGGGAGAGAGAGAGTGAGAGCTGTTGATCTGTTTAGCCTGCTTGCTTCATGCCACTGCAGTACATCTCTTCTGAAATGGCTGTATTTGAAATCAGCTTTATAGAGTAAAAGACGCTGCCACTATGTGCCCGGGCATGCCTGTCGGACCCAGGAAGAGTAGAATTCACGGATGAATTGTGATTGCTTACATATACAGCTACACCAAACATTAATCACAGACAGTGGTCTCGTTCCAAAAATACTATAAAAAACACTGGAGGATCAGAGGCAGGTGCAGAGCTGAAAGACAGAGGGCAGGATGACGTGAGAACAGAAAACTAAGAGTGGACGACACCTGGAGACAATAAGGTGCAGGTTATTTGGAGTGTAAGGTAAATCAATGCTGTATTTTTCCTTGAAGAAAGAAATAGTGCAGTGGAGAGACTGCGTTTGGATGAAGAGGGCGATGTTTGCAATTTTAATGCAAAGCACAGCTCTACTGCAACTTGTCTGAGACAGCAGGGACTCTCCCAAGTGGCAGTGACAAGGACCATCTGTGAACCTGCCTGTGGATCATTGTAAACTCTACACCTGCTCATGACTGTATCACTGCTCTACTGCTTTCATGCACATTAGCATACAGCCCAACACATGCTGAATATTTGCACCATTATGTGCTGTAATAAATCATGTGTCTTGGTGTATTGATTATGTGCTCGGTGATAAGTCAGTGGAACATGCATATTGAAAATGGAAAATTTATTTACTTTCAGCAAATAACCACAAAGGAACTAGCAGCTTTAATTAAACACGACTTGCAGAAAGAAGAGCTGGAAAGGAAAGGCGAAGTAAGCTGGCCTGCCAAGTCAAAGATGCCATTGATGAGAAATGTGCACGCCCTATCACTTTTCTTTGTTTGATACAGACTTTTTGCTGCTCTTCACTCTAATCGACTTTCATGGCAGAAGTGATTTGTAATTAATGGTGGTTTTGTAACTCATCTATATCCCTGAACCTTGACGAGACCGATCGATGGCGCTGCCTGTGGCCTGCTTTGTGGGCTTGGTCTCTCTCCCTCGCTGCAGCAGAACTAAGAGTTCCCTGACAATTGGCCGCATGTACGCACACAACAAATGACGACTCATAGGAACACCAAAGTGTACCAATACTTTGTTCATTTTGCGAAAGCTTAACAGCAATGTAATTATGTGCCAAACATGCTCCCCCTACAATTTCCAAAGCCACAGCTTGTTCCGAACACATAAATCTTGTATTCTTTGGCAAATGCAGTAGACGAGGGATGCATATTTACACACACAGCAATCACACACTGATATAAACATTAATTCTGAGTCACTAGGTCATTTATACTAATGTGCAAGTGAGTTATTTTATGAATTTTACTAAAGACCGCTGCTTTCTGAAAGTTCATGAAAACTCTAAGAGCTCTAACCAAAGCTGAAACAACAGCAGAGGAGCTGCAGAGTCATTTTTCTCACTTTGTAATTAAGACAATACTTCTCACACTTAATCCATTCTTGATATTAAAATATCGATTACAGCAGCTTTGAAACAGTAATGCTTGAATCCGACTTCTGTGTCAAGGTTTGTTTCTCATCACAAACTCAATTTGTTCCGTTTGAAAAAGCATGTGATGCATTTTGGCTATCATCATCATCATCATCATCAACAACATAAATCCTGATTTCTCATCATCATGTTGTCCAGGATTTACAAAATAACCATTTGTATTAAGTAAGATTTAGGTTTATAAATAAATAGAGAAGTAGGTTCATTTTCTCATGGACGTCTATTTGCAGTCTGCCCCTGCTGGCCATTACAGGAATAGCATTTTTTTTAGGCATTAATTCCACACTGACGTTGCTTTTCAGACCCTGCACCATGTCCGTCGTTAATAAAGTCTGTGATTATTTCAAGTGAGGTCATATGAGTCAGTGTCAGATAGGGCTGATAGGGCTATACAAGTATAAAAATCTGAGGTTTTGAGCTCAGGATAAAGTGAGCTTACCAGATCTCTGTAGGTAAGTCCTCTTTTCTGCTCAGCGAACCAGCTTAAGGCTATATTTGCCACTACTTATATATACTATATATTATATACTCGAATCACAGACTGAACTGATGAAGACACTACCAACTCTGTATCTAATAGCTTAGATACATAGTTGGTAGTGTCTTCATCAGGCTTTTATTGTGAAAAGGAATATCTGTTTGAGTACTTTTATGTAAAATTATAATCTGTTGTTGTTGTTGTTGTTGTTGACTGAAAAAATAAATCTCTGATTATTCTGATTTTATTCCACTTTGTCCACTGAAAATTGAATTTTAGGAATCATATCACAAACAGATCTAAGCCATTTAATCTGGCCAAGGAAAATAAATTATTTTTAAAAAATTCAGCAAGTTGCACATGACTGCATCCTTTACTTTATTTCATACACCAATACAATTGCATCCTTCTGCTTGTTGTACTGCTGCCCTTTAGTTTGGATAGTGGATTTTTGAATGTCCCAGCTCACTCCCTACACCAGTGGTCAGCTCAGGTCTTTATTTGATTTTGTGCCTCTCCCAGACAAATGTCTTTCAGTCATTTTCTTTACTTCCAAATCCTCGATTTGTTACTGTGCCGCGAAATTTACACTTGAGTGGAAAAAGACCCATCATCCTTAAAAAAACAAGAAGTAAGGTGGTAGAAAGGAGAGTGGGAGAGAGAAAGAAAGATGAGGGTCAGTGATAGACAGTAGCCACATTTTTCATGAAAGGTCACTTCATAGAAAGATGGCAGCTCTGTGCTGTTCTGCTAATGTTCCCTATCATAATAGGTCCTGATTCTCATCTCCCATTCTCTTTATTCTGGAGTCACCATTTCCCTTGGCACTGAGAAACTTTCTCATCGCCTTGACACAATATTAATTACACCAATGTCACAGGCAAATGATGCTGGCTGAACGTTTGTTATTAACAACCCGATCAGATAAGGGAAAATAAAAAGAACAAACAGCTTCTTGCACTAAAATCTCCAAAATAAAATGACATGAAGAGGTGCAGCAGGATGACACAAATAAATTGGAAGAGAAGGATTGTGTGGCAGGACATGTGGTCACCTTGTGTTAGATCCAGGAGGAGTGGCACTGTATTTAGTTGTGTCAGCACTTGTATAGCTGACACACACAGATCCATGCACTCTGGATGGCTGCTAAGAAGCCCAAGGAGTGGTATGAGGTTGCTGTTAAAGCAATTTCTTTATAAGAGAAAGGTCTCATAATTCTTGTGAAGCGAAGCATCTGGTATGATTGGGGACAGATGGGCAAAACTGTATGAAATTCAGCAAGGTCCTCATTCACTGGAATTGTGTTTTCTGTAACCTTTTTCATGAAAGTTTCTCTGATGTATTTTGCTGTTTTTGAGGGACTTCACATTAATCATGGTTGACAAGCAGCAGCAAGGCAGCGTTGACAGCAGTGTTTCAAATGTGCACTGTGCCTACAGGCATATTGCATTTGTGCTGGCAAAATTACATGTGTACAATCATGTCATTCACATCAAGCTTACTTGAGAACCGATGAACACGTGGTCGAATGCAAAGCATTCATTTATTTATTAGCTATTAATCTGTTTGAAGCTTAGAATCTGCACTGGAGCATGCTTTCTAACACTGCAAAAATGGGATGTATCAAGGCAAAAATATCCAGTCAAACAACAGGCGTAAACAGGAGGTCAACTCTTGTAAGTATGTCGAAAAATAGGAATAGCTGCCCTGGTTAAGGTATGATTTTCTCATTCCAAAAAATTATTGTTGCAGGTGAGATTCTGGTAGCAGAGCTACAGACTCTGCAACACTTTTATTTATGCCTTCGGTGTCTTACTCATTCGTTTTTCCTTCTATAGTAACGGCCACCCTGTTACGAAGAGCACCACAACAACTATTATCACTGCCAGGAAGAAGCTAAATTTTGAAGCTGGTGTTTTGTTGGCACAGTTCTGTGAAATACTGTAAACAGCTAAATGTGACGTGTGGAATATGAATGTGTGTGACATGAGTTTGAGTTTTATAGAAAGGCTTGCAGTGATGATGACCCCTACCTCGCACCCAGCTCCCCCCAAATTAGCAAAATCTTTCTTCACTGTTTAACCAGATAAATTATACCAAAATAAAACATACCATTTTGTGCTGTCTGTCTTTTATTTATGTTGATGACAGCCGACTGGAACTTCAGCACTCTGCAAGATGTTGTCACCTTTCTGCACTCCTTCCTAAAAAATATTGCAGTTATCATTTAAATATGTACTATTAGCTGACAATGCTTGAGTGAATTTTCCAAGATTTTAATCTGAAAATCATGGTGGAGCAATCACCACCTGTTCAACTCGTGTGTTTTATTAAAGACGAGTTCCCCTCTCCATCATCAGGTTTTACTTTGCTTTGTGGTGGATCAAAAATTCTGTTGTTCACTTCTGTTCATTATAACATAACTTAATTGTTGCTTTAATTGTTGTTTTGACTGTTGCTGTAGGCAATATGCAGTGGGACTGTAAAGACAAATGAGTAGTTTGAGGATAATGAGTTTTTCCTTGGTTAATCGTGTGTTGATCCATTGGTAATGTCTTATGGCTCTAGTTGGCGGATTCACACCTCTCTACACCCACTTAGCAGCATGTGTTACTGTTAACGTTTACTTCATTCACATCGTTTATTTCGCGAGAGGATGTGAGTTGCGGACTGTTTTTTTGCTGAGAAGTTCAGTGAAACTCTGTTGCTGTGTAAGCTTTCGCTATTGTTCCACCATATTGTTGGACATTATTCTGCCGCTATCTGTATTTCAGTTAACCACTGAAAGCTGTACAGTCTTATTTCCTTACTGTAAAAAGTCAGTGGACGTATCAGGTAAATCATAGATTAAGAGGATGCATTTATTTTATTCTGCAGTTCGTGCTGTGTCCTGCTTAGAGTATTCTTGTCAGTTAAAACAAAAAAGAAGAAAAGATTAGCTTGGAAACTGTTTTCGGAAATTCTGTTTCCAAAAAAACTTTTAACACTGTAGTCTATGTCCTCAGCATCACACATGTTGGCCAAGTTGGTGTACAAGAGAAAACCTATCAGTTGATAAGATTTTAAAGCACAGAAGCTCATTTGCTTGCTAATGTTAGCTCTGTTTCCACACACAGTATACACTGTAACTGATCTCATAGCAGTGAAAATAGAGCCAGCAATATATTGTCTAGCATGCTGGTCTTCCATCGGTTTCCCATAATGCACAAACACCCAGAAGAGGTGGCCGGCCTGTCAGCTTGCCCAAATTCAGCCTTTGTTAACGGGACAGTCAAGCAGATTTAAGTCTGCTTCCAGAGACAATAGCTAACAGCAGACACAAGATGGCAGTAATTTAAAGGATGAATGCAAACAGGAGAGAAGCTTAAGGACAGAGCACAGTTTAAGATTATAGAATAGAGGAAGTTTTTATTTTGGCATATTTTAGTTGGGGAATTTTTTGATGTCACAGCTGCCGTGCTTGTCCTGACAGAAAGTTACTAGTATAGGCAGAGAATAGTTTCTTTTCATAGCTCATTTAGGCTTAGGCAGCAATCATTTCTTAACTTTACTTGGCAAGTTTGGACCTGTGGAAAGAGGACTATATATAACATTATTATTATAACATTATAAAGTTGTTGGAAGTTATCAAAAAGTAGCATTCATTTGGAGTCATACTTCATCTTCACTTTCCACAAACCCCTTAGGGAGATCTCAGGCTCTTCAGCAGCTCAACACTCCAATATGTTCACCAGCTGGGAGTGACTTCTGTCTGTCAATAATTTGATGCTAGACAGGTATCGTGCTGAAGGTTTTTAGAACTTTTTCACTGCAAACAGCTGTCAGCTGTTTCTAAAAAATTCTGAAACAAAAGAGGGAAAACAAAACAATGGGCTTATAAAGGCCAAAAAACTCCATAGAACCAAAGTGGTAACAAGTCTGTCCGTTTGTAAATACTTGTATCAATTGTTATCATAATATCTACAAGTGCAAATATAAAATTCAAGATGTCTTATATTTAATGATGAGTGCGATTACATAAACCCGGACACAGTATTTTGCACATCTCTGCAGGATCCCAAAGTTTTGTCCATCCCTAAAATAGAGTTGATGAATAATTTAAAGGCTTGGGCTGAGGAGATTTCAAAGTTGTGGTAGAAATAGATGAAAATGCAAAACAAATGCGTAATGAACTCTTGAACATGTGAGAGTGTGGGGGGTGGGGTGGTGAGGTAAGAGAAGGGAGGGAGCTGCTGAGTGGGACAAGCCGATTGGAGTCTCTGCGCTCCTGCACTGTCAGATCAAAACGCCTTTCTGGGCATCAAAGACACCTGCAGCAGCAGTGTCTCCAGTGATAAAGATGCCACTCTCCCTGCTTTCCCTCTCCGATTTTAATTACAAATATTTATAAGCAGCTTAACTGCATGGACAGGGGTTTTTCTTTACCAGGCAAGGGTGTGGGGGTGTCGGGGTATCAACGCAGCTGTTGGATACGATAAGATTATTTACCATATTTGTTCTTTTATTTGTTTATTTCCTGTTAATTATTCATACCCCCACGCGATCAACGACTCCACTTTCTCCTCCTCAATACATTAAATGGGGTATAACATAAATAAATCAAAATGATAATAAATAAAATATATTTGGTATCAACATTCTCAGTGAAAAGCTAGAGGCTAAACTCATCTCCCTGGAAATTAGACTGTTGTCTGGTTTGTCTGCGACTGAAAAAAGGTTTTACATGTTAGTTCCTTCAGGATCTTGATCGCCTTACTTAACAACTTTAATGTTTTTAAATTTTTCATCTTACTTTGTGCACATTGCATGAGGCAACTCGGAGCTACTCACCTATATCCGAGGCCTAATTTTACCAAGGGTTTAGATTGAAAGAAAAAGGCAGCGGCAGGAAAACGGAGCGAAAAAAATCAGGGCTCACTCATGTTACACTTTAACCTCCATGGCACATTATTGTTGGGTCTGAGCTTCCACAGGCCCTGCTGGTTTAGAGACTTATTCCTGTTAGCGAAGCAAGACGAACAGCTCAACCGGTTTTTCACGTGCTAGCATGGGAAGAATCTCAGAGCAGCCCTTCTGCCCTCAGTCTCAGACCACTTCGAAGAAAGAGCTTCCCCTGCAGCCTTTTATTCTGTGACACAGTTTACACAAACACCCATTGTAAAAAAC
>NW_005187479.1:875905-890132 GCF_000239375.1 Pundamilia nyererei | reverse complement strand
AAAACTGAACCCTCACATAGGATGTGCCTATAATAAAACACTACAGCCTCCTCCACCATTCAACAGCCTGGAGAGGGAATCAGAAACAGCGGAATGTCTTTGATCATACAGTTTCAACCAAGACTTAATTTAAGTAACTCAGTGGCAACATTTAACAATTTCAACCTAACAATTATAATCCCAGATAAGTGTGGAAGTCACCTTGTATGAGGCGAATGGAAAAGACACGAAGGCTGAGAGAGTGTGGGAGAAAAGAGGTTGAGACAACATTGGTGTTTTCTGTTTTCAATGGACCTAAGAAGCATTATACTTTTTTTTCAGGGAATTAGATTGACAGGGTTTGAAGGAGGTTTGAAGGGGGGGAGACATTTATGTTATTGGTTGAGATATCGTCTGACGCAGCACTTCAGCAAACCGGGTGGAATGTTTCTGTGAGATATTGTTAGAATCGCAATAGCTCGACACCTCCTGTAATTCTCTGCTTAATCAGTTCATGGATGTCAGGGAAAGTACGGTGGCTTAGCCATCAGCTAATGGGAATCCTAATGAAGAGAGTGAACACCTGTCTAAATAATGACAAGAAAGCCAATTGTAGTGGTGAGTGCTAAAGTAAAGAAGGTTTATTCTCGAATGGGAGAGCAGGAGAGTTTATTTTGTTTTCAAATCAGAGGTGGACAGTAATTACATTTAGTCTCATTAGTTTTCCCCTCTTGACTCTGCATAGTCATCAAGGTAATGTATGTGGCTTTTCCTGTTTGAGCAAAAATGGATTTGTGCTGCATTAGCTGATGAGGCAGGTAAATTACATTATATCCCCCAATGTGATCTTAATGTCAGTGATTCTTGGATGGATCAGCCCTTTAGACAGTTTCAAACTTATTAATGTGCACAATTTCGCCACTCTGTTTCTCTTTTGCCAGAGACATGAAGTAAAGTGACAATGGTAGGCTGCTTATCCTCAAAATCCTCTTTGAGAAACCCTAAAAGAGTCTCTTTTTTCAATTCTGACTTAATTTGCTACTAAAAGGGCTATTAATGAGGTATTACAGGGACACAAAAATAAGGGTCAGAGAATTGCTCAGCAAAGCATGAGGTTGAATGAGTGGCACAAGGAAAGGAGTGAGTGTAGTGTCTTCTTGAAATAGAATGAAAAAGATTAAATCATGAGCAATTTCACCAGTCTTTTGAAACCTTGTCGTCTCGCTACCTTTCAGTGAAAATGGATTGAGATTTGTTCATCTCTGGGTATTCTATCATTTTGCTTGGTTTTTTCGACTGTTTCTGTGAGGACTGCGTAGACGTCTCCTGACAGCAAAATGATACACCAAAAGACTCATATATAACCATGCAGCCATAATGTGCTGTCTTGAAGTCGTTGGTGGGAAAAATATATTCTAATTTTTAGCAAGCAGACCTAATAGCAGCTGCTAATGGCCTTTAGTGTTTGGCCTGACATTTATTAAGACACTGATCACTACCCCATCTGTCAGAGCAGGGTGTTAGGGGTAATTTGGGGTTGATTGTTTATGCACACATTTTAAATTATTCCAGTGTGGATATAACACAACACACCAAGTGTGTTTGTGCCTTTTGTTTTACTGAAACTAAAATTGTTGTAAATATAATTTGATTAGTATGCATGCAGCCAACAAAAGCACCAAAACAGATGTAATCTCTAACATCTGTGTTTTGCAACATGCAGTGCTACAATGCTACATTACCATTATTAAATGGTGCATAGCAAATATAACAATGTGCAACAAGGTGTAGAAATGCTCTACTATATACCATAAGTATACCTAATACTGATACCTAATACCTAATGCTGATTTTACATACCATTTACCTCACATGTGAATTTAAGTTTGTAGTAACTTTGAGTCCTCTTGTGGATCAAAGTTCTCCAGTTGCATTGGAGATGCTAAACTAGATCAGGATCTCTGGAGTTTGATGCCTGGAACTCTCTGATGTGTTCCTCAAGCCTTCCTATTGAAAAAAAAATATTTGTAGTGTGACAGGATGCATTGTCCTGCTGAGGTAGGATGCTGCAGTTGTGCTTGATGTGCAAGAACATTTAGATGGTGGTGCATGTTTCACACACATGAATGCCGAAATATAAGAACAAATTACAACAAGATTATCAAGGCTTTTCACTTCACCCTGTTATGGAATAAAATATAAATTAAGGTTATTTCATTTTTAACCTTAATTTATATTTTATTCCTTCCTAGTTAAATTTACCCTTTTTAATTTTCCATATTTATTTCCTATCTTATTCATAGCCTTTTCCTTTTTTGTTTTCTTTAGGTCACGAGCAGTTGTCCAAGCATTTCACTACATATCGTACTGTGTATGACTGTGTACGTGACAAATAAAATTTGAATTTGAATTTGAATTTGAATTTATGGCTGATCTTTTTAGTAATTTCTGAAATTATACTGTAAATGGTAAATTTCTCTGCTTAATTAAAACTGCCCTATAAATGAATACGAGAATGATGCACATGCCTGTTTTCTCGATAGCTACAACCATGTAAGCTGCAAGAACAATTTAAAAAAATAATCAGTTTTTACAGACTGATGTAGTGCATAAAGGGATAAAAATCAGCTACATTTGCAGAAAAATTAAATTGGCAAGCAGTCTACTGCACACCTGGGCAATATCAAAGTACCAAAGTTATATTTCAGGCCCATAAGAGGTACTAGAAACAAACAAGCAAAAAGTTTGAACTAGCCTTAAACCTTTCCTTCCTGTCTGTACTGAGGATGGTTTCTTTCAACCAAACAAGATCAGAAAAGTCATCTACCCATTAAAAAAATATAGTGTAAATGTAAAACTCAAAAGAAGCTCTCGAAGGATTATAACTGATGTCAAACCGTTCAGCAATAGGTTATCAGAGCAAAACATATCAGCTGGGACCAAACCAATGAAAACACCCGTTTGGGAAAAGGGTAATTTCAAGAAATTTGTGACATGTAGCCTTGGGTTCTTTGATATTTCTTGACCATTGGATCAGAAGCAAAATGTTTTCTCTTGAAGAAGCAACTGTGGTAAACAAGTCTAAATAAATGGCCCCAGGAACACATGTTCCTATAGAAATTATATATAGAAATTATACCAATATTGATACAACCTTTTGGGTTTCATATACTGAGGGTAAAATACCTTCATACTGGAAAATACATCTCCTTTCTTCTTTAGTCACAAATGTGTATTGTTCATTTATGTATTCATTTATTTATTTTAGTTTTGTTTTCTTCTTGTTTACCTCAGTAAGTGAAATTCAAAGGGAGATGCAAGTCGGTGTGAAAAACTAGCATCTCGTGTTTTTCATAGATTCATATCAGGTGTATAAACATAGATCCTTTGTCCTATTGTTGATTTTTTTGTAACCCATTTCTCTGAATATACACTATCGTAAAAAACAACACATAGCAATCAAATTACATATTTGCGAGCTCTGAAGTGTGAAAACATAAAGGTAAAAAAAACACACACACAAATTTCAGACACTGCACACTGGTTTGATTTTTAAAACTGATAACTTCCTGTCACATTTTGTCTTTATTATCTTAAGACAACAAAGGGAACCATGGAACAGAAGTTATTATGATGTTGTTATTAAAGGTTTATAAACTAAAGTTAGTATTTCTAGAAAGAGTAACAGTTATTCAAGTTATGAAGACATTATTTTACTTTACAGCAATATTTTACTTACCATCATGGCAACATTGTTGCCGGTGGTAATATTTTTATGCAATTACTGGATGCCTGAATATGTATATTTACACTATTAGCATTTAAAAGGGGGGGGGGGGAGCACAAATCAGTCTTTATTCTTGCCTCTGGTTCAGACTTTAAATTTTTAATTAGCAGCGTTCAAGCCAGATAATTAGATAACATTATGTTAGATTTTGCAACATTAAAAAAATCTGTAAATAAAGCTGTCAAAATGTCCCTGAATAGTACATGCTATCAATTATTTTGTGACTCCTATGGAACACTGTGCAGTTACATAATGATGTCACCATTTGTGCCTCCCACAAATGAACAACAATAAGTTAATTATACAGATGTCATTTCTTACCCACTTGTGTGCTATGTTCTGAACATTTTCTGTCATCACACATAACATAATTGCTGACAGTGACTTGGGAAAATTATTCACCAGAATTGACAGTGAGTCATTATGGTGATAAGAAAACTCAGTAACACACAACCTGCCGAGGGTGACACACAACAAATCAGTCAATGAACAACTTTCTCACATTTTAAAGCCTTTAAATTTGCACGTCTCATATTGTGTGATTGACCCTTTTTTTAAACGGTCAATCACACAATATGTCATGACCTAACTTTGACAATACATTCAATTAAAAACACATTTCGTCTCCCCCTTATGACACTTGGAGAAGCACTGTGAGTGCATGCTTGTGACTTATTTGACACAGTTGTTCTCATTATCGATTGCTGTCTTCTTTAGGCTATAATCCCCTTATTCTGTTTCTTTTTTACTGAAGGATCAGAACTTTTTCTCGGATGCTTGCTCCTTGTTACTCTAGTGTGCTCATATGCAAACACCAGATTAAAACAACACTATAATACAAAGTACAGAGAGATTTAGCTGTCACCGACTGTCTTAATCAATATGAGGCTTGAGTGTAAAAGATTTTTATTTATTTGTAAAAATCCCACACTTCAGCTTTAATGCTAAATCCCAAATTCAATTAATTTAGAGCTGGGAGAGCCATTTTCGAAGTAAAAGATGGTACGCTGCAGAAGAGGGATGAAAACTAATAATTGAACAAATAAAACACAAATGGAAACTGAAGAATATGGGTTGTCAAATGTTATTTGGCATTCTTAAATGGAATTTCGTCATTTGAATGTTATCAGCAATACCTGTACTTCTCTGGCTATATGACAACCTACAGTAGATATCTGCAGTAAAAAAGTTCTTTTGGTAACATTGATGACATCTCAGGCTCAACATTGGTCAAAAAATCTCTCCACTGGACTACAGATAAATGTGTTTTGCAGAAAATGGACAGAAAAGAGCAGAAAAAGTCTCCACCTTTTTGAGCTCCAGCTATTGGAGGAGACTGTCTGGTGCACACAGAAGAGCTGTAATGTGGTTTCACTGTCTGAGCCCCTGTGGTAGAGTACCCTCAGGTGGAAAACCTCTCAGATGGTGTTGGCACATCACTGCTCCAATTATCAACAGCAGGAGTGCCCTTTCATTTCTATTACAGCTTTCTTCCTTTCTTCTTACTGCAACCCTTCTTCTGCCTTGCCTGTGCTCTCATCTTTGCACTCGTTTCATTCACACTCAACATTTTTCTTCTAATCTTCTGTTTCAACAATCATATCTTTTTAAACCATTTTTCACCACTGTGTTAAGCTGCACTGTATGACTCTCACCAAGTAATTACTTACATTACTTGGATCCAGCGAGGATTTGGCCAGGAAAAAACTTTCTAAATGAAAGCCTTTTAGAGTCTGACAATAATCGAACCTGCAAGAATCAAACAATTCAACTCATCTATCATAGGCACAGGCAATCACTAAAATACTACAATCCACAGGAGAACTATACTATCACGTTTAAGATGGGAGTCCGGAATCAGAAGAGTTTTATTGATTTTCTTTTCCTACTTTTATCTCACACATCTCTTGTCAAGTCTTCAATTCCCATCTTTTCATTGATTATTCCTTTATTCTTTCATTGTACTTATTTTCTAGCAGGCATCCAACTTCAGCTTTACCCTATTTCTTACTGTTCTTCTTTTTTTTAGTTTCATTTTGCAGCTTGATGTTGTAATGATGTCATTAAAAATGATCATTCCTAGTAATATTGCACATTTAATAGTAAATGGGATGTTTGGGTTTTGTTTTGTTTTGTTTTTACTTATGAATTTATTTTCAGAACTGGTCTCACCCTATTTTTTCACATCCCCCCACCCCCTTTCTTTCTGAAGCAGGAGCTGTGGTCTGGTATCTTTTTGTCTTTCTTCCAGGCCTAGATTAGAGCTAGGCTTCTTCTTCTTCTTCTTCTTCTTCTTCTTCTTCTTCTTCTTCTTCTTCTTCTTCTTTTGTGAGTGACAATAAAATACCTCACTATGTTCCATAATCAGAAAGGAGGAGCAAACAAAGAAGGGAGATAAAAACTCTGTGGGAAAGTGAAATTAAAAGTGATGAAATTGTTCAACCCTCGTATTCTTAATACATTTTGACTATCACCAATTTATCTTTAAAGCCCTGTTTTGAAACATCAGCATTATTTAGTATTTTAGTAGCAACATATTGGTTTTCATGTTGGTGACGGGGCAGGAATATCAACAGACTGTTAAACGGTGGGTGCAAGGGTGTTGGAAAAGCTGTGGAAAAGCACTTAGGATTATGACGCATAAACCGGAAGTGGGAAATAAAAGCATAACATGAGCATAAACCTGAGTCATCCTTTTCACTGTGAATAATGCTCAGTTATCATACAAACAACATCTACCATCTCTACTTTTTACTTTTCTCAGTATGATTAAGTATATTAGCTAATCAACAGCATGAACAGAGCAAACATTATCGTAGCATGTGCATGTATTGGTAACTGTCAAAGACGGGGCAACTTTCGTATTAGAAACTTTCGTATTAGAAACAAATAAAATACAAGAATTGCACTCATAACAAGAGCACAGACTTCTAGCATGTTAACCACACAGCATTCATCCAATGTTAATTTTCATACCATGGCCAGAATTAGGGAAGATTAGACTTAATCACCTTATTGGCACATGAGTACAGCACTAGTTTAAATCATGAAATCAAAGTTTTTCCTACTTTAAGCATCACTGAACTATTTCTCCTGGATAACAAGGAGGGGTGGTCAGTTGATGCAGTTAATGTGGGCCTTTCGGATGGTAAAAGCTGGCCAAGATGATTTTTTTCAGAATTCTGTCTTCCATTTCACTTGGAATGGTGTTTGTGTTTGTTAAGTATATATGAAATGCATTACCTTTCATTTAAGCAAATCTCTTGTGTCACATGCCATGAAGCAGTTGTTGACAGTGAGTTATAAAAAACAAAATTTTAAGAAATCACCCAGGTACGATTATCATTAAGGGGTAATTGAGTTGTAATGGAGGATGGAATTTCTATAATGAATGGATCATTGTTTTTGCATTATTATTTTGCATCTGAAACACTTTTGTATGATTAAATGAAAAAACATTGTTTGGTTCATTTAATTTGAAAAACTTGTGCTGAAAGTCTCAGAGGTCAGCAAGGAATTGTTTTTGTGAAAACTCGTCAAAATTGAGAGCTGAGCTGTTGTTTGTTCTTTTTGTTTTTTAATCTAATTTCATAAACGTACAACTTGCTTATCTGCTTTCTTACAGTAAGCGAGATGGGAAGATCAAAGAAAAAGCTACCCAGCACATCTAAATCCAACTTCTGGTCTGTTCAAACAAGAGATATTAAGATTAGTCTTACCTATAAGACTCTGATGATGGGGGGTCAATCTTCTGCATAAATAAAAAAAAAAAAAAGGTTTCTTGAAATGGACTTATGTGTCATGATTGTGGTTTAAACCTCCACCCTGCAAAAAAACTTTGAGTTGGTATTGTTAAACAAACACCATTTTTCATTTTACTTGCAAATGACTAAATATGGAGAGAGCTCAGTGAGCAATAAAATAATGAACTGAAATATAGGTGCAGAAGTAAAAGTCACGATTCATCATTTTAGTGATCCTACCATATTTCTCTTTGCTTGCCCGCTGGGGAGACTTTGTCTTCCCATTATAATTAGCATCAAGGCTCTCTCTGTCTAAAAGCCAGCCAGCCAGGGCACTCAGGGATGGTTGAGTCAGTATGTCTTTACACTTTTAATGTTGAGGAGCAGACTGACTGACAAGCCATCTCAACAGGGTGTGATTCCCAGATCCCCATCTCTTCTTACAGTGCAGTCTCTTATGGAGGTAAGTGACTCATTCAACCTACCTCAACACATTTTCAAGGACTGAGAGAAAAACTTAGAAAACTGAAGGGGGAAAACTTCCAGCCATTTCTCTTAGAAAAATGTACTGTAACAGTTTATACAAAATAACCATCATTAGCAAATAGTAAATTGATAGTTAATAGTTAATTTTAATATAGTAAAAAACATTGTTAACAAACAACAAAATGAAAATTGCTTGTTCAGTGTTTCATGGTTATAAACTGATTGATGTAAACAATCAGCAGCATGGCGGTGCCATTCATTAGCAATGTTGCAAGAAGGTTCTGGATTTTGATTCACCAACAACATGGTTGTTTTCATGATTTTTTTTTTTTTTTTAATTGAGTGGCACAAAGGAGCGCAAAAACACAACTGAGGGGCCCACAGGAAATCAGAGTGTTTAAATGGAAATAGGTTTAGTGTAGCAAACTGCCATGGAAAACACAATTTTCAGGCTCGTGCAACCCTGTGTCCAGTCGCAGATTTATTATATGAAAAGTGAAGCTGCACTGGAAAACAAATTTAAGCAAATTTTTAAGTAATACCACTACCTTTAAATAAATGTTTTATATGTGTTTTGCATTGTTGTGCAACATGAAAATGAGTGTTTAGGCTTTTTAAAGTTATAAAGTTATAATCTTGTTGAAGTAGCTTAATAGTGGACAGGTTATATAATCCAAATATATTTAAGGTCACCAAAGTAAATGTACGCATTATAGGTAATGACAATTTTCACAATCATATACATGATATTAATAGATCATAATTACTGATTAATTGATGTGTATACCTCCAATATTTAAGGTGTTAATGAATTTAATCATATTTTGGATATGCCCTGGGACACACCACTGTGGGCTTTTGCAGGAAGTCTACATGTCTTCCCTTTATCTGTATTGGTTCTCTTTCAGTACTCCAGCTTCCAGCCACTGTCAAAATGCAACTTTCATTACAAGAGCAGCATTCAGTGCCCCAGGATTGAGAATAGACTCACTGATAAACAACATTACTGTAATTGCATTATATTTTTCTGTAATGCAATAATGTAATGTTAGGATGCCTGGGTCGTTGACCCAGGGTTTTTGAGTTTATTATATTATTTATACTTTCTAGTCTTTGGTTTCTTTGAGTTCTGTCTTATGGTTTATGTCTCTGTCTTCTTTAGTTGCTCTGTCTCCCCTATCACCTGTATCCCCTTGTCTAGTTCGCGTCTCTGTGTATCCTTAGTTCCTATATCCCCGTGTTAAGTCAGTGTTTGTGTTTGCCCTGGTCCCACGTCTCTGTTCCCTCTGTAGTGCCTGCATGTGAGTCTGTGTTATGTGTTTCCTGTTTTACTTTGAAAGTCTCTGTCTTATCTCAGTGTGTTCAATTTACGCTTCTTTGGTCTCGTCAGTTCTGATTTGCCCCAGCTGTGTTTCCCTCCTGTTACTCATTCCCTGATTGCTCCTTCTGTGTATTTAAGCCCTGTGTTTCTCTGTGTCCGTGTCGCGATCTACCGTTTACCTTGCTGTGTGTTCTGTCATTCCTCCAGTTTAAGTTTATTTTGAGTTTTTTCAGTTATGCTATATTTTGAGTATCACATTAAAGCCATTTTGAGTTCACGACTGTCTCCGGAGTCTGCACCTTGGGTCCTATTCCTGTCTGCACACAGCCACTCATAAGATGTAATGACTTAACCCTACTAAAGCCATGCTAATGTTAATTGTGTCATTACTTGTGCCACACAAGGTCTTTAATTAACTGCATGATGGGTGGATAGAAAAAAGAATCAGATCGCTTCAGTTTCAGTGACTTCAGTTAGAATGGAAAGAGCAGAAAAATAGCAGACATCTAACATGCTGACAGTGAGTTAATATGTAATATTTGGACAAAAATGAAAAATCTTAATAACATGATGCTTCTTAAAACCTGGCATTATCTTATTCACTTACACACCTCATGATGGTTGTTTTATGGTATGGTTCATGTCCATTTGCCTATGCAGAGCCTACCTAATGTAAGAAGGTATGCAAGCAACACAAACACAATAGCATGAGAAGCAGAAATAGTCCAGTGGGACATTGTTTGTAATATCCAGTGTCATTTCAGCTCTTTGCATGTTACAACTTTACTCTTCTCCATGACTGCAAGGACCACAAGCAAAAGTAGCCCACAGACTGGTTGTTGGTGACAATGGCCTGGAGACTGTAAATACCTGACAAATGTCCAATAGGGTGTGCATAGGACCGCCACAGAACCATATTGGAGCATACGCCTCACACTGACAGATAAATCTACATGGAGCTAAATAGCAGCTCTCCAGTCTACAGTATGTGTTCAAGAACGTTTTAATCTTTGGGGCTAAATTACTCAGATGGTTCTATTAAACAGAAGATATTCAAGTTAAATTTGAAACCTGGAGCATCCATGTGTTTTTTTATAGCCAGTGGGATTAGCTAAAGAAAATAATCTAGTCCCTGTAAAAATCTAGTTTGTTATTGTATACAAAGGAGAGCATTGTGAAGCTGGAGAATGATCCACTGACTTAGTGTTGGTTAAGTCACAATAGCATGTAGGTGTGAGTACAATGAAAAGCATTGTTGTGACAGCTAAACATTATCATGGCAAATGTGTTAAAATCCTAAGGTTGCAATTTTGTTTCAAGTGCTTCTGTCTCTAATCAATCTCCTGCCTTTCTGTGTTTAATTTGGAGGAATGTCTTTCTTCCTTTCCTTATGTTTAAAAAAAGGTCACCCTGGCTGCAGTACATTTTAAACAGTCAAAAACAGAAATTACTTTATGGCAGTGCAAAGCTTCATCCTCTCTTATTTTGCATACATTGTCTATGCAGCACAAGTAGCCAAGTGACAATGTAACCTATTACCAAAGAACAGATTACGCTCTGCAAAACTGATAGGAAATTCTAAACCCTGTTTCCTCACTACCTTTACAAAGATGAAGAGTTTTGAGAATCACTCAGAAAGTTAGAAGTGAAATGTTAGAATTGATTGAAACTGAACACTTTGTCCTTTAAGAGATGAATGAGCCACATGCCTCTCACACTTGCCTCAGTGCCACTACTAGTGACAGAATTATTTGTAGAAATATTTCCATTAGTGGCCACACCCTTCACATTTTAGCCATCGTGCCTACACTCCGTGCCCTCTTGGTGCTTTGATGGGACTCGGCGTATAGCTACAGTGTTGGTCCATTACCTTCTCCCGCTACTGTTTTGTCCATCTTGCCAATGTAATATATCTGAGAGCATAATGAAAACAAATAACACAAAGCAACTTCACTTCACTGGAGATGAGAAATGAGAATGCATGAAAATAACCGATGGATTGGTGTAGAAGTGTAAAGGTAACGCAAGTGGAGCAGCTCTGTCTTTCCCTCTGAAGGTTACAGAACGACAAGATTAAAGGAGTGTCAGTCTGCAGCCTTAAATGGCTGCCGATGGATGCATCTCTGCCCACCATCAGAAAATGAGGGAACAACTAGGAGAGAAAATGGGAGGTTGCGCGAGAGGTAGTGGAAGAGAAGGAACAATGGCCTGAAAAGTCAGAGATACTGGCGGAACTTGGTGAGACGTTTAGGAGGAGACGACAGTGTGATGATGGGTGAGGAGGCAAGTGATGGATGAGACAGAGGTGGGGTGGGGGGAGAACTGAAAGAGAGGGAGGACGAGGGAGAGCAATTGTGCTGTTCTTGACACCTCCACAGAAAACACCTTGGCAAGCTGTCAATCAGACAGGCTTGCTTGATTGATTTTCTCCTCTTTTCAATCAGCATTTCACTACGCGTCCCTCTCTCCCTTCAGAATGTGCCCTGATGCCAACTTCCAGTGGGTTTTTTTTTCCCTTTATACATTCTTTATGCTGTACGTCAGGACCAAACAGTCACTGTCACATCGACTGTCCTAAAACAGCAAGCAATCAACATATTAGACGAGGAATTAAAAATATGCTTATGTCACCACTTTACAAATGCCCGGTGGAAATGAAAGCTACTATTTTTACGTAGGATGTGTTAGAAATACTGTAATGGGATATTAAAAGCACAATCCCCTCAGAGGAGCGCAACTATAATAAATTCAAGAACCAAAGTACCTCTGTGCAACCTTCTCTTTCAAAGGTACAACACACATATATATGTAAGTGAAACATGATTTTAACTGGGTTAAATGTTCTCCTTACACAGTAAGGAAACGTTCTTTATATATGTGTGATTATTAGAAATATTTCAATAATATGCCCACAGACAGTATATTTTTTCCTGTCACCATCATGCAGCATGTTATTATTACATTATTGAATTTTTTTAATGATATGATTAGGTGGCAACTTATGTAAGGAAATATAATGAACTTATTAAGCAATAATTCATACAGAACATTTTTAGTGTTTTGCAAGCTACATTTGTATCACATAGTATCACATAACACTTTGGAGCAGTGTTGCATTATGTTCTGCTTTGACAAGATAAATAATTCACCTCTGTTTGATAGCTTATAGCATAAAAAGATTTTATGCACAGTGAACACACCGGCTTTGTCTTCTCAAATAAACACGAAGGAGGGTACACTTATAAATCAGAGAAGGGAAAAACAATGAGCAGAGGAACCTTTTCATTGTCATCTAAAAGGTTAACAAGCAGCCAATAAAGCTTGGGCCAAAGCCACTAGTCTCATTTTGAAAGGAACAAAAGGAAGAACTGTGTTGTACATTTACACGTAAATAAACTTCACCCTGCTACAGTTTTAGTGTTTGGCCATGGCTGCAATTCAAGTCTCAGTGGACACCACTCTGGTCACCCCACATTGATAGTGAGTTGGTCAAGTACATCAACAAATTATGTTGGGCCCAGCCATCCCCTCAATCAAAGCAGGATTGAAGTTTTACAACTTCAGGGAAAGACTGAATCAGAACTACCCTTCTGTTCAAGGTTGTCAACAAAAGTTAATGAAACAGCCGAGCCTGCGCGCTGCCTTCCTCCTTGTTTTAAATTATTACATTACAGTTAAAAATAAATATTAAATCTTCATAATCCCTTGTCAGTTTCTAGACTTATTAGGAGAGCATAAACAAAATCATTGTTTTAATTCAATTCTTCAATTTTATTTATACAGCGCCAAATCACAACAACAATCGCCTCAAGGCGATTGTTGTTGTGATAAGATAGACCCTACAATAATACAACAGTTTTGTAGCATTTAGTAATATTACCCCAAACTCACACCAGTTGGTGAAAACTAAAAGCCCAAAGAGCACTTTACTTAACAGTGATTACGGTGACAGCAGTTCTGCTGAAAAAGACGGCATTTCGTCTAAAACAAGCCTACTTTCGTTACCTGTGGAAAGTTTTGCTTTGGCTGTTTAGCTGGCATCAGCATCCGTTTTGAGCTCATTTTACTTTGTATGTTGGGAGGAGGAAAATGCTGGAGCGGTTGTTTGAGAAGTGGAAACATGGGCATTAGTTTTACTTTTAATGCACAAACAGGACAAGAGCTGATGGTGAAATGCCAGATTGTGTTCAGGACAGCAACAGCTGCATCATGATGCTTACCCAACATCTGCTATTTGCAAGAATATAACACAAAGCTAGCCAAGAGGCCATGAATCTATAAATAAATTTGTGTACAAACGACCAACTTTTCACAAACATATCACAAATATCACAAACATCACACATGCAGAGACTGCTAGCATTTATATGTTTAAAAAAATATTTATTATAAATCTTAATTCTTTTGATTTTCATATTCGTCATCCTCCTGTGAATCCAATTACATTCTCCATTTGCCTTTGTTTCATGTATCGCATTCAGTGGGCATCATCCATATGTAACTTAACTAACATTTGTTGGAGTAACCAAGTCATGAATGAAAAAGTACCTGCAGGGTGGACCTTTGCTATTGACGACAAAGCTGAGCAGATGCCAACCCCAACCCAGCAGCCAGACCCTGAACTTAAACAGGTAAACAAGTTCACAGTCTATTTGGGCTGGTTTTCAACTTTGCTTTGTATTCATACATAAAAGCTGAAAGAAGAATTCTAAGTGAATCCGCTTTAGTATTAGCATTTGTGTTGTTATTTGGAAGGTATCTGCTTAACTGGTTAATATGCGACAATGCATGAGTAATGTAACAAGTAATCAAATCAAATCAAATCACTTTTATTGTCACATCACATGTGCAGGCACACTGGCACAGCACATGCGAGTGAAATTCTTGTGTGCGAGCCCCACAAGCAACAGA
>NW_005187479.1:839722-875697 GCF_000239375.1 Pundamilia nyererei | reverse complement strand
AATAATAATAATAATAATAATAATAATAATAATAATAATAATAAAATATATAAAATATACAGAGTTGAATATGTGCAAAACAAGTGGCATTTATATACAGTGTGGAGTGCATAATGTTGAAGTACTGTAACAAATTTCTTTTTCTAGCGAGTAATTAAGTCACATACTGCATTACTTTTAAGAAAAGTAAACAATTAATACATTACATTCCTGTTTTTGTTTTTGTTTTGTTTTTTAATAAAGGTACACAGGGGTCTCTTAAAGTTTTCTTTTTGCATGTAACCTTTTCAGGAGTTTGGAGAGGCGTGATTACTCACACCAGTGGATGATTTGACAGTTTTCATTTTATATCATACTATTGCCCGTTTAAATAAATAGCTAGCAGTGATCATTTCAACCTCTCTATTCACCCATTAAGGTAATAACATGATTGCTTTATTAGCAACTGAAATCTGATTTCCAAATTAGGGAACAGTAATGTGCTATGTTACTGAATTACAGATGAGTGTAATGTGATTAGTTTTCACCCAACACTAGTGATTATACAGTGTATACACCTGTTACATTTTGCTGCCCTCATCTAACTTGAAAAGAGCTTTATTCTACGACACAGATAGGCTTTTACAAAATGTGCAGCCCATCCTTAACATCATTAAAAACACTTTAAAATAACACCAGCTTCCGTGACACTGTGATTTAAACAAAATAAAGAGAGAGAATAAATGCTGCTGCACACTTACTTTGATGCTGTTTAATAGCATTTAAATGCAACATGTCCTTGAATACTAAGATTACAATCAAAGCTATTATGAGCTTTAAAATTCAGTTGTGATTGATCTGTGTATTGGTTGAGTTGTTGCCTGATTATCTGGTTTGCTATGTCACAGCTTCATGACACCACTGCTCCATCCTGGCCACTCCAGCCAAAATGTTCTTTATCAGCCACCAACTTCACGGATGTCAATCAGCCCCCCACTTCTGAATAAGCAAATCACTCTAATCTCGTTGCACAGCAATAGTTCTGAGACTAGGAATTTTCTCAGGAATAATAGTCTTTTATCTTCAAATGTTTTCATTTGGATTTACGCAGATGACAGTGTTCAGTGGATCTGTGGGACTCTAGGTCCCCGCAGGTCTCCACTTTAAACTTGCGCAGCTGACTCAAACAATAGGCAGGAATCCTGTGGTAAAAAAAAAAAAAGTGAGCATCCACTGGGGGTGTGTCTAAAAGACAGAGCACATTGATTTCCATGCGGATGGATGAATAGATCAAGTGCTTTTGCTTTTTCTCCTTAAATCCCTTTGCACCCATGAAGGCCAAGGCCAATCAAATAGCCACCAATTGTTTTGGTTTTTCACTGGAATAGTGAGCCTAGTGGGAGAAGATTTTATATTAATCAGAGAGACAAATGGGACAGGGCATGTGGGAGGTGTCTTGGGAGAGAAATCCTGCAGTAATAAACAGCGAGTGGATGGAAAAGCAGGCCAAAAAATAAAGAACAAAGAGTAGGAGTAAATATTAAATAACTGCAGAGAAGGAATACCCCCCACCTAAAAACACCTCCTTCTGCTGCTTGCATACTAAACGTATCTAATAATAATAATCAGAGACAATTGTGAAAAAAGAGCACACGCATGTATCGATTAAGAAAATGAAACAGAAAACAGAGAAGTTACAAGGAGAGAAACAGGAAATTGCATGAGGGCAAGAGATGTGCAATTTGTGCTTCCACCGGCCATGACAACATAATAAGGTGATAAAAATCAGACAGCTTGCTTGTTACTTTAGTGATGACATCTATCCATCATTCAGCATACATCTTCACAGCTTACCAATGTGTCAGTCACTCCATCCTTTTCACATCCCACCAGAACCAAGACTGTCCCCAAAGTGAAATCAATTATCTTACCAGGCCTCTTTTTTTCTTCTCTCAATCTCTTGACCCTGTTGTATTTTAGCATCTACCATGAATATGAAATTCATGATGTAGATTACATTCATGATTACAGAACTGCCATCTTCCTTTTGCAATGCGAATAGTAGGTAGATGTAATCAGGGTCCTGTGGCAAAGGGGTCCTTATTTAGTTTGTGAGTGGAGATAGCAACAGGGAAATGAAAAACCCTCTCTCATTTCCTGTCGGCTACAGCCACTATGAGGTTTCAAAGCACAAAATGTTCTTCTGGTGATAGATATCGCTCAGCCCCTGGACTCCAACACTAAACCAAACACAAAATTGCTTTTCCCCCCCTTTTTTTCTGTAGGCCAGCCACCCTGAAGGCCATTGCTGAGAAGACCTTGTGAGGGGGCCCATTATGCGAGGATTCAAGCATTTCTTTTCCATTGGGGGCCACTTTTTTGAATTAAAAAGGAAAACCAGCTGGCATAAAGCATATTTTTATTTCACAGTTTCAGATCATGCAAGTCAAAACATATCACGCAAAAACAAATGTGGAACACAGAGGAACAAAACAACGAAAAAAAACATTATTTCCTGTGTTGCAAGGATCCAGGGGGTTACTTTACAACTAGTACTCTTTCACATGAAATTTGTTCGATTTTCAAAATGCATCACATGATGAGCAAACTTGGCTTTTGTTTTGTGTTTTCATTTCTTTTTTCTTGTGGCCAGTGTTGTTCTAAACTTAACAGACAAGAAGACTTGAAAACAAAAAATCATTTAAAATTTCCAAAACGTGGTCCATGCTGTGTCTGGTTGTCATCCAGCATAGTTAAAAATGCAATAGCATTTCCACAATATGTGCAAAAGATTTGTGGTTTCAGCCCCACAACTTCTCTGGCACTCTATCTTTCCCTCCTTGTTATAAAGTCTATTCTCCCTCCAAGAGACTATAGTTTATATGTTCAATGACAGTGAATATCATTCAAGTTTCCCCGCTCTTCCACTGACATTACAAAGTCTCCTTTACTTCCTCACTGTATTATTAAATGTTTTATCAATGTCATGCTTCAGCTGTTCCAATCTGAAGAAGAAAAATCTGGGCTGGAGAGCCATATTGTTTCCCCAACTCTTGAAAGTATTATACTGAGTATTTTTTTAAAAGTAATCCAGATAGATATTCAGCCTCCCCTTCTCTCCTTTTTCTTCTAATTTGCATCAATCACTTTAAGAGCACAATTTGGATCATAAGTCACCAGTACATCACTGAGTAGAGCTCCTTGGTCCCAAAAAACATGCTTTAAAGCTTTTGCTTTGTTTTCCACAGTAATCACCCTGAATAAGTTATACTCACCCATTCAGTTGACCTACACATAATCAAGGTTGCATATAGTTCCCAAGACTCTAATCTGTGATGCAATGAACAGGACACAGGAAATCAAACTGTTCTCTTCTGCTTCTTCTTTTTTATTTTTTTAATCTGACATGTTCTATGAAAATATGTACCAAGAAATACAGCATACGTCTAACTTTTCCAAAACTGGAAAGCAATGGGCCATAACTATCGAAGCTCTGACTTCTTAGATTATCTGTATCAATAATGCCACATTTGACTCTGAAGTGTTGGCTTGTTGTGTCCTCAAGATATACCAGGATATAATCTTCAAATAACACTGCCTTTTGTTTTACTAAATAACTCTATGTATCATGTAATTGTGACCTTTCCTTTACTCGTGCATTTGGTTTAATTTAAAACATTTGGATTATCTGTGTCAGTTTGCTGAAACTGAAACTTGTGCTGACTTTTATACAGGCTCAAAACTTGCAGCAGTTCATCTAACAGTACATCGGCAAAGCCTAGAACTGTCATTTACCTGGGTCATCCTTGACTGTCATTAAAGCCCAATTAGTCTAGAGGATATATATCTTGTTTGCAGCAAACGCTGGCTTCATAAATATTGCAAGAAGCTACCCAGACGAAAGACAGTTACTAAAAATTAATCTAATTGTTCCTTGCACTGTGCCTGCATGGGGTATCCTAGGGAAGAGACGGATGACTGAACCTAGAGGTGCCTCAGCATTGTGTCAGAGATTCCCCACTACTTATTTTGCTCCGACAGAAACAAGTGTTGATTGTCCTGAGCCTGCAGAGAGCCACTGGGGAGAAAGCCCAGAGATTAGGGCTGACAAGTTAGCCTCCACTTGTGAGAGGAAACATGTTACACACATACAACAGTGTCACATTAGACCAACTCCCCAGCGTGTAAAAAGACAATGGCTGAATTGCTGAATTTTAATGTTGCTGCTCTTTTGTATTGCAGCAGCTTACTGGGTGTCTCTGTTTTTGTTTGAAACACAGCAGTGTCACACTTGTACACAGCCAGTTTTTTCCAGCAACTAAGCAATCATATTACATTTTTTCAATTTGAAACACATATAAGTGTATTTTAAATAACATAAAGGATTGCTTCTGCTCTAAAGGGGACAAAAAGTGTGCAGCAGAGGGTTATTTGGATAGTGGTTGCACAAACACATCCCTGCATTTTGACTGGTTTTACACTCAAAAGCCAAGGTTTCAAACTGCTTGTTTTGGAGAAGTATCTAGATTATCACTACACACATTTTAGGTCCCCCATGTGCTGAGTTTCATCCAAGTATTTTAACAAAACATTTCACAAGCACTTAATTAAATGGCCACTAGGGGTCACTTAATTTCAAACGTATTATAGGTCTTAATATTAACCAATGAGGACTATTGTGTTGGGTGAGGAGAGTCTTGTTATTTCATTGCCAGTGAATGGCAGTGTAAATGAAATAGAGTCATACAAAAAATGAAATTCAATGGGCAAAATGTGAAATACAGGACATTAACCTGAATTGGGTTTTGTTCACCAAGATGTAATAATTGAATTTTTTTCATTAAGGTCATTTGATGATAGGTCCAAAATTTAAGGCTTTTTAATATAACAAGGGTGAACACTACCAATGTAGATAACTTTTAAAAACATAATAAAAATCTACTCATTGTAAGATGATATTTATTTAGTTATTGCAGTGCATTTCAGCAAATGCATTCTTTTCCACTAAACACGGACTGTTTACCTGCAGGGCAGCACGGTGCCGTTGTGGTTAGCACTGTTGCTTCACAGCAAGAAGGTCCTAAATTCAACTTCACCATTTGACTGTGGCCTTTCTGTGTAGAGTTTGCATATTCTCCCCGTGTTCGCGTGGGTTCTTTCGGCTTCCTACCACAGTCCAAAGATTTAAAGTTAATGGGGTTATGTTAATTGATTATTCTAAATTGTGATTATGACTATTTGTCTCTTTCTGTTAGCCCTGTGATAGACTGGCGACATGTCCATGGTGTACCCTGCCTCCCTGGGATAGGATCCAGCCCCTCCACGACCCTGAATTGGATAAAGAGAAGACAATGGATGGATGGATGTTCACCTGCATCTCCAAACATATTGGTCAACAGAATTAGAACTACAAGCAGACTAAACAAAGACAACAAAGACAAAATGACACACAGATCTTTGCTCTTAGTCTAAGGAGCTTGGAAAGAAAAGCGTCTGGACCTCTTGAAGATGTTTCACCTCTCATCCGAGAAGCTTCTTCAGTTCTAGGGTCAAATGGTGGAGAGTCCCAGATTTAAACCCCGTGGGAGTATCCCCCCAAAGAGGGACAAAAGGACCCCCTGATGATCCTCTACCTAATCACATGAGCCAAGGTGTGAAAATGGGTGTGGGTCACAATCAGTCAGGGTTTCGGGTGAGCTCATTGTGAAACCTAGCCCCACCCTATCATGTGATTTCCTGAGGTCAGATGGCCCAGGGTGTGAGTGGGTGTTAAGGCGTCTGGGAAGGGATCTCAAAACTGGATTATAGATGACTGAGAACCTTCACAGACATCTTGTCTCTTACAACATTTTCATATTTTCATATAAGAGTACACCAAGCTATATTTTTATTCCTTCTTTCCTGTGATCAACAGCAAAGAAGGAAGGATGAAAAGAAGAACGTTTGCTAAGACAAGTCTTTATGTGATCTTCATAATGCAAAAGATCATCATCGCCCTTGGGTCATCCATACATCGGTACTGGCACCAGGCTTTTACACAGGATGGGAACTCTCTGAAGGTAAATACTAATGTTGAAAAGGCGATGGAGTGCTGAACATAGCTGGGTTTATCCTATCCTGTCCGCTGTGCTTTCCTTGATAAAGTCTCTCCAGTTCTCTCTACACCAGCTTCGCCTTGGAACTGAGCACTTTTTCTCCAGCTCCAGCAGTTGATAGCACAAGGCGATCAGCTAAAATCCTGACTAGATAACATCAATGGAGTTTCAGACATGGCTACGAACCTTTAGAAGGTAAAAAAGCATCTCAATGTTAACACATAGCTGATAGAACAGGTTTGCACTACCACTACCACTGCGAATGAACTAAGTCTGTCTTTGTACAGAACACATGAAACTGTTTACAGTTTAAAGTAGGTGTGAGGCAGGTAGTAACAGCAAGCTGGAAGTTTTGTTGTGAGCCTAATTCAATTCTGTGATGGGATCTGTCTACTTTATTACCTCAGTGAATTACCTCCTCTCACCCTTTTCCTCTAACATTCAATCTAGGTGTATATATAGGTGTTATCTCACAGTGGCACAATAGCACAGGGGATAGTTACTGGATACTGCGGGGATGTAACAATACAAACATATTATGTTCTTCAAAATGATGCGAATTGCATCCAAATTATAGCAGCAATATTCTTTTGTTGTTGTTGTTGTTGTTTCTTTGGTTTCTATGTGGACCTGCCGCACAATTTCAACTCGACTTCAAGCAGAAACTTTTGAATTTAAGTTCCAGTAGAGCTTTCTCTATTCCATAACCAACTTAAAGTGTTTCTGTTATCTTGAGGAAGAGGTTGTGTGTGGATGTGTGTGTCAGAGCCTTTGGTCAGGCATTATGCGGGCTTTGCTCGAGCACACACACATTCACATACACACACTCACCCATAGCCCTGTCACTGTCCATCACTATCCCCCTTAACACAGAAGCAGTTCAATAAATCACTGTCAACTACAAATAAGACATTGCTTAATCAGCATTGTTGGTGTAAAAAAAAAGTCATGATTACGAATCTGCCGTTACATGTCATGTAGCTAAAGTCTATTTTTTTACAAGTTGAATTTGATCTCAGGACTTCACTGAATCTTGTTCTGCAGTTCTGCTTTCCCATGAGTCATCAGTTGCATTTATATTCCATTCACTGACTTTTTAATCCAACTGTGAACTGCATTTTCTATGGCTAAAATAGTTCCAGACGGTTTTATATGATTATTTGTACATTTCTGATGCAGTGTTAGCAGTGTGGCTCTATCGACCACTTTAATACACACAGAAATATCTCAACAAATATTGCACGGATTTAATGGACAAAGGGGACAAAAAAGTCACCCACTTACACCGCCTCAGTATTCTTTTTCTTTTTTTTTTTCAGATATAGCAGATGCAGATGCTGATTGTGGCTCTGCTTCATACCCCTGACATCAAGTGTACTTACTCTGAAAGATCCAGTCACGCATGGCTGCGCAAGGTCAAAACAAGGTTATGTCATCTGCCATTCCAACGACTGTCAGCTAATGCATACTGGTCCACATTAATGACCAAACCTCATGTTCTTATGTAAAGGTCAAGTTAATAATTTGAGCTGCAGTAATAATTTAAAAAAGAAAGTTCATATATCAGTGAAACCCTCAAGTAGAAACAGTCCTTTTAAAGTACCTAGAAAGAGCTGAATAAAATCACTGCAGACTTGAACTTGAAATACCCTGTCCCCGTTGCTTTCCTTTCATCCCCCCACTGTCCCTGTCCTCATCAGGATTCAAGCAGGTAGAGATGAGTCGCAGTACAACCAAATTGAGTTTTGGGCAGCATACGTGGAAGTATACAGTGGCAGTCTGTTTGTCCACATAAATCCCACTGATCCGCCGCAAAATCCAGTCTCCACCACAGAGGGCTCTGTCTGAGGCCCAAGGCAAGCCTTGACAGGTGGTGCCATCCTGAGTACTGGCAAGGTGAATGTCTGCCACAAAGGAACAGTGGGGGTAACTTGACAAATGTTGAAAAATAGATATGTATACTGGACCCTGTTTCTCTGTCTACATTTCTTTGAACATTCTCAGACCTGATGCATCACTATCACTGCTTAATTTTACTACAAAATGAATAAGAGCAGCAACTGTTTGCATACATGCGTACAAGAACAAAAATTCTATATCCATGAATCACAGCCAACACAATCCATTTGTCTAGATCTCTAAGTGACATGACAGGTCAGAAAGGTCCATTATGTCCATAATAAAACGCTCAATTACCAGCAGGGTTTCTTTATATCCTCCGAGCTTTGAAATGTACTTAGTATTGCAGCTATTTTAGACCAACTCTTTCCCTCCCTGTTTGACTAGCAGGTGAAAGCAAAGCTGACGTTGTCCCTTATCAGACTATTGTCTGAGTGCAGAGCCCCTTGCTTTTCCTCTCAGTCCTCACTGTTGGGAGTATGTATGCTCACTCATGTACAGGGAGCATCTATCTGTGTCCAGTCCATGCGTCTGGATGTGAGCGTGTGTTCAGCGTTGCAGAAATTTGGTGGTCTGTGTGCAGTCGCCACCATAACTCATTAGTGCAGTGGGAACATCGGATGAGGCTCATTGCCTCAGATGTGGTAACAGTGACCCCCACAGGAGAAGAAATATACCGACCTTCGTGGCAAAGAGGGACTAATCCCCAATACCTTCACTGATTATACCCTGGTGCAAGCAGTTCGTGGAGACATAGTGGGCAAGGGCAAAATAATAAAATAATAATGGCACCAATTTTTTATCTCTATCTTAAATAGGCCAGGAGGAAACTTTCTCAGCAAGAATATTGCAAGTGACATGATATGCTTTGACTGGTGGCTTCGTGCTTCACAGTAGTCTGTCTCCCTCTCTCTCTCTGCACAAAGCAAATCTGTGCTTTCTCTCATTTGGCAGGATAACTGTTGAGGAGAAAATTCCCAGAGGATTATTCTTGTGATCCCTTGAGATGTTATCATTATGTATCAGACACATTATCTTGGGAACTATTAAAATGATCATCAGCTATAAAATACTTGAATCATGGGCGAGCAAGTGGGACTGTAGTGTATGAGAACGGTGTTTGCTAATGTAAGCAGGAGCTCAAGGATGTAAACAAACCTGATCCTCAAACGCAAGAGTCTCTGTGATTGGCCCAAAGAAGTTTAAAAAAAACGTGTTCCTCTAAGAATGTGATTTCGCTACACCATATGCTCAGTACAGATTCATCTTTTGACCTGTTTTAGTGTGCACATCAAACCCTGTTAACTAAGACATCATCTTCCTTCAATCAGAGCACACAGATTACCATCATCATTATGTTGTGCCAGTCTTTTTGTTGGGGTTTGTTGTGGTTTAGATGCCACTGATGATTTTCTTTTCTTTCCTTTTTTGTGTTTTGTTTATGCATTCATGTTACTTTTTGTTCTATTTTGCAACAAAAGAAGCTGATAAGCCAGGGAGCATAGATTATAACATAATTACTTTTTAAATATTTCTTTTTCCCAGGTGATTTATCCCCCCTTTTTGTACATCACAGTGGACTATGAAGTCTTTTTATTTCAGTATATTCACTGGATAACATTGCATGTTAAGATATTAAGATATTACACAAACAAACTACCCTACAGCATATTGGCAAACTGGCTACATTGCAAACAACCACAATGTTTAACCGCCTCTTGCAAATTAACATATCAGTATCACTACCCTTATCATAATACATTACAATACACAATCTTAAATACAACACTGCTTGTTGTTTCATATGCTTGACAGAAAATAGCAGTATTTTCAATTTTGCCTCTAGGTGCAAAATTGAGACTTGATTTTCTCTCATTCTCTCACAGTTTTTTTGCTTAAATGAGCTGAATACTCATCACCACAAGAGTACTACAGCGGGGGACAGAATTTGTACTTGTTTGTTTGTGTCACTATAGACATTAACAAGGGAGCAGCAGTAGGATTAGACACATAACAGCGAAGAGAAGATGAAGTAAAGTGAATCATCTGTCACTCTGCTTTCCATCTGTCCATGAAAGGAACAAATTACTCTGCCTTCCATCCAGGCCTGAAATAACACCGGGCAGGTAGCATGCAGTCACCTCTTCTGTCCTCAGTGTACACATTCTCTATGGCATCAAAAGCATTGCTTTCAACCATTGCCGTGGTTGTCATCAATTACCCATCTGGCCAAGCAAAAACTTATTTTGTTGGGAATGTCCTATGAATGCCAAATGTTGCCTGTACAATTTCATCTGTGTGTACTCCAGCTGCTGTCTGCCTGGCAGTACATTGAGCTTAACAGGCTAAATGGCTGTGTTGCTTGTTGAATCTGGGTGGTAAATATCATATTGCGATAAGCCAAGACGGAGTGTTTTCCAGAGGTAGGAAATTTAGCTGCTGTGCTTTTTAGAAAAAGGGGAGAAAAAGCATTCCAGTTTTGGTCCATTATGGAAATTATGCCAAGTATCCCCAAACCCTTCTATATTACCAGAAAGTTAACGACTTCAAAACATCTAAATATGTTTTATGTACCTAGTGCACCTGTTTTTCTGTTACCCGGCACAGTTGCAAAACGTTATGATTTATAATTTTGATTATATCATGTTTGTTGCCAATTTATTAGTTTTCTTGCTTTGCATTTTATCTGACAGTCATCCTGAGGGATAAATGCCCAGTATAGTATTTTTTTTTTTTAAAACTCAGTAAATCCTAATAGTAAAGCAACAGAGAGTGTTTTACAATGAACAGCTGTGCCAGATGGAGGCCCTGTTTCATTCTTCTGTTGATTTGCTCTTTTCCAGCTTTATCACCTGTGTGTTACTGTTGGTGCCCCACTAACAGTGCACCTGCAAACAACAGTAGAAGCAGGCTAGGCCTCGGGGGTACCCTTTTATCACAATCCTCATCTCTCCTGTTGGGGTAGCACCAACTGAAAGGCTGTGGTCACGGCCCCTGCCTCTGTGCCACCACAGGTTGTGGCACCACCTGGGGGAGGATGAGTCTGTGCTCTAGGACCCCTGCAGTACCTATTTATCCCTGTAGAATCACTTTTCTCTATCCATACATAAAGAACAAGCGAGCACTAACACTCATGGGCTAATTTTAATAAAACAAAAGGTATGGTTAATCAAGGTTTATAATTGTGTAATGTAGATCCTGGTGTAATGCTTCTGCTGCTTAGAAAGTTTAACATAACCTTTAAGAGAGCTTGTGTTGCAGTATAAGAAAGGCAAACAGTTTAAAGTAAACCAACATACATGCTGGGTAACATGTTTCAATTTTTTGCTGTAGGAACTGTTGCAAAATATGTCGTGCATACTTAATTTCTAGTTATATTTATTTTGCCCATTATATATAGTGTAGTATATATACTACAGTGCTGGCAAAAACATAACCAGGGAAAGCTTCAGTGACAGAGCCATGGTGAACAATAGCAAGCAAAGAGGACTAAACTCATGTTCTCTTAATAATAACAATATTCAAAAAAGTCACATAAGTAGGGAGGTACTGTATGTAACCTACATTAAATTAGCTTACACTTAAATTTGCCAGTACCTCCCATCTTTCCATCCTTTGTAACCCATTTGTTTTGACAGAGAAGCACTGAGACACAGACTGTAGCAACATGAAATTAATTACAGTGCTGCATGTTCACCCAGTGGGCTACAAACACAGAGAAGCTGACAATTGTATCCAGCAAACACTTTCCCTTGAACCACACACACACACATACAGGGTGCTCTTTCTCTCTTTTGCTCGTGTACAACTTCTCAAAGGCCTGTTGTACCCCACCTTTAAATGCATTTAGTCCTCAACTATCACTGACTCATCTGTAATCAACTGATTTATTCAATAGTAAAATTCTTGACAGAGTTTGATGGACGGATGGTGTGTGTAAGCATAATCAAAAGCAGGATTATATGTGAGTCAGATTGTTGACATTTCTTTTCACCAGGAACTAAAAATTGTTAAAATTAGCTTCTGCAACAACATGATGTTTGTCAACACCCTTTTTTGTGTTGTTTGTGTGTGCATTTGTTTTGTTTTTTCAGTGTCATATGTAATTATGTCAGTTTTTTTAATATATAAAAAAACTGTCTAAATAAACCGACACATAATTTTATTAAAAGACTTTACCAAATTTCGTAATGGTGATATTTTGTCCTTGTTGCCATGCTTTTGGATGCGAGGGTCGGTTACAGCAGTGTCAGGTGGCAGACGCAGGTGACTGGGTGCATCATTGTCTTCACCTTCGTGATAGGAAACCAGAAACTAGAACATGATCAAGTGAAAAACAAAGGACAAGTTGACAGGGCACACGAAAGCATTATTGATACTAAATGTGCACACAGAAAGGTAAATGCTCTTACTTGAAGTCACTCCAGGTACACTGGCACATGAACACTCCCACCTGAGGACATTTAATTGCATTCAAGCAGACACATGGTGAGATGCGGAAAGACAAAACCGTTAAGTCCTTTTACAGCTTTTCCCATCTTTATGTTGGATGCTCCAGTGGCTTGCCCTGATTTGAAATGACAGCCTCTCTTACCTGCATGGCAAATCTGTTGTATTCTTCAAAATTAAAATAAGAGCAGCATTACACTGGCAATGATTATCTCATCGCCTTTGTTGTGTGTGATCATCCAACACAATTCAGGAGTGTGACAATCAAATTAGAGGAAATGAGAGCTGACTCGCCGTTCAATTAAAATCAAGCTCCAGTTGTTTCTGAAAGGGTTTCTTGTCAATGTAATTGAATTGTATCACCAGGAAATCATGCATGGAAATGATAATTTTGCAAAGTAATTATTCTGCCTTCTCATAGACTAAACCAGCGGACATTGCTTGCAGTATATTTTAGGAGTGAAAGGTGGCAGAGAGGGCTAGCCGGGCCTGCCAAACACAACTTTTATTGTTTGACGCAATCTGTCTCTCAGCTCCACCCACAGCCCAGGCACAGAGCTCTGCCTCAGTGAGAAAAAACACAAGAGTGAATTCCATCAAAATGAAAGGCCTTATTAGTTGTGTCAAATACTGATATTCACCATGGCAAAGTGCAGAGAAAACAGACAGCATTACAGGAGCACACAGCAGGCCATATCAACAGCTCAAGCCAAAGGTCCCCAGACAATGACTTGGGATGGCGTGACGGCAGGCATATGAAAGGCATCACAGATGACGTCTAATCTGTATTAAAAGACATGGGCTGGCTGTAATCACCTCTCTGTCACTGTGCTAATGGAATCGAAAAGCAGATAACGGACACGAGAGGCAAAGGAGGGGTGAAAAACAGTGTAACAGGGGGAAGAAGAAAAAAGAATAGCAATCCTGATAATAGCAATGGCAAAATACGACAGCTCTTGCAAAAGCCCAGAGTACACTGAAAGGAGAACAGAAGGTAAGTGTCAAAGACAGATGAGGGTGTACAATTATGGACCCCCCTGTGTTCATAAAAGGGAGTTTCAATCAATTTTAAGGAGCCAGTGCTATTAAATATTGACACTATCCTCCGACTTTCAGGCTAACCCTTCCCTCTCCCTGGTTTAGCAATCACAGACAAGATGCTTGTCATAATTAAACAGCCAGCCCTCCTTTCCTCTTTGTACTATTAATTAAACTGCTAAGAACTGTCTCTCCAGACAGTAGATGGATGAGGTTACCGTGCATTAGCTGGTAAACATGTTTAGTGTAGCTCTAAAGTCGGACGGGTTTGTCATGAACTGATTCACTTTCAAAGCCAGCTTCAGGTGGACACTAAGGGAACTGCACTTTTAATATGTTTGCATTCATTTCATTTTAACCCCTAGAGGTTTATGTCTAGTAACAAATGAAGCCAATGTTGCATCCCTACGATGTCAGCGGGAGAGAAAGTTCAGTCAAAACATGTCCTCAACCCATTTCAGCTTTAGTAGTTTAACTTGTTAACATACCATACCAGAGGCTTAAGTTTGAAGTATTTTGAGGAGATTATTTTAGCCAAGCAAAATGAACTGTATATAAATATCAACATGGCCACCATGTGTCACACTTGAAGGCAGCAGATGAGCTATTTTCTAATACACTTCCAAGCAATAGGACTAAGGCCTTGTCCACATGTATACAGGTATTTTGGTAGACTTAGCTTTTTCTATAGAATTTGAATCATCCACACATAAATTACACTTTAGATCACTGAAAACTGAGCTTTTGAAAAACTTCTTCCAGGGTGAATATTTTCAGAATCTCAGTTCCGCATTGACAGGTGGAAGAAGAAAACAGAGATTTTATCTCTTGGCATCAAAAGCATGCACCATTATCTCCTTTTTTTGATGTCAGACTGTGTGCTGTGTTGTTGTGAGCTTTTGCTTGACCAAATTTCTATAATGGTCAGGATTATGTTATCACCTGTTACTCTGAGTTCCCATGTGGATGGAGATATTTTCCTAATTTTCTAATTTAAAAAGAATAGCTGTGTACGTATAGATGTAGGCAAGACACACGAACATAAATTTTCCAGACTCAGAAGCAATACAAAAACAATAAATAAGGTTTTATTTAGTAACTCAGTAAATACTGACTGCAAACATGGAAGAAGTGCTTCGTGGGATCACACCAAAGAAACACAGCACTGCATATTCCTGCTGGAAGAACTAAATGTGTGCAGAAAAGGACATTTGGCCTCCTGGGCTTAGACTGACAGATGCAGGGATGCATGGGTGAAATGTGTCTTGATAATCTCGGACTATATGTACCATTTCACCTTGAGGAAGGGAAAATAGAGCTTGTCTGTCGTGTCCTTCCTCTTGATTAACTGTGTAACTTAAAAATGGCTTCCAAGTTGTAGCCTGGCAGACAGAAGCTGATGTTTATATAGCATTTTTTTCAGCTAAGGATTGCAACCATGTACTCATCCCACCCCTGGTAAAATACTCCATTGTGACCTGAACAGTACAGGTAATACTACACAGTGTAAGCCCCTCTAAATAATATTGCAAGTTTAATCATATGAGATTGTTGAGTCAGACAAAAATCTCTTGACATGTTTTTGTCTACAGGCAGTTACAGTAAATGTTTGATAGAAACACAGATGGGGAGGAGGGAATTTGACAAGAGGAGGAATTGGGAGGAATTCAAAGTGTCAAGGAGGAGGGAAAAGTGCCATGTTTGGCAAACTGTAGCATGCTAGTCTATGACAGAGTATCATGGGGCATCCAAATTCAACTCTTAGTAGCTTTCATCAACCAAGGTCGTGCTGAATTAACTATCAGAGACTAGTTTTGATTTCCAAACTGACAATGTTTTCTAATATTGTTACTGTGCTGACATAGCTAAAAAGCTTGCTAAAATATGAGTAACTAACAAAATTTTTTCAATATTTCTGTGAAATGTTGGCTTTAAAGCTCCACAGATAATCCAGACAAGCTGATCCATCCAAGTGCAAAATTCTGAGGAGTCATTGATCGTGTGGTAGAGGCAATTACAAGCCACTCAGAGTCAAAGAGGAACAGTCACTTTCCAGAACGCCTCCTTTCAGTCCAATTTTACGCTTACAGCAGCATATTCATAATTACTCGTTCTAATCAAGGTGGGAGTTCACAGTGAGCCATTTCATTATGTCAGCATCTCTGAGTGGCAATGGAGTCAATAGCCAAATCACATCTGTACCATTTGGCAGAAAGACGAATCCCACCTCTCATCAATCTTTGGCAGCCAATTTGCAGTGTCAAATCGTGACTATCAAACCACATATATGCTCATTATACTGAATATGTATGAGCAAAATGTACTTTCAAAGCAGTGATTTTTGCCAGGTTTTGACAGAACATGAAGAGAGAATGGAAAAGAGGTGGTGCAGTACCTTTAACACTAACAACAGGACATCAACACAATCTTTAGTTCAATTATGCATAAAATGGTACGGTGCTATTTAAATAAAATGCTTTGCTTAATAACATTTTCAAAAATATGTGTTAAATGTCTAGACATAAATACTTTCTGTTCTTGAATAAACACACTGGTGTAAAAAGAGAATCTGTTTACAGCGTGTTAGGTGTGGCTGTGTGCAGACAGGAATAGGACCCAAGGTGCAGACTCCGGAGACAGAACTTAAACCAAAACAGCTTTAATGCTGAACGCAAACATAACATAACTGGGAAAAAGTCAAAAATAAACTAACACCGGTGGATGGGCAAAACACACAGCAAAATAAACGGTAGATCGCGACACAGACACAGAGAAACACTGGGCTTCAATACACAGAGGGAGCAATCAGGGAATGGGTAACAGGAGGGAAACACAGCTGGGGCAAATCAGGCCTAACGAGACAAGAGGAAGCAAAACCCGACACATTAACATCAGACATGGACTTTCAAAGTAAAACAGGAAACACATAACACAGACTGAACAAAGACACAGACTCATATGCAGGCACTGCAAAGGGAACAGAGACGTGGGAACAGGGCAGACACAAACACTGACTGAACACGGGGATATAGGAACTTAAGATACACATAGACGCGAACTAGACAAGGGGATGCAGGTGATAGGGGAGACAGAGCAACTAAAGAAGACAGAGACATAAGCTATAAGACAGAACTCAAAGAAACCAAAAACTAGACGGTATAAATAATATCGTAAACTCAAAAACCCTGGGTCAACGACCCAGGCATCCTAACACCGCTGTCCTCTTGAATTGTGACAACAAAGAGGACAAACTCTAGAACTTCTTTAAATTCTCTAAATAAAGTCTTGTACAAAAACGCTAATAGTCCCAGTCTTTCACAAGACAAAGGATGTTCAGTAGCAGCATGCTAACATGTTTTTAAAAGATTGCTGGGGTAAAACATGAAATGTGACAAAATCCAAATTATTCCAGTTTATTTTCTGAAGATGAAAAATATCTGCAACTAAATTTAGGGTAATTTACAGTTACTTTACCGTTTCTTATGGTGCCTTAATTCTTTATGGAATAGATTGAACAAGGTGCTGGACAAATTCCTCTGAGATTATGTTGACATCACACACGTTATGAACTCTGCAATGAGATGTTTTTAGCTTTGTGACATTATCCTACTAGAAGAGACTTTTGGAAGATGGCTGCTTGCAGGTACATAAAACATAGATGTCAAACTCATGAGTCAAATTACAATTAAAGAAGAAGTTCTAAAATGATGGTCATTGTCCAGACTATCCTGTCAATCAAAATAAATTTCTATAACAGACAGTGGAAAAAATAAGAACTTGTTCTGTCATTTAATTGTTTATCTGCTACTTAATTACTTTGGTGTGTTATAAATGACCATTGAAGCAGTGACGCTGGAAAATCTGTGAAAGTTATTAAAATACATTTCAAAAAGGCCTAAATTTACACTCTCCTTCACATTTTCCAAAGCTGACCTGTGGGCCAAGTCTGGCCCCCAGGCCTCATGTTTGACACCTCTGTCATGAATTAAAAGTGACGAGAGCTAAAAGTGATGAATATGGTCAGCTATAATATCCAGGTAGGCTGTGGCATTTAGATGATTCACAATTGAAGCTAAGGGGCCCAAAGTGTGGCAAGAAAATATACTCCACATAATTACACCGCCACTGATGGGTACAGGGCAGGATGGATCCATGCTCTCATGTTGTTGTTTTTTGTCTCATGTTGCTATATTCTGACCACAGCCTGAAACTGTTGCAAAGGAAACTGGGACTCATCAACATAGCCAACATTTTTGTGCATCTTTTGTTCAATTTTATGTGACCTGAGTGAAATGTAGCTGTGTTCTTAGCTGACAGGAGTGGTACTTGTTGATCTTATGTTGCTGTATCCCATCTGCTTTAAGGTTCAATGGGTTGTGTGTTAAGAGGTAACCAAGATGTGCCCCTCTGCACACCTTTGCTTGTAATGAGTGCTTATTTGAGTTACTGTTGCCTTGCTATCAGTTTGAAGTTGTCTGGCCAATCTATGGCAACAACAAAGCCTTAACACAATTTTCATATATATGTATATATTGAGAGCATGAGAGCTCTGTAGCATTGACTCCTGCAGCTGGTACATGTCACCTGCTGAACCATTATTCATTAAAATATAAGATAATAAGACACTCAGTGAAAGCTGTATGAGAGAGGCCTTTTTCACCCTACTCATATCATCCAGTGTACAGCGTCTAGCAGCCCATAAAATTTAATCCTGATGATCAAGTGGTGTTATTGACTGTAGTCGTTACATCCAGTGTCTGATTTGTTTGGGCAGTCGAGAGTCTCTCATGCCGAACTGTTTTTATGCTAAGGGATCTTGTGCTCACTCAACTGCCTTTTAATCCTAAAAATAATCAACAGCCTAATTAATTGGAAACCAAATATGGGATACTATCTAAGGCCATCAGTTTTACTGTGGAGTCCACTGATATATGGTATTGATTGCAACAGGGAGCCCTCTAATCAGAATCATGGCAAAATCAATAGCTGGCATTGCCTGAGGTCCTGTTCATGCTTCAGTGTACACATCTGAAGTGAACTCCCCTGTGCTGAAACAGTCTGGTCATTTGCTTAAAGAAAATCGAGACTCAGTGCAATTGCGAGGAATGTGGAGATAAACCAGAAGAGACAGACAGAGATATAGGGACTGGTGAATGAGAATAGGCGATAATCCATGAGGGGGTTTGGTGTGATCGAAAACTGTTATGGAGGTTTTCTTACTCAAAGCTTCAATCCATCAAGTTGGAGGGTGCAGCATAGGATCAACAAGCCATTGATCTCCCCCTGATCCACCAACAAGTTCCAGCCACAGAACTGTCTGGCTGCTGTCACATCAAGCCCCTTCTTTGCTCTGACCGCTCTATTCTTTCTTTGTCATTTGATCCCTCCACATCTGGGAACAAGTTAAGTTGCAGGGCAACAGTTTTGTGCCTACTCACTTCCCTCCTGGGGGATGGGAGAAACAGGAGAGGATAGCTTATCAATTTAAAACATGGCTTTAGGATGCCTGTTCAGCATATTCAACAGTCACATCCCATAAACAACTAAATGAAGCAAACCTAAAAATGCTCAGAGGGGCTACATAAAGACCCTGAGTTTGCCTTCTACTGTGTACCAAGGCAGTAATATGCTACTCACTTAGAAAGAGGACAGCAGAAGAATAACAGGAACATGATTCCAAAAGAAGAAGGATTTGGAGGAAAGGAACATTAAGCATGAAAGAGACTCGCATTATCACTTGCAAAATTAACTCATATTGTCATCATTTGCTTAATCAAACATGTTTTCTAGAAAAATGTATGTAGCTGAGATTGCATTAATTCATCGAATTAGAAAAGTGTAGCCAGAAATAGCAAGATTGGGATTGATTGTGGTCTTCCAGTGCAAAAGGCAGAGTATGAGGACGCTAAAAGCAATGCTCTATCTCCTCTGTTGTCAAAGTACTGTGCCTTGTACACTATACCCAGACAAGAGGCAGGGCTTATGTTCTTTGACCCACACATTAGGCTAAAAACATCAGCCTTATGCAGTAAGTCATCTGTAACTTTTAACAGCATTTAGATTTGCATCAACTGATCTTTTGAGTTAGTAGTGCAACAACCTTTAAACACAATATAACCAAAAGCAATGTACATGGTTAACATATATGTAAGAAGAAAGAGACTGAAAATACTAATCGGTGCTCTTGTCACAACTTACCTCTTTCCCAATCATATGTTTTTAAGGTTAGGGAAAGACCATGATTTGCCCTTTTAATCAGGACTTACCCTAATATTACAACACAAGCGTTTCTAATGCAGGTTGTAAATTAATACCGCTAAATGTTAATCAACTTTAAATTAATCCACCATTACACCACTGTTGTTTCCATGTGAAATCTAAATAATCTAAATAAAGGAGAAATGAAAAGGATTCTGATTCAGACTTTTCCTATGACTCACAGTAAATTGTAAAACACAAACCTGATCATCTACATTAGAATTCCCTACAAATAGGAGTTCTGAAGTTTCTTATTTCGACTTGATGAACTGCATGTAAGGGCCAGGGCTTCTGTCTCCCACATCTTACATTTAGAAAGGTTTGCTATGAGTCAATCAGACTGTTTCCTTAGAAATCTATTGTAGTGGAATTAATTCTTATTAATTCTTTATTTAAACTGACAGCATTTTAAAAATGTATAAATATTGAAGTTAAATGGCCGGCCAAATGGCACTGAGTGGAAGGGGGATGTAATTCTGGCATGTAAAACCATTTGAATTTTTTGAATTGGTTGTGAGTGTCTGAAGAGGAAAATGTGAAAATTGGAATGCTGTGCACATTAATTGAATTTTTTGAATATATTTGCATATCATTTCAAGTCCTGAACTTGATTAGTTATAGTTCATAAATGTTAAACTGACAGGACTACAGACTTCGGGGTATATCAGACCAGTATGGTACTGACTTGTGTTTTTGTTTTTTGTTTTGTTTTGTTTTTTTCAGTTTTCTTTTGTTTTCTTTCCTTCATTCTTTCTTTCTTTTCCAGAAATCATGGAATCCCCCATGTCATTTTTGCAGTAAGTATCTTTTAAGTCTGACATGATTATATTTCACTGGTTAGACCTGGGAAGTCTTTCACTGTCACTAAAATCACATCACCGTGATATCAAAAGTGGATGCAAACTTTAGATTTTGAGCAAAAAATGAGACTCAAAACAAAATGCACTTACTGAACTAATGAAACTGCGCACTCTCATAAAAAAAAACAACCTTCTCCCAGGTTTCACACACAGCTGCACAACGACGTTTTAATACTCTTTAAAACATTTGAATTTTTGAAAAAAAAAATCACCCCATGGAAAGGGAAAATGTCCCCTATGGAGTAGGTAGTATTTTTCTGTACCAGCCTGTAAAGCTGCTTATTTCGGCTGCACAGTTAGACATTTTGACGTGGCAGTATGTGCGGACTGACTCACTTTTGGCACTTGCATATAGGCTTTATTTTTCAGCCCCTGAGGCTGCCACTTGAAACTGAGCAGAAGCCGGCTGTGTGAAAACAAAAGTTTCGAATTTCAAGATTGATCTGTGATGTTTACGCTTTACCTAACGCAAGATGATAACCACCATACCACAGACTCAAGTGGAAGTACCGCCAGCACTCAGTAGCCCACCAATCACCACAAGGGGAGCAATTACTGTAACATTAAATAGTGATAAACACCACTGCACAGTGATCATCAGAACATCAGAGCTGTCACCGCGCCATCCATCAAAACCGCACTTCAGGGTAGCAACAGTCAGGTAGTGATACATTACAAGGGACAAAAACAGGTGCTAGCATAGATTCTAATTACTTTGTTCTATCAATTATGCACAAAATCCTTGCATGGCCTGGGGTCTGCCACACACTGCTGTGCCTCCTACACACTCTCTGCACCATCCCAGCTGTGGTTACATAGCAGGCAGGCTTTTCAACACTGGTATGTGTGAATGCCTTCAGGTAACAAAAAAAAGAAGTTTATTTTTCCAAGGCTGGATTCATACAGATGGAACAGTTCTGAAAAAAAAGAGGGGAAAAAACAATTTGCATATCCCACTGACATTTGATTGTATTATATCGTCTCTAGTTATGAAAGTAGATTCTTTTCGCTTCCACTCAGCCCTGTAAGCATCAGTTTAAACACACAGGTGCTCTGCTGTTTTGTGTTTTCAAGCTGTAACGGTCTTCCAGGCACTTGTGGTTTCTGCCTTTGTTTTGCACACTCCTCAAGTTTTCTCTCAGCCACTCGGTGCACAAAAACATTATGCTAATGAGAGGAGGAGACATCTGCTTCCAGCTCGGTTTTTCTCTAGGCGTTTAGGCATGTGTTTGTCACTCACATAAAGAATCTGCTTTTACCTACAGTAGGTCAAATTTTTAAAACAGAGGCATGTGCAAAGAATTTTATACTGAACCAGATGCTATGATGCTTCAACATTGCTGAAGGATGAATGTTTTGTTTCTCTTTTCCTTAACCTCCCACTCATGAAGCAGTCTCATAGCAGGCTAATGCATCAGGTTCATTCTACTGTGTGAAACAATGGCTCATATTCTTGGCATGTCATTCACCAGTGAATGGAAATGTCAAGAAGTTCAGTGAAATGAATAGCTTTGCCATGAAATGATTTTTAAGGTCATGGTTTAGGAGTTATTTTGTTACGTGTCCAGTGAAGCTCTTGATTTATATGGCATGTGTGCAAGGCAGACAGAAACGTATAGCAAAATGTTCAAATATGCAAGGTGAGTGTGTAAACAAACCTGCAGCAGTCTCTTAATATTTGAAGGATTCTATCATTTTTTTATGTAGTAAATAAGGTTTGCCATAACCATAACAAAATTAAGAGGTTTGGTGTGTAACAAGTGTAAGAAAAACACAGTAGACAAGCTTTAATTATGTTGGTTGTCGAGCTGTAAATGCTATACCAGTGTAACAAAAGCACACATATCTGCCAACAACATTTTTTAAGCAACCTTCTCTGTAGTTGAAATAATAAATAAGTAAAGGGTTTAACAGTGTTCTTTGATCTGTTTTTCAAGCTTTGGTAGAACAAACAAGTGAGAAAACTGCTATTTTCAGTCACGTATGTCAAGTTAACTATCTGACTATTTCAACTACTTTGGTTATTGTAATATGTTATTTTAGGACTGCACAGTTCAATAATCATAAAATTTTAAGTAATCTGCAATTTCCTGGATTAATTTCCTAGTTAATCTTGGAAGCATATTAATAAACTTTTGATTTGTCTAAATGCAATTAACTGAATGCTTGCATCTGCTTCAGTAATTACAGTAATTAAGATAACATGGTGGCAAGCTCTATTATTTCAAACTGTGTTATTTAAACTTTTATTTCACATGTCGGTCAGTGTGTTTCTTTAGGGAGTCTCTTCTCAGATGGGTGTGTCACAGATGTTACACCACAGATGGCACACATGTAGTGGTTTTCCATATATTGGCGATGCCTACTTCGATCCTCCAAATTAAAAAAGAAAAAAAAATTAGGCGTGTCTTGTCAAGATAGTAAAATTCAAACATATAATGCTGCTTGTTTTCCAGCAAGTGGAGAGCAAATCTAATTTATTTATTTATTCATTCATTCATTTATTTCCTCAGTATAGGTCAGGTTGCCCATAGGTTTAAAGATTTATCTTGTCTTTATCACTTAATTAAAGCAAGGTTTGCAACACAACTTCTTAATTAGTGTAAAAATCTCCTTAAAGAAAATGGTGAAAAAAAGAGCAAATGAAGGAGTTCCCCATTCTTTTGGATCTAAAATGTGAAAAATGTATTAAGAAAGCGACACAAATTGCATATAGCAGACAGTTATGCATTTTCCAAGGTTTTGCAAAGGTGATTTTACATTGATATCACTGAAGTGTCTCACTAAAAGCATTCAGGCATCACACCTGCCAGTGTGCAGCAGTCACAGACTGTTAACCTCAAGATCTGGAAGTGTCTGTGAGTCAACGAAGCTTCACAAACGCTACCACTGTCTGCCTTTGTCAAGGTTCAGCTACATAAAGAGTACTTTAACTTCATCTTGGTGATCATAAGATTCACTAAAAATTCAAGCACTGCATCCTGCCACTGGCTCAAAGGTAAGCAAACTAAAATCCATTCTACATTAATGGAAGAATAACAAGTTCTCTCTCTCTTTGAGTAAAGCTGTGCTCTTGCAATGCCAAACTCAAGGTCTCTTTGCTCATCATGTTCACACTACAGACAACACTTTAAAAAGATTCTTAGAAACATTCTCAGTAAATCACCTTCTCACTTTTTCAAACTTAAATGTGAACTTGATGCATGAGGAATTTTTTTTTCTTTACTATTTTTTGCAGATGGTTAAAGGATTGTAGAAACTGCAGTGCTGCTTTAGTTTGCGAGCTAAAATTGGTAGTGGCTTAGAAGACATCAAATGTAGTAGCACTTTTAATGGTAATAATTTACACTGCAACTGTATAATACTGATATTATGAGTCCTCTTACAACTTATCTTTTATAATTATTACTCCAATAATATCTTTTGTTTTATATATCTGGTCACTATTTAAGTGTTGGTAGCTATTAAATATGCCATGATTTTCGTAAAAAGGCTAAATAATTGACCCTATGCTACATTTTAGTGCCTGTAGTGCATATTATGATTACCTAAGCTGTGCTCGTCTACACGTTACTTTCATAAACAGGAAGAACAATTACAACCATCTGAATGAACACAAACAACAGCTGACTTACACATTGTGTTTGTGTCTTTCATTGCTGTTTTGACACAGACACCTGCCAGAAAATGACCCTGCAGCCATTAACTCCAGTGAACTGTGCAGGCCTTCTGCAGCCCGGCTGCTCTCTGCTGCAGCTGGATGGTGAAGTTCTGCTGTTTGGCCAGAAGGGTTGGCCTAAGCGCTCGTGTCCAACAGGAGTATTTGGTGTACGGTTTAAACATGGCGAGATGAAGCTGAGAGCCATCTCGTTCTCTAATGACTCGTGCTACCTGCCCCCATTACGCTGCCCAGCTGTTTGCCGCCTCGACCCCTATGATGGGCTTCCAGAGAGTTACCTCATCCACGGTGGTCGCACTCCAAATAATGAGATCTCATCAAGCTTGTACCTGTTGACCATGGATAGTCGTGGCTGCAATCGTAAATTAACGCTCTGCTGCAAAGAGAAAGAGCTAGTGGCAGAAGTGCCAGGACCTCGATATGGCCACACAATGAGCATGGTCCAAAGTCGTGGGAAGACAGCTTGTGTGTTGTTTGGGGGTAGGTCCTACATGCCCTCAGGAGAGAGGACCACGGAGAGCTGGAACAGTGTTGTAGACTGTCCACCTCAGGTGTTCCTCTTTGACCTGGAGTTTGGCTGCTGCTCTGCTCACACTTTACCTGAGCTTAGTGATGGACAGTCTTTCCATCTGGCCCTTGCTAGAGAAGACTGTGTCTACTTCATTGGAGGCCACTCACTAGCCTCAGACTCACGTCCACCGCGTCTGTTTTGCCTGCATGTTGAGCTTTTGCAAGGCAGCCCGTTGCTTTCCTGTGAAACCCTAGACAATGGTTTATCTATCTCTAGTGCCATCTTTACACGTACGGGACCCACTCATAGATACATCATCTTAGGTGGATATCAGTCAGACTCACAAAAGCGGATGGAGTGCACTACTGTGATTCTAGATGAGAAAGGAATCCACTTTGACCCCGTAGAAACACCCAAGTGGACCCCAGATATCATCCATAGTCGTACTTGGTTTGGTGGCAGCTCTGGAGAGGGAGGCATCCTACTAGCTGTGCCCACAGAGGGAAGGCCATCCCAACAAGATATGCATTACTTCTACCAGGTGAACTTCCAGACAGAGGGAGAGACCAGAGAGGAAGATGGAACCCTTGCCTGCAGCCAGGAGTCAACGGATTATGATGACTCCACTCCTCTTGAAGATTCTGAGGAGCTCTACTTCGGCCGTGAACCACATGAGTTGGATGGCAGCAGCGACGGAGAAGGGGAGGCTTACAATGAAGAGGATGAAGAGGATGAATCACAAACAGGTTACTGGATAAAATGCTGCCTTGGCTGTCAGTTGGATCCCAACACATGGGAGCCATACTACTCCACAGAGCTCCACCGACCAGCCATGATCTTTTGCTCCAGAGGGGAAGGGGGCCACTGGGTGCACGCCAAGTGCATGGAGCTGTCTGAGACCCTGCTGCTGAAACTCTCTCAAGGCAACAAGAAGTACTTCTGCTTGGACCACGGAGGCCTGCCCTACCAGGAGATGACCCCACCTCGACATATTATACCACTGAAGCGCATCACCATGAAAGCTAAAGACAAAAAAAGACCTCTGACAATCAAGATGTCCCCTGCCAAAAAAAGCTTTTTCAGACGGCTGTTTGACTGACTCAGATTTTCATATGATGTGTGCCTGTTAAGAAAACTTTGTATGCTTAGGATGTTTTTTCCACCCTAACAGTAATCTAATAAACCAAATCGAGAAAATCCCTCAAACTACCTTGAAGTGCTCACTGAACGTAATAGAGTCACAAGCCAAGTTTAAGTTAGATCACATGACTATTGAACTAACAGACAAACACTCACACCTACTTGATTTATTTTGAGTTAAATTAACAGTTTACAGTTTTTGAAGATTTGCAACATTTCCTTTTATTATTGAATGTTTCTGTTGTTATTTCACATTGTGCAACAAAAATGCAGTTTTACTCTTTATCAGCTGTGAAAAGGTTCATTCTGTTTCTTTCTTTCTTTCATACGTACGTTTTAAGTACCACAGACCCACTTTCTTCAAAGTGCAGATGGAACTGAATTGTTATTGCAGTGTTTTGTACAATAAAACTGATAAATCCTTAATAAAATGTGTGATTTTCAGTCTGTAATTTTGTGTCCTCACAGTGGTGTATTGTTATCTTAAAAAGACATACTCTAATTAGCCTATCAGTTTAAAACAGTCGGTGTCTCCCATCTGATGCTGTTATTAATGACCCTGTTTTAAATTTCCTATACAATAAATTTAGCATGTTTAATGAAGGCATGCAAATTTTCACAGTTACAGGTAGTCACACTATGGAGGTATGAGTCTAAAATTTTACTTATTATTTTTTGAATTACTGCATTATATTCTCCAGCATATTTGAGCTATTGTACCAATTTAATGTTTCTCAATCCGAATTCTTGTACTTGACAGGTTTACAAGGTCTTATCAATTATAGAAAACATAATGGGAATTAAAAAGCTCAAAATTTTAGCCCGCCTTTTGGTACTTTAAGGCCCTGTAACTCTGAAAATATTCATAGTATGAAGGTAAAAATTTTAAATATCTTATTAAACACACAAAGTTACTGTACAAAGCATACTAGCTAATTTTGAGGGATCAAATGTGAACTGTTGTCCTGGTACATTTTATATCAAATGATCCAGTTATATGTGCGTTTCAGTTATTTGTCACTCTCTTGAGGAATATACTGACTACTAACTCCAGCTTTCAGTATTAAGTAGGTATTAAGTAAGTATACTAAATTGATTTCAGAGTTATATAAACATGAGCATAAATATGATATTGATAAACAATACGTAATCAGAACTGTGAACAGTTAAATGGTCTAAGCTATATATATATATTGAATCAACTGAATTTCTTTAGCTTTTAAAGTGCTTCCATATTCTCTGCATTCAGGTCTGCATCTAGTTTGTTGTAATGTTTTCTAAAAGATCATTGTTATTTTGTTTTGTTTTTTTATTAACACTTTACAGCTGAATTCTGTGTTACTAATGCAAAATTAAATTAAATACAAAAATAATAATAATTTAAGCAAACAAGAATCACAATTCTTCAGTTTTTATTTATTATCTGATGTAAACAGAGACAAAAAGTACAAACTTCACAAAAGGATGGTAAGTTGTCTGATTCAATGACAATACATAAGAAATAAGTAAATACAGCATAACATAATTTGAAGGTAGTGGTAGGTAGTGGAACTTTAGTGTATGCAAAATGAATGAACAGAGAAAGTATTGTGCGGTCCCAGTAAACTGTACATTTAGTCTATGCATGTGAGCCCAAAATGAGGAGATACACTGTGAAACATGACAGAAGTAGAATTTTGTGAATCATCCATCATCCATTACTTTGGAAATGCAATTCATTACGGCAAAAACAAATATGAGACAAGTTGCTATATAATGCACTCCAAAACATGGCGTTATGGTAGCACTGTGACAAGTATCCAATGAAATGCGGATATTTCATAGCTGTCATATGGTTACATTTATGACAGTAAAATAAAATCAAACATTCAATCAAGTAAGAAAACAAAATTGCCTGTCACAATTCAAAATGGTGAGGGCAGAAAAAGACAATATAATCAATCAATCAAACAAATAAAGTTGCCAACAATTCAGTTTACATCAGGTCTTTCTGGCTCTCACCCATCGCTCTCCCCTGACGACTGAAGCTGTGAAGATATATCAGCTGAGAAAAAGAGCCAGGTTATATACAGAACTTAAGAAAAATCCCTGCCTGCTAGAGAGTCCATGGGGTATTAGGCACCGTAATGGACCATACTGTATTTTTATGATATCAACAAAAAGGTCAGTATATGTTTTATTTTATGAGAAGAATTCAAATAAGTATCATCTATCCTCCACTGTGCAAAAAGTAAACGAGATAAAAATTGGTTCAAAGTGACCTGGCATCTATTCTGCCCCACAGGGATCCCACGATAAAGCAGTAAAGTCATCTTTTTCAGAGGGCACTCATGAAACAAAGAACATTTGGGTCTCTGTGATTGCATTTTGCTCCTGCTAAAATGATATATTAATACAGTGGCCACAAATGTGGTCTTTTTAACACGATTTCTCTCTATGACTTACAGCGCTTTCATCTGTTTCCATAAATATCCTCTCTATATAAATGCATAAATGTGTCATATCCTTGCAATACAATAAAATGCACCATTTTTCACAGATGGTGTCGATTTATAAACCAAAAAAAGGAAAAGGAGTATGAAAAAAAATGTGTTGCCTCTGCCGTCACATCTTTGTGGTGTAGTAACTAACAGTTAACAAAGCAATTCGAAGTCAAATAAATGTTTAAAGAAAGAAAAACAAACATCAAAAGTGTAAAATAGCATTGTTTTCCATAAAATAATCTTCATTTATGGGTTCAGGTGCAAAACACTGGCTATTCAAGCAAAATCTGTTTGTAATATCTAACAACACGCAAGCATCTGAGTTCCAAAATATAAAAACAAAAAACAACATAAAATGTGTTTGGCCTCTTGCCCAAAGCAGAATGAGACTGACTTCACTTTCTGGAAAGTCAAAATACTTCCATGTAGAGATAACTGACCAATGGTACAATTCTCTAGAAATCAATCAAATGTTAATAGTTATGGAAAATTCAAAAATCAGGAACTTCCAAAGACATTTCATCATCATCCTGGATCTCTACTGGGTCAATGGTAGCCTGTAGAGCCTTTGCAGAGTCCTTGTGAGCTTCCATAAACTTCTGCAAGTACTTGGACGTGTACAGCCAGTGGTGTTTCAGCACGTCCTCCAGTTCAAAGGTCTTAGACTGGCGTGCATTCATCTTGCGAAAACGCCTGAAGAGCTTGTTTGCTGACTCGTTCCCCTCGCTGGCCCAGGCTCCTATGGATCCGTCTCTCTCTATAATTTCAGGTACGTGGGCTAGGGTCTTGTGCAGATAATTTGTTATCTTTCCATTGTACCTATATTTGAAGGTAGTGGAGAGGAGGTCAGCAAAGCGCTGAGAGTTAAAACTGTAGCGGCATAGCTGGTCAGGGCATTCCTTGGCTGGGCAGGTGGCACGCCACACAGGTTTCATTTGGAGGTAGAGTTTGATAAGCTCCCTCAGGGCCTCTCTTCTCTCTTCTGAGGGCACCAGCTCACACACCACGTCCACAGCCTCCTGGGTCATTAGTCTGCGGGCGTAGTTCCCATTCATCCTCATTACTGGTTTAAGCTTCATCTGCTTCCTCAGCTGTTTATCTAAGGCCGCCCTCCAGCTGCGCCGTTCCTCCCGGCTGGGGTTGGCCTTTTTATACACCTCTCCGATCTCATCCTGGAAGATCTTGTAGAATTCAGTAGCATTGCCGATGTCACAGTGCAATGCATCTAGCGTTGGCTGCGTCTCCAAGAAGGGCTTTGCAGACACACCTTTGACTCTATCACGCAGCTCATCTACTGACTCAGAAAAGGGGTTGGTTCTCCATATTTCATAGCGTTCTAGGTTCTCTTCGTGACTGCGGGTGATGGAGTGCAGCACCATGTTTTGAGAGGCCTCTGCACGACTGGAGTCACATAGAGTGCAGACGTACGTGGACCCAGAGGCCTCCAGCCCCTCCATCTCACGCACCATCTTCTCATCATATCCCGTGCCCCTGAAGTGGAAGCGAAAGGATCGAGGCAGACCACCCATGGACAGGATAAGTCTGCTTTCTTTCATTGCATTACGTTCTGCAACTATAGGCCCCAGGACAGCTGTGAGTGTCTCATGGTCTGACTCATCCACAAACATCAGGCACAGAGGCTTACAGGACAGTTCTGAATTTGGCTTTGGCTCGGTAAAAATGGTAACCTCCTCCTCCTCATCGTCTGCCAGGACAGAGACAGACATAACAGTGAAAGAAAAACGAACAGCCTTCTCAGGAACAACTGGTCCCCCGCCATGCTTCTCGCTGACATCACCCATGCCATCGCAACATTCCTTGATCATGACACTAAAACCTGATGTGCAGGCACTGTCTTCCATCCCACTCTCCCTCAGCCCCTCCATGATGTCCTCCTCCAGATCCTTTAAGGCAGACACAAGTGCCACATCGTACCGAAAGCGCCGAGTGATAGTGTCAGCTGGGACGTCATCCACTGAGGAAGACCATCCAGAGAGCCCATTAATAATGCCAACATTATAGGATGGGGACACGTTTTTGAGAGCTGGCTGCCATTCAAACTGGTGAAAACCAGGGAGAAGCTCCTTCTCTGCAGCTCGAAGAGTGTGCAAGGGCTGAAAGATCTGGCGGCCACTTGTGGCTTTGACAGTCCGATACATCTTATGATATTGACTGCAGCTCAGGAATGTGTTGACCCGAATGGCCAGGCACACAGCAGGACTCAACCCAAAGCCTCTGCCTGCAGAGAGAGAAAATGAGAGGAGATAAAGTTTCAGAGAGAGACAGAAAGAGGCACAGTCTCAACATAAAAAGAAAGGATTGACACATGAAGAGAATTATTTAATACCAACCCACAGAAGCCTATTTCTAGTGCTTTGAAAATACTGCAGTATCTAAAATTTCCTCATTTGATATCCCACATTTGGAGTAATTTCTACAATGAGACAGACAGAAGCGTAAATTTCACACCCAAATGTGAATGCCTCATTGTCAAAAGCCCACAAGCCGCTGATTACAAAATCCAATATTTCCTAAATTTCAAATGTTATAAGGGGACAGAGGGTGAATCAGTGAAGCTGGCAATAGTGATGTATTGGCTGTAGATGAAAACAGACACCAGCTGCCTTCTATTCCCCAGAGAGGAGGATGGTGCTGTCTGTGTAATTTGCAGATACAAGAGCTGCTGATGTTGTTTTGATTCTAACAGCCCCTTCACAAGAGTTGTTATTGTGCATTAAAGGGAGTGTGAGAATGAGAGACTGACAGACAAGATGAGTGAAAGTGGGAGAAAATCAGGGAGGGGTTGAATGTGCAGCAGCAGTGGTTCAATAGACAGAAATGGACAATAATTAAATGCTTTTCAATCAAAATCACAGAAAGCTTTCTTATGTCTCCTGAATATTGGACTTTTCTTCATTGTTATTCATGAGACGACTGTATTCCTCGGGGGTAGGTGGAAATATTAATGAGCAAACACTATCATGATTTTCATTTGTTTGTATCCCCCTTTCTTTGCCACGGAGGGCTGTGTTGATTGAACATAAACCCTTATAATAGCCTCTTACCTTGCATCATGGCCTCTAGCTCATCTGCCTGACGGTGTTCATTCCCAGATCTCAGTGCAAGCAGAAACAGCGTCAAACACACAGACTTCAGATCACCACCTTCCTCTTTGTCTGCAAACACCTTCACCTGGTTCTTCAGATCCCTCAGTCGATGCTTCTGGGCACGACGGGTTAGCGAGAGCAAGTGCTGGCGAGGTCTTCCCCCTTTATTGGTTAGTAGGAAGTTATCAAGTTCTGACAGACTCAGGTTTTCATTTTCCTTCAGCTCGTGGCTCAGACAGTGAGCCTTAAATGAGTCCAGCCTCACTTGCTCACGACATCCCTCACTGGGGCAGAGCAGAGGTAGGGAATGGAGGGCAGATGAAAAGACTTTGGCAGGTGAGGTGAGATTATCGGGTGTACAGGGCGAGTTGCAGGCAGGGCAGTGAGGTCCTAGAACGTGGGTAAATTTTACAATGCAGCCACGGCAGAAGAGGTGCCCACAGGTGGACTGAACTGGATCAGAGAGCAGGTGGTCACACACTAGGCAGGTGAACGATGCAACAAAGTCCACAGGGAGCTTCTCAGAGAGCAGCTTGGTGCTCAGGTGATCTTTCTGGCAGCGTGTAATGTTCCTCACCCACTGCTCTCTCTGGATGCTGAACTTCTTCCAGGCCCTGAGAGCAGGACCATGACGGTCTCCAAATGGTCTCAGAACTCTCCTCTCACCAACAGCGATGGCGTCGCAGTCCCATCTGGTCCTTTTTGCCAGGCTCTGTGCTCTTGGAAGGACTTTCCTCCTCTTCCTTCCAGTCCTCTGGAATGATGTTTTTTTGGGGTAGCAGAGGTGGCACAGGGAAGAGTGAGGTTTCCACTCAGGCACTCTTGTTCTGGTGAAGCTGCAGACCCCCCCACCTCGAATGGCAACCATCCAGCAGCGGTGGCAGAAGGAAAGGGGGTGGACAGATTCTGTGTCCTCTGTCACGTCCACTTTGAAGACTTTAAGGATGACTTCTGGCCAGCTTGGGAACTTGCAGCCCATTTTACGCAAGGCACACTTGCTCACCTCATCCAGATCTCCATGAACATCGTGCACTGGTCCTTTGACTTTCCTCAGAACCATTCCACAGACACGACACAAACCCCTATAAAGAGCCAGGGAAATAGTGTCAGATCCTTAGAAACAAATGAATATAACATAGCATCATTCACAAAATGTAACAATTTGATTACCTGAGGTGGTCCATGTGGGTTTCCATCTCCTGTAGCTTCACATCTACTCTCCTGCCAGGGCCCTCCACATTTTCCTTGCTTTTCCCTCCTAGGCATAATTTCATAACACTCCCTGGACCTGCAGCATGATCTATTTCTATATTTGGAGCTGCCGTAGGTGAAGTCTCAGGCCGTGTTTCACTGGGCAGAGGGGCTTTCTCCATGGACTTCACCCTGAAGAGTTTGAACTTCCACTGAGAATACTCAGAGTGGGGATGGTGGAGCTCTGGCGGCATGGATGATCTGGGACCATCTGTCTCCAGGCTTTCTGCTGCCATGATGAGATGTAGAGCTTAGGTGCTGGAGAGGCAAGGAGAGGAGAGAAGAGATGAGGAGGTCATTTGATATACTGCAAAAGCATGAAAAACAATTTCAGCCATCTGTAGTATAAGATGATAGATATTGAGAAAAGGTTTGAAGGTTAAAAATCCTCACAGGGATGGTTGAGCCAGTAGTGTCTTCTCAGTATTGAGACCATGACACAATCCAAAAGCTTTACTTGATTCCTGCTGAATTTATGCTCATAACACCCTGAAATTCCCACTGAATAGAGAAGAGCAAACCTTGACCTAGACTGCTGTATTATACCATAAGTGGCATTTAGATCTTGTGTAAAATGCATGAGACAAGCACTAGGGGATCGATACAACACCAAAATCCTCATTTCACTCATCTTCAAGCCCATCACTCAGTAAGCTACTGTGACTTTTTTTTTTTCTTTGACACAGCAAGTTTGCTAAATGGGAAACCTTATCCCAGCAAGGTTGTCAATCATTTATATTAGTTGTTTTCTTGGCTGGCAGGAGAGCTGGAGCCCTGAAAGCTTCCAACTGGCACTTTTAATGCAAGGAAAAATCGGAAACACAGCAAACTTATTACATATTACATAGATATTGACCAAACCAGATGCAAAAGAAGATGAGAAACCATCATATTGAATAAACATCATAAAGAATTATTCCAAACACAAGATTGTTCAATTTCAGCAGCCAAGTGCTCTTATGATACAGCACAGGTAAGATCAATGACGGTGCTACACTGATGGGCCCTATTTCATCTTCTCCCATACTATCTAGGTTCTATTACCAGTTCTGACAATAAAGCAGTCAAACAATCTTAGAAACTAATAGTTCAATCTTTGCTCTTACCATTTCACACCTACAGCATTCACACAGTTGAATCTTCTGTCTATCCATCTTTCAATGATCTCACTACATTTTCATCCTTGGAGGCTCAAATCTGTCAGTCTCCTTATTTTCTCAGCTCTCTCTCTGTGTACTTCTCATGCTGAACTCCCCTTTGAGACAAACAGCTGAGCCTGTGTGCATGTGTGTCAGCTGGGTTCTTACCTTGTTTTTCAGTCTCAGCTGGCGTCAGCTCCCTTGGGGGCTCCTCTCTGCATGGGAGCACAAGGAAAGCCCTGGAGCTAGGCCCTTACACCCTACATATACTGTATACGTTTGAGCCAGTCACAGCTTGAAGCTTCTGTTACCAGGAGTCGTGGCTCCATAAAGTGGGAATGCTCCTGACTGTCTCATTGAGCCTCATATTTATACCCATCCTTTGGTGGAATCCCAACAGTCAACCACTGCCACCTGATCGAGGCAGCTGAGGGAAGAAGAAAAAAACAAGGTCAACCCCAAAGAACAGTTGTAACATGTGCATGCTGAGAATCCAACAGCATACCCCCAAAACAAACAACTTTTTACCACACCACACTTATCCTCAGCTAGACACACTTGCATGTCTAGCTATCTTCATCCAGGTGGCCTCACTGTGACAGAAAGAGCAATACTGTTAAACCTTTGAAAAGGCTGAAAGTGCAGAGACGTAGCAGATCACAGGATAAGTGGTCAAGATAAAAACAAAACTGAATAATGGTGGGGGATTTTAACAGCATAAATATCTGAATAATCAAGAAACGGGAGGAACTATAACAATAACAAAGACTTGTTGTTGTAATCTTCATTCTAATCATCTTTCTTTTCCCTTGGCATGTCTAAGTGTTTGTGACTTCTGCCTCAGCAGTCCAAATGGGGGCTGCTGTGACAAACCAAATGACAAAGCCAGTGACACAAGTGAGTCATATTAGGTTGAATATCAATTTGTGCGCAAACGTGTGTGTGTCATATTGGAGTGTGGGTGCTCACTCACTGTGGTGGTTACTATTTTAAAAATAATGCTTCAAATGATGACTTATAGAAACTGCACACACCCAAACCAACAAGTGTTGATCTGTCTGTCGGTTTGTTTGTTTGTGCATTAAACTGCATTGTGCTTCATGGTTTTTGTCCACAAATTCTTTTGATCAGCACCTCATTTACCTATAACTTGTCAGCATCAAAGCAGCACATTTTATTCATCTTTTCAAATATTCAGTGTCTGTCACCATTCAAAATGAGTTTTAATTAGACAGCATCATTTGATGTAATTTCTCAGCAGGTATGGGGAGTATTTGCCCAAGATCATTCTTGTTTGTAATTATCCAGGGGATTAATCTGGTGTATTCACCACAGGAGCCTGTTGCTGTTGCATTGGCTTTGCCAGCCAAGTCATTAGATACACAGTCAGTGGGCACCAAACAACAGTTGGGTCTCTCCCACTCTTGTCAGCTTAACAGGGGAGCAGGATGAATACTGGCAGGCTTTGCAGCTTATATTTGGCGCATATGTCCAAGTGTGACCTCAGAGAGCAGTAGCAGTTTTTGTTCGTCCGTCTCTTTCTTTCTGTTTGATGAGTACACCTACTTACTGCAAATGCTGAAGAGCCACTACGCAGACCGAAGCTGGCGACAAAAGTGCTGTTTTCTAGGCCTGCTCATATCTATCAGACACACCTGAGAGATCCGAGGTGCACAATGCTTGATTCATTATATATCCAAGAACAAGCAAATGATGGATTGTAGCAAGATGTTCCAGACCTATTTATAGTTGATATTTAGATTTATGATAGCCAAGTAGCCACATGTTTCCAAGGTAAACGCCACACCTAACTCTGTGGCAGACAGGGACAGAGCTGCAGATGTCTGCCTGACAAACAAGCAGTCACCCCCTGAGACCCTCATCTCTCTACGCCTGCTAATTGACTTGTTATTGATCAACTCAAAGACAGTCTGATTTATGGGAAAGAGGACTTGTGGAGACAGCCACCTGGCATGGAGCAGAGTGTTATGAATGTGAGGAGCAAACCCTGGGAGACATAGAGGCTGCAGTTTAGGAGGACATACAGGAGTTTGCAATGCACCACTGAACTGACACCTTGCAGTTGG
>NW_005187479.1:786859-839562 GCF_000239375.1 Pundamilia nyererei | reverse complement strand
AGATGGGTGGGAGGGGCTGCTGTGCGTCTGTTTGTGAGTTTGCTCTGGTGTTTGGGGGATTATGCCGAAGAACAGTTCAAATAAATATAAAGTACTTCCTACTAATCCATCCTGAGAAACTTCAGAATGATCAGAATCAGAATCATTACTTATGGATCTATGTGTACAAAGCACAAGAACACACAGAGAACTAGACGGACAAAAGAACAAGAGGGAACGTGTACTGGGTGAAAGACAGAGAAAGGGGATATAGTAGTGATCTTGTGTAAAGGAGCTGCACAGGATAACAGGCTTAGCTCAGAATGGAGAACACAAAAGGGCTTAGGGCTGATTGCATGCTGTGACAAGGAAAGGGGGAAAGAGATCAAACCTTCCAGGAGAACTATATAAGCCAAAAGTCCAAAAAAGATCCCCTGACAGCCCAAGCCACATAGCAGCTTAAAGAAAAGTGTCAATAGCAAAGATGGACAATGGATGAATTCCGCAGAAGCACTGGTAGCCTACTTTCCTCACTGGGAATAAAATGTCAGCAATGTCCACATTTGAATAGACTAAACCAAAATTACTGCATGATATTTCAAAATGTCATGAAGAATGTGTGCATCTTTGTGATTGCATCGAGGTAAAGGGGGCATTTCACTCCCATATTCCCACTGTGTTATGGAATATTAAGCGTTTAGTATGCAAATTCTTATCTGAAATTTCAAAGCACGTTCAACAACTTCTTCAAGCCGATTCTCAGTAAGTCACCTCCTACTGTCCATTTTTTCCATTCCTCATCCGGAGACATGATTGGGTAGATTAATACTCAAAGAGGTAGACTTCAGTACGGAGCTATTCGTCAAAGCTACCTGCCAGAACAAACCCTTTTCCCCACTACTCATATTCCCCCTCGTTCATCTCCGCTGTCTCTCCCACTCAATGTCTTGTTTTCCTCTGCTTGGCCCTCTCTTTTCAGGTTTTGTTAATAATCAAATGTGTTATTATTCCAATGAGGTGATTAATTACCACCCACCCTTCCCTCTGTTCCACAGGTTAACGTGCTTGCAATCACAGAGTGACAGCCATCTGAATGATCTCCCTCAAGGCCTCATGTGACCTCATATTGCTCGCCTGCATTTGTTGTTGGCTCATCCCGACTACTGGAGCTTTAACAGAGAGCAGAGAAACACAACAACATCACAGCTTCTACAAATAACATCCCCCACAAGCTGCTGACAGCCTGACACCCCAATATCTTCCATGTCCTGCTTTCCAAATATTCATTTTATTGGATAGTCTAGTCTTGGGACCATATTAGTTCATTCCAAGTCTTGCGGTACCCTGAGGCACTGCAGTTATTTTGGTTTTGGACCAGTTCCATTCGTCTCTTTTGTTCTGGTAAGTAAAAACAATGTGAAGAAGAACTTAAGCTGAAACAATTGAGAGTCACATTTAAGAACCATTTTTCAAAGGGGGGGAAGCTAATCCTATTACCAACCCAATATTGGATAGAGAGAGGGGTCAATAATATGCAGAGATTGCAGTGTGAATATAGTATAGCAATCTGAAAAGTGAGACCTGAGTAGACAATCCAAATGGATGTTGATCCACTTGCAGAAAATCAAAAGAAACCCTAAGCCAGATTCAGGAGGAGTAGAGAAGAGTGGAAAATCAAGACCAGTGCCTTTAATCAGAATAACAATGCTCTTTAATTCTTTGTTAATTAAATGTAGATTTCCCTGATTGAAGAGCAGTGCTGCTGATGCCAGGGGACCTCCAGTCACATAAATATCTACTCACTGAATTTGTCTTGTTTAACCATGCATTAGTTCTCTTTTCCCAAACTGTCTGGTGCTGGTTTACACAGAAGGTCTGTCAGCTGAAGGATAGTATCTCGCAAACAACTCCTCAAGATTTCAAACGTTCTGCATCCTCAAAGGGAGGATTTCTTGGCAAATTGTTAAACACCTTCATAAGTGGGTTACATCCAGACACTTTTTAAAAGAAATGAGAGTAGTGGTGAATTCTCCGCTTCTAAATTTCACACCATTTCTCTCTTTCCTGGTCATTCTCCCTGTTTCTCTTCCTCACTACCTCCCTCCCTCAGTCCCCCTACATCAATGTAATGAGCAAATCATGGCCACTAGGGAGAGATGTAGAGAGAAAAATTGGTCCCATTATGTGTCAAGCTGTGTGAAAAGAGCAGCGCTGTTGTCTGTCAACTCTAACCCCCAGCTGTCCCTGGTCTTAACTTCCAACCAAACACAAAGAGGTCTTTTCCCACACGTAGATCTGCTTATTATTTCCCCGTCTTTTAACTAAAAAGTCCATTATAGAAAATGCCAGGACAGCCATGCCCTTTTCTGCACCAGCTCTGGCAGAGCTCAGACAAGGGAACAATGGACACAGTAACACACGCTGATTCAGGGCTGATTTAGAGTGACTGGTCTTAAACCTGACTTATAGAGTACAGTAATTATAGGAGTTGAAGGGAGGGGCTGTTAAAGATGCTGTGGTTAGGTGGGGGCATGTGTATGGAGGCTGTTGTCATTTGGCAGCCAGTCCACTTGGAGAGAGAAATTACTATTCGAGCCAGAGCCTGGGTGGTGGAACATTTATCAAACAGTCATCAGAATGATTCACATGATCCAGTGGGGAGCCATTATTTCACCAGTCCAGTCTCTCAAGGCAACCTGCTAGTGGCAAGGATGATGACAGCTATGGGCTTTATAAGCACAGGAACAGACATATAGAGTAATTGTTTGAGAACAATAGTTTAGAAAGTCCTATCTCTTTTCAAAGACTCATATGTAGTCTGTGGATTGGACTAGACTGAGTGGGGAAAAATGAGCAGTTAAGCCCAACTTGGGGGCATATGGCATTTCACTGTAGCAGAACACAGAGATGCCTCAGGAAGGGACTGACAAACATGTGGTCCCTGTAGTTGCAGGGGAGAGTAACTTGCACTGAATACATAAAGATCACAAATAAACAGACCATCCACCTGCTCAGCAACTGTTTTGGGACCTTGTAGAAGGTATTGATACAGTTTTTCATTTGCTGGCCTGGCAGGTACAAGCAAGTATAACAATCTCTGCATAAGCAAATAAATTCCTAAGTGAATAGGGAATAACAGAAAGAAGCGAGGCAGACCTCTGGAAGGCTCCTCATAATAAGGATGATAAAAATGCAATTCTTCTATTCATTTTCCCCTCACTCTTCCTTAACGTGCGTTCCCTTTTGACTCCTCTGGGATGCACATCATTGTAATATACACAGATTTTCATTTTGTCCCTTTTCTGTGAAAGACCTGCGGGATAGGCAGGGACAGAGAGCGATTGTGACTGTTTATTTAGTCAGATCATCTAACGTGTGCAGAACAGATTTGAGCTGAAGAAGAGGCCATCTACACGGTGGCAGCTGCCACCAGGAAATAATGCAGGATGATGACTGAATGATTTAATGAACAATGCTGTCTCAGAAGTTACTCCCTCATTCATAAATAGCTTCAACATTAACGTCATGCTTAACTTGCGGAGATTAAAAACCGACAATTTAGATGCTTATGAATAATCCTCATCACTGATAGGTGGAGTGTTTCGTAATGATAGCACATCTATTATGGTGAAACATACTGTACACAGCCCCATTTTGAAAAATGCTGGGGCTCTGTGTAAAAATGTAAATAACAATAGAATGCAATAATATTCATATTTCTTATGTTAAACGTTTCATATAAAACAGTTAAACTGAGAAAATGTACCATTTTATTTAAAAATAATTATAATTTTGATGCCAGAAACACATCTCAGAATAGCTGGGACAGGGCTATGTTTACCACTCTCTCATCTTCTTTTATGTGCAAGCACCTGGGAACTGAGGAGGTCATTCGTGGGGCGTTTGGGAGAGGAAATATCGTCACATTGTTGTCTGATGATTTTAGCTGTTCAACAGTCCTGGGTCATCTTTGTCATGTTTTTTGTGTCATGATGCACCAAATGTTTTTAACTGGTGAAAAGTCTGGACACTCTGCCACTATGAAGCCCTGCTGTGTAATAGTTCCAGTATGCAGATATGGAGAGAAATGATCCATGTCTGTGGAATATGTGTTCAAATGTGTAGCTGATGAGATACTCAGATCTACAAGTGTGAAAACTTCCACATGCTCTCTCTAGAGAGCAAGTCAGGGCATCACTAATGTAAGGAATCTGTGGGCTTTGACTGTCTAAAATTTTTATGGCAAACCAGGTATTTTTATCCTAGCAAAAATGTTGGGTGGGCAGAAAACTGACAAGCAGACACTAATCCCATCAGTCACAATAGCGACCCCCAAAAAACCTCAGCACTTGGAAAGTTTTAAAAATTGTTTCTGAATTATGCATCAACACCTTTTAAGCAAATATTGAAATAATAAATGTTTATTCCCTGACAGTGCCACGAAAGGAAAATATCTCCATCAAAGCCACCAAACAAAACTTTATTAAAGTATGTTAACATAAAGATAGGGGCATTTGTTTTGGTACACATCAAATCTAGTACTGATGTTTCTAGTTGCAGTGATTCATCTTCGTTCAGTGTGGTCACAGAATGGCTAAACAGGTTATCAACAATAGTGACCCAGAAAAACACTTAAGCAGTTAAAAAGTCGTAAAGATGTTTCTGAATTATGCACTGATGCATTTTAAGCAAATATTGAAATAATAAAGTGTCTCCGTGAAATATATGCAGGGTCACATGTTTAGCATAAATTCTCCCATGACCAGAGTTGTTTGTTCGCCGTCTGAACGATGAGAAAAAGATGTCTCCATCAAAGCCCCCAAAGCAAAAGTTTATTAGAGTACGTTACATAAAGATGAGACCATTTGTTTTTGTGCACATCATGTTTGGCTTTGTTCTGTGTGGTTGTAGAATGACTAAACATCTTATTGGCTATCATTAGTGGCCGGCAGGATAATGTAGCACACCCTACACACACTTAAACAGACTGATCATTCTTTTTCTTACTATCACAATCACCAAGGACAGCGATTGTGATAGTGTTGGGTCAAATATGGAGTATGAAGGGGAGACAGGCTATTTGCCAACCAGGCTGTTGAATGCATATGCCAAATTCGTGTGAAAAGATCATGACAGGAACAACATTATCAGTGACGTTGACGTCCCCCTCCCCACACCTTCTCCCCCATCCCTCTCCACTGTAAGTGATGAAGTGCCAAAAGCCTCTATCTACCATAGGGACCAACCACAAAAGCTGCAGGTAGCCCCCGAGATACTTAAATTCCTCCACTTGAGACAACAGCTTGTTCGCAACCTGGAGTGGGGCACTCCACCCTTTTCTACCAGAGAACTGTGGTCTCACACTTGAAGGTATTAATTTCCATCCCAGCCACTTCACACTCAGCTGCAAAACACCTTAGTGCAAACTAGAAGTCTTTGGTCAGCGAAGCAAGCAGAAGTACATCGTCTGCAAAAAGCAGAGGTGAAACCCTGAAACTGCTGAACCTTCTGCACCTGCAACCTGCACCTAGAAAATCTGTCCATAAAAGCCATGAACAGAAATGGTGACAAAAGGCAGTTCTGACTGAGTCCAGCAACCAAGTCTGACTTATAGTCAGCAGCAATGTGAACCAAACTTGTACATGGTTAATGGGGGCTTATGAGCACTGGATACACCAACACCCAACACCCTTCCTGAAACTTCATCCACCTGAAGCACTGCCCTGGACACCCCAGGAGACATGTTCAAATTCTTTGCTTTAAATCCACAAGTTACATATAGACTGTTTGAGAAAACTCTCAAACACTCTCAAATATTGTTGATAAGATATAGAGTTCATCCAGTGTTCTGTTACTAAGATGTGTCCACACATTTGCTCCTGAACCCAAGGTTCAAATAACAAACCTCTCCAGCACCCTCGCGTAGACCTTATTGAACAAGCTGAGGAGTGTGATGTCCCTGAAATTGGAAGACATGCCTTCCTGTGTTGCTATATAGTTTGGTAGAATCACCTTAAAGCCAACTAAGGGCCACTCCATGGCCTCACCAAACTCTTCCCACACAAGTTTTGCTTCAGTTATTGTCAGATTTGCATTCTGTATTTGTCAGCTACTTCCCAATTCCCTCAAGCTATTCAGTCTCGATAGGACTCCTTCTCAAGCTTGACAGCTCCCTTCATCTCTGGCGTCCAGCATCCGGTTGCCATGCTATTGCCATGACTGCCATTAACCGCTTTACAACTGTAACTTTGTACATCAGTAGATGTATGGCTCATGGTCCATTAATGTCCCCAGCATTCCTTGGAATGTTTCAAAGTTGTGCATCTGCTAGATGTTATCAGTGGACCCTTACTGTGTGTTTCACCATGCCAAGCCTGTCCAGCATCCTCCATCCACCACCAATATTTATGTTCAGTACTAAAATGTAATAATGCTTTTTGTGTTTTTTCTTGTTTTGTCTCAGTATTCATATCAGGACTAAAAAATAAATTTAAATTTTTGAGTTTGAGTTTGAGGGGTTGTCATAGTGTTCTAGTTTAATAAATATATTAATTCCCACACTCGAGTCTCACAGCTGAAACATTATTTACACTTTTTCACCTACTTTTCCATTTAATAAAAAAAAACTGTCACTGAAAAATTGGAAAAATTCTGGATTAAATGGGTTAATAGCACATTATTTGCTAGGTTAAAAGTAAAGTTCATGACAGCTTTTTCTTGTCATTGCTCCATATACTGCATTAAAATCCATGAGGTGTCAAGATAGTGAGTTTTTTTGTCTATTTTATCATCGCTGCCTGCCTTTTAGACTTGTAATTATGCACAATAATTTTTGCAAAGATTAAAGCAACAAGGTTTCCATGTCTTACATTCCTCTACCTCCTTTACCACCTCATGCCATTCATTGTCATTGTGAAAAGGTGTGTGACTCCCAAGTAGAGCAGAGCCCATTATTGTAAATAGGCCAGTAAGTAACTTCACACAACGTCTCCTGGAGGCTGATAGAATATAGAGTGCGCAAGCATATAGAGTGTGCAAGCTCACTCTATATGCAAAGCAGAAACACACTGTTAAAGAAACTGGAGCCAAGTGATTATATTTGTAATTTAATTTCCTTGGTCACATAGAGATAAGAGAAGAGAGAGGATACAGCTGGCCAGGGATGACTAGAGTGACGAATGTGACTACGGCGTTATTGTCTAGACCGAAATGTCCAAGGCGACACCACTTACGAACAAGGGTACCGCTGGGCAAAAGGGGTAAGCCCACAGACATCACAAGTCCAAACTCAAAGACACAAAAGCAAACTTGGTGGCAGAGACAGCAGAAAGAGTCTGACAATACAAAAAGAAAACCCCAAACACACATCTTGCACTTAAATTCAGTGATCGCAGAATGATCAAGAAACTCCCTTTTTCCCTTTTCTAAGCTCTGCTACTGTGTATGTCTTCTTGTAACCAGGTGGTCTGGTCCAGTCACAAAGAGCAATGTCTCATTGCAGATTCTGCAGGCAAGACGTACTGAGCGGCTGCGAGAAAAATAACTGAAGGACACAAGGTGCACTCTCATGCACCCTCTCTCTTTCTCACTCCCACTCGCTCCCTGCTTTACTATGAGATTGTAGGACTGCAGACATCAAATTTCCTGACTTTTCCATTTTCAAAGACTGTCCACTTATACTGATGACAATGCAGTAGAGGGCACAGCACTGCAGTGGTCAAACTCAGATTTAGAGCTATAGCAAGAGCGCGGTGGTGAGGGATGGAGAGAAAGGTGCAAAGTTCATTAAATCTGACACTACACGACACGCACAGAATACAAGGACAGTGTGAAACTATTTTGTGACATCTCAAATCCTCTCTCCCCCTTTGTTCTCGCCTCCTCTGATCTTCATGTCTGTTTCTCCCTGCTGTCTTGTCTTTCTGTGTATTTCCTCAGTGTCTTCACTTTGAACCCAACAGCATTAACCTGTCAGGAAAGTTACAAATGTTCTGACTGAATTATGCAAACCACGGAGAAATAAAACTGCAAAAAGCATGGAGTCCTAGCTTTATTTCATAATTCACCACGCTCCCAGATCGAGCCAAATAAAACTTGACTTATTAAGTAGTCCGGCACATTCTGGCTCAAAACCCTGCAAAATATGCTTGAGAATATTAATCACACTTTGTATACCTTGCAAATCAAAATCAAACACACACACACACACACATGCAGACATGCACAGACTTTTTGTGATTACATTACTCATCAAATGAAAGCAGTGTCTCCCCCATCTCACCAGAATTCTTTGCAAAAGTCAAAACGATAGGTGTTACACCAGCACCACCAAAAGGTACAAGAGAAAATAACAGTTTTTGGCGATTCTTGCTCTCTTGGGGGTTTTTTTGTTTGTTTTTTTCCTTCGTCTGCAAAATTCAAACTTATAGCTCTGAAAATCAGATTAAGAATGCGCGCCTTGGCACTCTGTGACGATATTTATTTATCTCAATGAACACAAGCACAGGCACACAGCATGGAGAAACACATACTTTATGCTGAGGATTGGCATAGTGGCGGTGCAGCATAACTAGTAGGACATGGCTGTATAATTGGACTCTAATTGATATGAAGAGCAGTGGTTTAGCCCAGGTTATGTTGTACACATGCTGCCAGCCACAGGCAGGAAACACTCAATCTTGGTGCCATCTTCTGATTGATGTCTCTATAGCAGATGCCCTTCAACAATCAACATCCGCAATCTTTCTGTGACTATCTGGCCACCTGTCTATCTGTATGTAACATCTTCTGCCATTCATCTGTCATTTCTTACTTTGTGCCTAACTGTCTCACTATCTCTTTCTTTCTATCTCCATATTGATTTGTCCTGCCTTTCTCTGAAGGCATTCGCAACCTTTAGTCTGATGCTTTCAGGAGGGTAAAAGAGCAGCATTTGTAGTGGTGGAAGGTGAAAAGGCTAGGGTTTGTTTATGAGACACTGGCAGCCATGAAAGACTGTGTTCTTTCAAGTGCCCAGACAGCATCTACTGAAGGGAAATAAAAGCAACTTAAGATTAAAAGAAAATCAATTTTAGAAGTGCTTTTATTTACAAAGAAAATGGGTTACTAAGTCTCTCATTTTAACAAATAATGTTTAAAAAAAAACGTTCTTTCAAAAATAGCAACTGAATCAAGAGAGGCACAGCTGGATACAAGAGGTTGTAGTGAATTTTAATAATTTGAAGATAGAATGAGGAAGCTCTTTGGAACAATTCTGTTCATGGATCGCACGCTGATGCAACGCGACCTTCAAGGACATTCCCCTCATTTACACAGCAATTAACCACTACCCTGTTGGTAAATTGAAAAAGAGACAAAAATCCTCTTTGGATTTAATAACAAACTCATTACCAGGGCCCAACAGGGCGGAACTGCCTTTTAATTAGAGCAACACCTGATTAACGCCCAATTAACAAAGCCAGAGCCACTTAATTCTCCCCCACTTTGGCAGGTTGAGAACATAAACATGAGCAGTCCAGCATCTGAGCGCTTCCTTTCCTCTTGGGAAGGTGTGAAAGAAAGTAAATAACGACTTGGGAGGCAGTTTGCTGTCTGGTGCCCCAAATGTTCTGCAGAACCAGCAGCTGCATGCAAGAAATGAAAGAGTTTTTCAAAAAAGGAAGCAGATGTAGGACTTGTAAGGGAAGAACTCTGCTTCACTACACATTCAAGACCCACGGGCTGGTGGGCAACTGTCCAAACAAAGAACCATAGCGCTCAACCACACAAGCTTCTGCTTCCCTTAAAAATATCCAGATACTTTTCTAAAAGGAACAACGCTTTTTAAACTGTGAGTTGCTGAGGGTTGCTTAGTCAGGATAAAAGCTAGAGTCTACCACAGGCAGATGAAGTTTTGTTGAACAGTTACAGTACAAAAAAAGTTTGGATATGTGCCTAGATCTTTTTTGTTGCTCTTTTCTATGGTATACACAGGAATGTATACACACACACACACAACTGCTATTTAACTTAAAAAACAAACAAACATGTAAGCTGCTACGTGTAAATAAAGCAGAATCGAATCATTTGCAACTAAATGAAAACTTGTATTTACTGAAAATAACTTAAAGACAAGATACGTGTTATACCGAGAAGTTTTATTGTTTTTTGATAACATTAAAAAAAATACAAAATGGGCAACAACAACAAAAAACAACAAAGTAACAAAATTCACAATTAATAAAGACTTGGTATAAAAAAAGAAAAGAAAAGAGAGTGTTTCAAAAGTCTAAAGGAGAAGAGTCCACCAGTGTGAAAGGTAGTGCAGGCAGACCGTTCAAGAACATTGTTTCTTGTTAGTCCTACAACGGACTGGCAGCCACTCAAAGATGTACCCCACGTCCTGCCAAATGACAGCTAGCTGACAATAGTTGGAATTCTGTTGATGCGCACCAATGTTTCTTACTGTAAAAATTGCAAAGAATTTGCAAGTGGGAATTTCCTTAACTACAGTGCAATCTACTATTAAAAGAAATGTGCATAAGGGACACGGCTGAAAACAAGTACTGAATGGCCATGATCTTCAGGCCCTCATGGAGCTCTGCATTAAAACAATGCTGTAGTTGAAATTATAGTCTGGGCTGACGAATATATCTGAGAACTACTCATCTGTTTATAAATAAACCCAAGTTAAATCTCCAAAAAAAGAAAAACACATGTAACAGACCAAAAATGCTTGTAATATGTAAATCTGTCAACATTAACCAGTACCTATCATCTTTTACATGACAATTACTATTTGAAGTGTCACATGGCCATAACAATGACTTCAGGTAAGATATATCGCAGCAGCACTATTTAGATAAATGTACTAACTGAATGTCTTGTTTACGTAGATTGAACTCAGAGCCCTTTATACCTGGACCTGATCCTGGCTGAGGCGCAAACCTATCATTAGTTGTGTATTTCACTAGTTGGTATGTTATTAGTCCTTAGTGTGTTGTGGTTTCATTTCAATCAACAAACCAGTGAACCAGTCAACAAACCAGAAAATGACTTCCACAGTAAGCCCAGCAGGAAACTTCAGTTCTTCTGACTTCAGGATTCTTTCAGTGCACAGTCCTTTAGCGTCATATTCATATTCATGTCCTTATTGTTTCTGAACTCCATTCAAAATTCAGACATATATTTCATCACACCCTTGTTGCTTTTGGGGCTAAAAGGATGAGAACTTTGACTAAAAGATTGTTCGTCGGCCTCAGATGGAGAGGAAATCCGCCATGGCTCCACAGCATTCTCCAAGTCAGGTAGAATGTCTGGCACGACAGCCTGTTCAACGATAAAGACGATCGGCTCCACGACGAGCAGCAGGGTCCAACCTAAAGCCCCCAGCCAATAGGAGGAGCCAAGACTGGAGAAGTCCTGACGGATTTCTTCACGGTGCTGATATGTGAAAAAAGACCAGCTCAGGAGGAAGAAGAAACCTGTAGACAGATGGCAAAAATGAGTCAACTCTAGTATGATTACCGCTAAAAGAAAAAAGGTATTAAGCACAATTATTACATGCCTGGAGCTTTAGGAAAGACTTTGCATGATATTGAACTGCAATTCCAAAGAAAATAAAGTCTCTGTGCGCTCCCCAGCGGGGTACATAAATGACTAGTACATGAAACAACTTCTGTAGGTGAGAGCTTGACATGAATGACATAAACCAAAAGGCCATTTGGAGGGTAGTTGGAAATGGAGAAACAGAATAACAGAAATCCAAGAAACACCGTGTTTACATATGTGGATGTCATAGGAAATGAATATATGTTACACACCTGTGGGGGCCATGGTGAACAGCAGCAGGGTAGTGGGGTAGAGCGCCTTTTGTACAATGAGGAGAGCGCGAGTGTTTGAGTAGGAGCGCACCGTCTGGGATGTCCAGCAGAGGGCAAACACCAGACACAGAGCAGCCGTGCTCACGGCCATCAGGAAGGAGAGAACTCCAAAGACCCTCTCTGCTTCCAGAGCTGCAGGACACAAAACAACAGACAAAAATTAGAATGGGTAACTACACTTATATTCATTTTTACACATTCATTTCCACTACGAGCATGATAAACACTACACAATGTCAAATTTCCCACAATATATCCCTTATTTTATCCTCGAATGCCTTTGCTAGAGAATGATCTGTGAGTGCACTTAGGATTAAATGTTTGGAAAACAGGATTATGCTGTTTTCCACCTCTACACTTTTATTCTGGCACTCCACCAGAGTAACTGTCCATACTTCCCTATTCAATTAAGTCCTTATTTATTTAATACCAGCTGTTTTGCAGCACTTGAAGAGTCCACTGGAAAAAGGGTAATAACCTATTAGCTCTGGGCTTTTAAAAAAAAAAAACCCTGTTTCTTAAATGTCTACTTTCTTCTGTCTGGCCAAGTTTCACAAATTTGTCACAAGCCTTATATACTTTTTTTTTCTAGAAATACCCCCAGGGGAGACATGTGGGATGCGCTAAAAGAGTACCTAGAAAAATGATATTGTGCTGTTGCCAAATGACTGTATTTCCCAGCACTGTTGGTTTTTAAATGAAGTACATCAAATGACTATTATTCTGCTACTCCGGCAGATGATTTGATGCTTGACGAGAATGTGTATAAATATTTCCTGAGAAGAAACAAGGTTTCGGCCAGGAGCAGATGTATAAATGATGTCATTAGCTAATGTCACTGATGAAAACTGCAGGAAACCAAGTGTTCAGGGATAACCTTTATATGTTTATCTCCTTACCTGAAACTCAATATTCAGTATCGTTCTTTTTAATTTTAGAACAGACACAGCATAATATATCTCTTTAAGTCAACTTTGAACTATTGCAGTTAACAGCTATTTACTATATTTTTATCTTTTTAGTAAATTAATAATTTTGTGGTACTTCTTAATAATCTTAATATTGATCACTCATTCATTAGAGTTTCTTCTCAGCATGAGGAAAAGACTTTTTGTTGTTGTCATAACTGATATTTTTTCGTTGTGTCATTAATCATTTCTAATCACCATTATTACTGTTATTTTTTTATATATTGTCAAGCAAAAAGACAACTACTATCTTGAGTCCCTTCTCATTTGCTTTCCTTCTTTGTGCATGAGAGCAGAGGACTTATACAATATTAGATTAATTGTTAAGAGCATAAACTCAGTTTATGTCAGTTTATGACACGAAATGAGATTTGAATGATAAAGACCGGGTTTTAGCTCACTAAAGATTTCGCAAGCACATTCAGTACAGAACTGAGCCTTAACAAAGAATGCAATTCACCCGGACAGAAGCAAGCTCAAACTTGTTTACTGCTGCAGAGAATCTCTTCTGTAACTCAGCGTTTTGTCAAATCTCCCTTTTGATATTGATCCTCTCTTGAGAAAAATAAATTCTCCTAAGGCTGAAGCAAGCAGAAGCAGTCTTATCAAAACAGCACAGCAAAGATGTGCTTAAGTCTCATTAAATATGCTGCCTTTCCTAACACATTTTAGTCAGTCAAACCTTTAACCTAACACAGAGTGAAAGCTTAAGACAGATACGAGATTTGTTGACTGCAGAGTGGTGTCAGAGAAGCGTTTGGCTCACCGTTGATGCCAATATCATCTTTAGGATTCGTCTGGTCGCTTTCAGTGGCGTTCCACTCCGTCCACAGTCCCCTGTCCTTCACCCAGTAAGGTGTCCAGACTGCATAGCACACACACAGGCACCCCACTAATCCCAAACAGGACTGTGAAAACCTGAAGCGACCGATCGAGTCATCCAGCTCAAGAAACTTCATTTTGACACCGCTAAAAGAGACAGGGGCGAGGATAAACAAGAGTGTAATTAGGATGTGCTGAAGTTCAGCGACAGAGGGATAATCTGTCTTAAAAGTAACCTTGGCATTTAGATTATTTAAATGAGCTTTACAAATATAAAAGCCCTGGCTTACCTTTGTTGTTGTTGTTGAAGGGAAAAAAGCTGTCAGGAACCAAGCTGTGAGGTTAAACTCTGAGTTTGCCGAAAAGTAGAAGAAAGTGTAAAAGTAGTGCTGTGCTAAAACTACTTATGCTTACAACCACAACAGATCAAACCCTCACTGTAACTCCACTGTCGCAGTGGAAACTCCCACCCATCAGGGCTGAAATTTCCCCTTGAATTCTCCACTGTGACTTGCCGAATCGCTCTATAGAGAAAGTGAAAGCTCCAGCAACAGCCATTCAATATTTGAGGAAGCAGAAGTTTATGTGTCTAAAAGCAAACAGAGTTGAATAGGTTCGAAAAGCTCGATCTACAAGTCCCTTAACAGTTCAGCGATTATGTTCGACTGCAATAAACAAATCAGACCCTTGTCATGTAGAAAGTGTGTGGGGGGTGTCGTCGGGTCATTACGCATCACGAAACGGTTAAGGAAATCCCACTCGCTGTCACAGACAGTGGGCTACAAAGTGTTGTCAGCCAATAGCGTCTTCAGCATCAGATATCTCCCCCTGTTCGTCACTCTACTCTCACCACCTTCACTTTCCTTTGCAGCAGCGGAACAGAGCCCACAGCCCACCCATGCCAAAGAACAAAAGATAATGTCACACTGAAACAAACAACGAGCACACAAAATAACACATCTCCAGCTAAAGGCTACTAACTCTAAATGAATAACAGTCAAGAAAATAAATAATACGTCCTGTATTTATTTGTGGACTATTAACTTTACAGCAAGTACAATTCATTTTGACAAAATAAACCGCGTAAGATGAAAATCAGAAACATTTACAATTCATAAGAAAAGAGACTTGTAGTGTTTGATGTTAGGACACGTCTGATTTTTGGTTGTTCTATTTGGCATCCACTTCGAATATCAGCAAATAAATCCACTTCTCAGCTTAACAATAAGGCCTCAAGACGCATACAGAAAAGTACTCCGTCCTGTTCTTAATGCCAGGCCGGGTTTTTTCTTTACTTCTCTTTAACCTGGTCTCAGCTATTTCATTCTTCAAAAACAGACATCAGAGCTGACCTTGTGTCAGGTGTTTGTGTCAAGCTTTTCACCATAAACACAGGAAGCAAGAGGGATGCTTAAGTACTGCCTCTTGAAATTTGGCAGCTACATTCGTGCCTGTTTAATCCTAAGCTTACTTTCTGGCTCTTTGCAGCAGGACCTTGAACACATCAAAAATTTCTGGGTCCTCCCCAGCAGACAGCTCTGGAGTGCTTTTCTCCAGCCAATCAGAGGAACGGATCTGATGCCTGAGAGTACCGATCAGCGTGTCAAGACTCTCTGTGGGCTTAGAGGCTTGGCAGTCTTCAGTGGCCAGCGAGCCTGTGTCAGGAACAGGGCTATCCCTCTCCTTCAGCTGATCTGATGAATTGTTCTCGGGTAAGGTTTTTGGATTGACAGTAGCAGCATTGTCTGAACCTGCATTGTCCTTTTTTACTGGCTTTTGGCTCTCCTCACTGGTTTGTTTGATGTCCTGGACTCGCATTTTTGCTTCAGTTTCTTTTAAAGCCTCTCTAATTCGCTTAAGGCCTGAAAAACCACAAAACAAAGTGACAAAATAAGTCAGTACAACATAAACCTTTGAATGAATAAATTATATCACAAATATGTGCTAATCACTGTCTAGTATCAGCACAGGGTGACAAAGCATTCTACATATTTAATCCAGAAAGCTGTAAACTTAAAAAATAATAGCATATAAACAAAGTATAACTATGGTAGATTTAAAAATACAGAAACAATTAAACAATTAAAGCCTTTACTATTATAATTTGAAAGATATCGCTGTACTAGAATGCTAAACTAAAGGATGTTTTTTTGTTTGTTTTTTTAAATCAACCGATTAGGTCATTACAGACTACTCAGTCTTCTTCTTTTGGAATCGGAGAGGTTAACATCAAGCCAAGAACTTTCTGCATACACTATCTCAAAAATAGCTATGAGGAAAATGAATGAATTAAGATTTTTATCCTCATTTTTATAAATGTTGAGCAAGAATGAGGAGCAATTTTCATGTGTTTAACTATTCTTTTTCAGTTTTTCATAATAGACCAAGGATAGCAAAGGACTTGGGCAGGAAATTTGTGGTAAAATTTAAAGGATATGACCTTTACTCTCCCTCCCTCAATGCAATAACAGCTAATCGTACCTTAGAACCAGAGTCCACTGAAAAGAGCTGCTTGTTTGCGGCTGTTTTGCTTTCAGCTTTATATTAAGGAACTGATTTTAGATCACTGACTTGGCCATTGAAGAACATCCCATTTCTTTCAATCTCATTTCTTCTTTTCTTTGAAAGACTCTTGGGTTGCTTTTCTAGTATTCTTGTGTCATTATCCATTTGCACTGTGAACAACATAGGTGTACAATAGTTTTGTTTTTCACTGCTTCTTTGGACCAACAAATCTGGTCCAATGTTAATGGCTCACTGCTCTTACTAAAACAGAGAGTAGGTGAACGGCTGTGTGTGAATGTGTGTGTGAATGGGTGGATGATTGTGTATAGTGTAAAGCGCTTTGGGGTCCTTAGGACCAAGTAAAGCGCTATACAAATACAGGCCATTTACCATTTTTTTTAACGGCTGAGAGGGCATAAACAGCCTGGCCAAGAGAGACTATGAGTGTTGTTGGTACTGACCAAGCTGAAGGTGGTGCTGTTGGTCTGCAAAGACGATGCGGAACCACCCGGGCACTGAACAGCAGAACGCTTGGCCACAACTGAGCAGCACCTTGTGCCTGAGGAAACATTTCCAAAGAGACAGCTCCTCCTCAAATGATGACTCTTGGAGATACTACCAAAACAGAAGTGACAAATCAAACCTAAAGAATATATATCTCAAAAGAATGAGAAGAATGTTGCGTTCATATGCAAGCCATTTCAATTCGACTTCGGTCTTGTTACCTTTCTAAGGTCAGCCCAGACATACAGTGTCGCGGGCCTGTCTAGAAACGGGATGCCCATACTGAGCAGCTCTCCAGTCAAGTAGCTGCACGCAGCTTTCAGCCTGCGTCTGTTCTCAGGCAAAAATTCCTCACTGATCCACTCTACAACACGAGAATGCCAAGTGACAGTCGGCAAGTGTAAATTAAATGTTACAAGTCTTTCTGCAGCAGAGGCCCCATGCTGTGCTTGTCATATCAGAGAAAGCAAAAAAGGGAGGCTCGTGTTTCTTGAAAGCATGGAACGCACAAGGTAGAACAGTGGAATTGTTAAAATGCTTGCATCAAAAGTAATTTGCATTTATGAATATAAATTCCGCTATACACAAAATGCTTGTTTTGTGTAAAGCGTGCTGGATAATTTTGTCCAAATTGTGCTCATGTTAGGATTATTTTCCAAGTGGTTTTTCTGATAAATCTGATGTTACAACAGCAGTGTGACTGCAAAAGAACACAAAAAGCTCAGATCTTACCTTTATCCTGAAGCAGTTGTGCAACCTGGTGCTGGGTAGTCCCAGAGACACCATGAAAAGAGCCCAATTTGGCCAAAGCCTCCACGAGGTCTCTGTTCTCCGTATATAAAGTGCCTATTCTGATTCCTGCCATTGCAAAGTCCTAGAAAGGACATGACAAAGTCAATGAAAAATAATGAACTGTGAAAGCAATGTATACGGTTATTGAAAGTCTCACAGTTTTCCACTTCCAGGCCTCTGTACAGCACATACCTTGCTCATTCCCCACATTATATGCGTCCTCTGTGGATCGGGCAAACTGAAATAAGGGCACATCATTATGAGATAAGTGGATGTCTTCAGCAGCAGTTATGATGATTCAAGGTCTAACAGACTAATCATGCGGAGGTTAGGTTCACGCAGTACCTGTCTGCACTGAGGACACTCTGAAAGGTGACAGATTCATCAAACACTGTCAGCATGTACACTTCATCTACAATGGCATGGAGAGCATTTCTAAAGCAGGGAAGGAGACAGGAAGATAACATAAATATATACATATTTTCAGTGCAGCAATAATAAGGCCTGGTTTTATATTCTTAATGGATATTTAAGACAAGGAAAATGCAACATCAATGTAAAACGGTTCCTTCAACGCCAAGTGTCACTGTAAAAGCACTGTGGTTTATGGTTACAACAGCTCAGTGCCTGGAAGGGTCTGTGCAGGGAATTACTCTGGCAAGATCATTTAGAAAACAATAGATGTTGCAGGAGTCTCTTTGGCACATGGCTGCACTTGACAATATGCTGGTGATTAAGAGAGGTCGTAAAACTCCGTCAAGAACGTTTGATATTCCACACACGGGACAGAGCTCTCCGTCATAAAATAAAACAGATCACAGTAGGAACTATATGCAGTGACTTGGCAAAGCGCTTAAAGGAACCACAGAAATGTAGAGCAAGAGGATTACAGCGTTAGGCCGCAGTGTGAGATAATAGTGAGGCAAACATACCTTTTGGCAAACTCCAGGAAGGTAATCATTTCCTTCAGGCTGTAGATTTCAGCCAGAGGGTTGTGGGGGTTCATCAGGATAACGCCGCGAATTGTCAACCCCTTAAAGAAATGGCAGGTTCAACTGGAAGTAAACAGGAACTGCTACACTGTACCTTCACAGTCTTTACAGATAAACTGAAAAAAAAAGTCTCTGAGAAGAACAAAGCATCCAAGGTGTTTATCTACGCTGAGAATTTTGCTCGAGTAATTTTGTCTTTCTTTTAACATATAAATGTTACTGTTTCAAACCAGCATGCCTTCACACGTTACCTCTTCCTTAGCTCTTTGCAGACCTTCTTCTAGTTTCCGTACAGTGAGGCGGAAGGGTCGGTTATCTTTCCCATCAGCCTTTAAAAACAAAAGAAAAAGCAGCCCAGCTGAATAGGGGCCATTACATTCCAGTGTGCACAAAAACATCCATTTCAAATGCAAAATGCTGCAAGTAACTCGGGTTGTGCCTTCCTACCTCACAATCAAGGGGAACATGGAAGAGTTTTACATCGCTATACAGATGAAGATCTTCAGTGATGACGCCGTAGAAAGGAGTCGGAATAAGGATGGCATCTACGGGATGCAAAACACACAAAACAGGTTAAAATATGCACTTTTTTATTATCTCACTTTTCATTTTAGTATACAAATAACTAAATGTGCACATATAATCTGTATCATATTGTATTTTCATGGGTGTATATACTGCACAGCAAATGCTAACTGAGCCATATCTGGTACTATTTTGAGTTGTTACTGGTCATTGCCTTTGCTAACATGGAACCAAAATCACCAACGAAAAGCATCTGCTGATTTCAAAAACATCCCACTAATGACTGACTCACTCTGCCTTAGTGATTCAGGTAGGCAGTAAATAGGTAAATACCAGCTGACTCTGAGGCTCATGATTTTTTTTTAACGTTGTGACTGAGCAAAACAATTTACTGCGCTGCTTAAAATGAAGCTTCGCCAGCAGAGGTAAACAGAATGCGCAATTTATGTGGCTGGGTGTTTTCTTTAAAATAAGTCTGCGTAATCCTTCCAATTATCTGTTAAACAAGCAAAAGGGGAACGCGGACTCGACTTCCTCTCTACCGCGCACTCATTTTTATTCATACGGTACAGATATGGATGCATTAAATGAATTGTACGTCAAAGCATATCTGAACCTACCTTTAGGATCACAAATGACTGCAGCAACACATGAGAAGAGGGAACCACAGCCATTCATCACCACAACCTGGACAAACACAGGCATCCACTGTGTTATGAAAGACCCAATTATGGCACGAGTCCTGATAAATGTGCTTTAAATTAATCCACCTACTAAACCTGCTATTCATTCCTGTGCAAATTAAGTTGGTGAACCCAGAACTGCTGTCAGTTCAATTGTAGTGTTTGACATTTTTTGATCATTAGTGAAATAAAGCATTCAGCTCAATATCCTTCATTTTTGATAAAAATGAGAGGCTATAATCCAGAGCATTAGTATAAAAGTGGAATAAAGGCTTATTTGTCAGTAATTATGTTATTTGCTGGACATCGCTATGAGTCACAAGATGAGGACTTTATTTACACAACCTGGGGATTTATTACATCTTCTACCCTTTATCCTGTATACTGTGTGTCAAATATTATTATCTTAAGGGTCAATAACATTTATGGAGTCATTATATAGGAGTTGTGCAATATAGCTCCGTGGCATTGTGCAGGAAAGAGTATAAAGTCCTCAGGATTGTGCTTACTGCAAGGTGAGTGATTAATAAAAAGGTGTTCCAGTTTTACCTTTGTTATTAATATGATTCCCTTAACGCACTAAGGTTTTTACATATTCAACTGGCTGTGGCTGCCGTCTTAAACACATTTCATATATTACTTACAGTGCATACTATTTCAATAATAAAAGCAATACCCACGTTGTCAGCTTTTAATGGGTTTGGAGAACAACAGTAGCGAGTCAGGAATTTTGCAACTGCCACCCTGAGGCTGAGAAAGAGCGAGACGGAAAGGTGATGGGGTTAATGTGCACAGTGAAAGGTTGTTGTTAAAAATGTAACTTCACCATGAGTCACATAACAAATGTGATCCTCATTAAGAAAAGATTAAAAATAAATGTGCATTTAAGTGTCTTACAAAGCGTGCCCCCTCCAGTCTGAATACTGCAACAAGGATGGGTTGATGTGCAGCATGTCAGGCTTGGTCAGCTGTAGCAGAAAAGGAAATGGGATTTTTTTTGTCAAAGAGCAGGCAGAATAATTCATAATAATAAGTAATAACAAGTAAATGGCTATACACATATCATTATAGACTGCATTGAATCTAATATTTATCTTACCCGTTTATGAAGAAGATCATAACAAAGTTTGTTCTCACTGGTCCCCATGTTGATAATACCCTGGAAAAAGAAGGAGCTTTTAATAAATGCTTAAGCATCTGTGACTGGTGTTTACAACATTGTGCTCCCTTACATCAGGGTTGTCTGTATCATGGTGCCGGTCCATTCCATATTGGATGTAGCCCTCCTGGAGGATACCTTCATGGAGTCGGATGCTATTACCACGCTCAGACAGGTAGATGCTATTGCCGGGACCTTCCTCACCCCTCAGTGTTTCCAAAGCATTCTGAGACATTTTGCAGGCCTTGACAGATCTGAGCTGTGACTTTTTTGTCTCCTGATTAAAAACAGCCTCTGTCGTGGGAGCCTCTGGAGGTGGCTGGGATGAAGATGAAGGAGCAGAGGGGGCAGGCGTTGTTATCAGCGAAGCTGAAAAACGAGCTAAGGGTGAGGTGGCGGGGTCGCTTTGTGTTGTGGTTTGCGTACCCTCTCTGACAGCGAGCAACACCCCCGTGAGCATGCTGAACAGGCGGAGCTCGTGCTGACGCTCTTGTTCTGCCCTCCTCTCCTCCCGCTGCTCCCTGCGCTCCTCTGCCTGTAGCTCTCTCTCCAGCCGCGCCTCCTCCAGTGAGAGGAGACGTTCCTCTGCAGACTGCTGCCAGTTCAGGAAGCTGGCTAGGGCTTTATCCAGTCTCTCCTGACCACCCCATCTACCGCCCCCATGGCACCATGATGTTTTACCACCCCGGCGCCGCTTCCTCTGTCTCACTGAGGTCTGTTGACGAGAACCCTCCTTTCTGGGCTCGTCGGATGTGTCGTGTGACACGGGACCACCAGCAGCCAAGGTGGTGGCTGTAGCAGAGCCAGTCATGTTCAGGTCACTAAAACCTGAGGATGTAAAGAAGAGAAATAAGATTTTAGCCTGCTATCAATTTTATAAACATATGCTGATTCTAACTAATAATAATAATAATAATAATAATGATAGTTATCGGCTGACAACCTGAAGGTGAAATTCTTGTATTAAGTGTGCTCTCGGCTCGGCTCAGGGTGTCTTCTGGCTCCAGTAGAGACTGCCCATCAGTTTCCTGATCATCTCCAGAACCATAGTACATCTCAGGCGGTGCCTCTCCGGAGTTCAGCATGCTCTCCTCCACATCTTCACATTTGATATCCAGCGGATCTCCAGCTTTTGGGGGCTGGCCAAAGAGAAACCCACCGGAGGAAGCAGGACCAAAAGAGCCCGCTGGCACTCCTTGCAGGTATGCCTCAGGTGCCCCAGAGGTCTGGAACACCTGTTGAGCTATGACAGCTCCGCCTAGGGAGGAGTAAGTAATAGCCGGCCGATTCGCCAGCACTCTGTCCATCACATCATAAAACTTCCAAGACCTCATTTTGTGGTTGTCCTTGATGCGGCGGTACTCCAGCTTCATCTTTTTAATCTTCTCCCTGCACTGGTCTCCTGTGCGGTAGATGCCCTTTTCACGCAAAATGTGGGCGATACGGTCAAACACGCGCTGGTTGCGCAGTGAACTCTCCAGTTCAATCTGCACCGACTCGTCGGACCACAGCTGGAGCAGCTCCACAATCTCCGGGTCAGTCCAGTTGCTGCCTCGCTCATGCCTCCTACCGCGGAAGTCCATCGTCTAAGTTAGAGGAGGATTTCTGCAACACGGGATGATGATAGCGAAAACGAGCAGGCGGCCTCTGTCAGGCCAACTTCAGGCACGCCGACACACGCTGGATTTTAAATGCATTACTCATGCAGTAAAAGTGTAGGTTATACCAACTCACTGTAGTTTCTCTCACCTTAAATCAAAAATGCAGCGCTCCGAAATGAGACCACTGTGGAGCTGTCACTCTCATGTGACATCCACGTAGCCCGATACATGTCACGGATGGTTAACCCGGTTTGGACAGGTTTGGGGCGGCAAAGGTTTGTCCAGCTGGGGTTAAGATCTGTAAATATTTCTCACAGCAAATGTTGTAATAACTTGGAGAAACGGGGAATAGACGCGCACTAAGATATCTACATCCGGGTTGACGGCACATGCGTGCTGTCCTTATTCCGGGATAACTTTGGTCCGTGTTATAACGCTGGAGCTGCTGAAAGCGGGCTGGTTTTCACTTATACCAGGCTGTAACGGGGTAGACGCAACCATGCGAGTCAGACTCAAACGGGGAGCTTTGTGTTATAGCCCCCTCTACTGGTTCCAGTGCTGTTTTGTTCGTTTTTTTTGTAAGTTCAGTTCATATCCAGGAGATGGCAATCACACACAGGTGTACAAATCAAGCCAGCCTTAAAGCATGGATGCGTGTTTTGAATACAGTCGTGTCCCGGAATTCCTCCTGTGAGGATAAACTAATCAGCGTTGCAGCTTGAAACAGGCATAATTTTGACACAGTCATCCAATTTCTTTAGTTGTTACTTTAACCATTCTTATATTTATTTAGACTTTTAACTAGTTCATCATAAAAGTAAAAATAATACGATGATACGAATGTTATTATTTATCCTGCTATTGTCAAATGAAAAAAGGGATTAGCGTGACTTTAGGCGAGCTACACAACAGCTGGCCCCGTCCCTATAGGAGACTGCGACGATACACATCAAGCGCACACTATAAGCCACTCGCTCTAAACGTGACGTATTTCCTGGAGAAAAGGGTTAGTGGCAAGTTGTTGTAATTTTCGTCCAATCCTGAACCGCTTTATTGTATTGGCACACAGCGGCTTATTTTCCCCTTTGTCTGTCCGTGCTGTTTAATTTGTACGTGTGTAAATTAAAAACAGCACTACTCCAGCCAGCAAACAAACCACGTGAAATGACTTAAACCTATTAGAAGAAGCCTCCGAAGACATAACTGGGATCGACGGTGGAAGTTAACTGGCAAAATATAACCATGGTGGCTGTAAGTTGGTGGAGGATGACAAGCAAGACGGGATAGTTGAACTGAGCACTTTTCGGTGAAGATGGGTGCATGCGGGTAGCCTTGTAAATAATCTCCTGGACCGAGTAAAGGACGCACAGTGTCAGGTTAGATGTAAAGTTGCAAGTGAAACCCGCAGAAGGAGGAATGGGAGTCTCCGCACGGAGGGAGGATGAGGAGGCATGCCGTCTCGGTCCTCACTGGTGTTTGACTTGCTAAGGTAACTCCTACGGCTGACAGCCGCTTTACTGTTTTGCTATTTTTTTCTTCTTCTTCTTCTTCTTCTTCTTCTTTTTAATCCGTGAGTTTTTGATGCGTTCAAAGCTGGGAGGGGAGCTGTGCCAGAGTGGGTGGGAACAATGGGAGTATTAGCGGAAAGCGTTTCAGTAGTCTGCCAGCGCTGCCAACAGCGCTCACCAGTCCTCCCAGTCAGGTGAATGCTTCTCCAGTCTAGATAACAAGATTTTTTATTTTATTTTTTTAAACCAGTACAGGGGATTCTTTTTTTTTTTTAAATTTATTTATTGGTAGAGACATGGCTTAGTGACATAGTTGGCCAGCTCTGCTCAGACGCGCTCCTCTGCTGAAGTTTATTGGTGGTAAGATAACACGATTGTCCTTAACTGTTGTATTTACAGTGCTGCTTTCTGCAGGATGTCACATTTGGCTCGGCTAATTCAGTTTAGTTCAGTTGCGCGCACACTCTTTATTTTTGCGGTCTCATAGTTATTCAACCTGACGCTTTAATAGGGAGTAAAGCTAATCAAGTGCATTTGTCTGTGTATGGTGAAGATAGCTGTAGTAAATTTCACTCAGTTCTGTTTGTCTGGCAGGGGTGAAAAACACCAAAGCAGTGCGTTAGTCTCCGTCAAACACTGTATATATGCTTGAAGAGCAGCTCAGTTTGAGCAAACAAGCTGCAAAACTAAACCTAAAGTAATCCAAGTCATGCTGTCCCCATCCCGTGGGTAATATTGTTTGTACTTCTAGTGCAGTTCCCACCAGAAGTAAACCAAAGAAGGAAGTCAAGGTCACCAGTTGTTGAGGCAAAAAGTATGGCTCAGGGCATCCTTCTTTTCCGACTACGCTACATCACCATATCAAAGACTGACTGATGTTCTGTGCTTTTCCTTTAGGTCTAGGCAAAGGTGTCTTCCTAAGTTTATATAGATGGAGAAAGACTTTGCTGTCAACCTCCAGCCTCCAATCTCCACTCAGTTTGTCACCTGTACTCCTAAATCCAGTACTAGTGGTCCTAGAGGTGTGAGCCCTTAGCAGCACATGGTTTATAAGAGATATAAAACAGGAATGCAGTGGAGGAGAAATAAGTAGGGAGACAAACTTGTCAACAATATAACTCATCTATAAAGTAGGAAGGAGGTTGTCTTAGATGAGGGGGAAGTTTACCGCGGGGATAAATGCCAAGATTCAGATGGCTGTTAAAAATGGGGTTGGATGTCTCTGTGGGACATTACTTACAGAATTGATTCTTCCTCCTGGACACAGTGATGCTGCTGCCCCAGACAACATTTTTATCAGGCTTTTCCATCTCTGTAACTTATAGACAGTGGGAGCCAGGATGGATTAGGCTTTAGTGGCAGTCAGTCATGGCGTTCTCACTCACTACACGGCGTGTCTCAGATGATCACCGCACAGCTCACATCCCACCGTGTAGCGCAGTCCTGATAGAGCACAACATGCCTGTGCAGTGCCTCTGGCTTTCCAATCGCACTCTAACTTGGAGCAATTTTCCCTCACAGGAAAGAATACTTGGCTGTCAGTGGTACTTCACAAATGCTGCAGCATGGTTGTGTGCCTTGGTTTTCTGTGAGAGGCCGGCCCAGAGCACATGGTGGGTGTAGATTTGGCTGGTGGGCAGCCTGAAATAGAGCTGGAGTGCTGCATATGGTCTGTCACAGCTTTGTGTTCTTGTCATTGCTAATGGAAATTGGCAGTTGCTCTCCATCAAGTAAAGAAATGGATATTGATTAAAAAAAGAAATCTATCTATACCAGTTCCATTATTGATTCTGCTTGCAGACTCTTTATCGATTCACATATGATTAATTTTTTGATTTTTTTTTTTTTTTCTTGCGGAGGGAAGACAAACCAGGTGTTCATGGGTTAAATGAACTTTTTTTTTCATCTCTGAGTCTGAACAGAGTGCAACAGCAGGAAAAAAAACTTTGTTGTGACTCAGGTGTACAGAAGCTCTAGTGCCATGAGTTTGACGTTATGGGTTTGCAGCACGGGAGCTGTTATAAAAATAATCCAGAACTGATATTCTTGGAAGCACACGATTCCGATGGATTGGAAAGTTTGGAATGGTTCTTGATGCAACTTGTTCTTTATTCTCATCTGTCAGCAAGGGTGGATGCTATTTTGTCTCATTATGTTTGTCATGTCGCTCCGGACTGAACCAATTGCACATTGTGTCCCTTTCTGTTGTTTTGTACATATTCCTCTAGTTTGTATATATTCCTCCAGACTGTATATATTTCTTCTGTTTGCTATTTATTCCTGATGTCTTTAATTTTTATTTATTTTTTTACTCCTGCACAGTTTGCGTGGAGCACCCATAATTTCTTTGTACATGTACAGTAACAATAAAGGGGTATTCTATTCTATTAAACTCCTTGTCAGATAAATCACATTTAACCTACTGGGAATACTTGTGATAGCGGTGTGCTGTTGACTAAACAGCTGCTCCAGAGCTTTGGGAAATCAAGTCTTTTCCAACTAAAAGAAAATAATATTTTGAATTTTCTTAAGAATTGAGTTTGATTCAGGTTCACGCTGCTGACAATATTGCTTCATTTGACTGATGGTGTTTGAGTTAGTATTAAATGTTGTGCCCTTGTTATTTATTTATCTTTGCACTCAGCAACAATTACTGAGTTTTATGTCAAATACCAATTTTGAAATCGGAACATTTTAAAATAAATAATGACTGGATGATGTTATTTTTTTAATGTAATTTATGTTTGGCAAGGATACCTCTAATTTGGTTACAAGAAAGCAATAACAAAGATATGTAAAGTCGTTATAGCTGGATAAAAAGCTTTTTTTATGGGGGATGGCAGTAAGAGTAAATTTAGGAATTATACAAATGGGAAAGTATATTTCAAATGTGCCTCCTGTTATTTAATTGCTTTAAATAACTGGAAGGCGGCGCAATGTCGCCACACAGCAAGAAGGCTCCTGTAAGGCTCCCCAGAAACATGCTTAATGGGTTAACTGGTGAGTCTAAATGGGCTGTAGGTCTGAGTGCGAAGGGTTATCAGTCTGTCTATGTTAACCCCGCAATGGAGTAGCAGCCTGTCAGCTCTGTCACCCAGCATCTGCTAGGATAGACTCCAGCCCCCCACCCACCACCCATCCCCCTGCGACCCCGACTGATTGATGTGACACAACAGATAAACATGTTGCTGCCATAGGTAAATGTCACCTGACTTGTCGATAGGCCGATATCAGTCAACACCGCAGATGTAAGTCGATGCACCGTTCGTCCAATGTATCAATGCTTTACTGTTTGCAACCTGCAAAAATGCAGGCCACTAATAGCCACTAATATCATTTACTGATGAGTCAGTTAAGCCGATAATATAGTTTCTGCTGGTGAATGTGTTAGGCTGTAACTGTAACCTTTAAATTATATACAACCTATAAAATACAGCATTAGGATAATAATAACAGTGTACTCAAAAAGTGCATTAAAAATCCCCTACCATGTTTATATAATAAAGATAATGTGGACTATTTTTGAGCAGTTTTAATCTGTTTATTGCTGCAAGTGTTTAGGGTACAGGGGCTGCAGTCTAATGGACTGGGGAAGTTATCAAAACATTAATTAATGGACACTGCTGATTCATCTCCCTCTAATCTCAAACAGCTTGAATAGTGAGCGAGTCAAAGCACACGAGTCAGTCTGTGCTAAGCTTCTTCAACGGAGCCTGCAAAGTTCTGCTGACCACTGAGCAAGAACAAGGGATCAGCTGATGTGATGCGTCCTCTTGAAGGACAACTTAGTTGCTGATGCTGAAGAATAAGAGGATTTTCAATCGTCTAGAAAGAACATCGTGGCAGAAGTTGTTGCTCCTACTCTGTTTCAGCAGTAAGAAATTACTTTGGGGAAAAAAATAAAAGATTTCTCGTCCTCCTTATAAAAAAGGGCCCACTTAACGGCTTTTAGAAGTCTTGACAATAGCTTGAAACAGAAAGTGCTCAGTTAATATTTCAAATCTGTCATGTTATTTTAGCAAATCACGGGTCATTTATCCACCCCTGCACGTCCACTGAAGGTTCAGCGTTGTACTAATCTCAATCGAGGTCATGCAACTCATTTTGTATTTTCATTGTAGTTTAGATTCTGAAGTGTTAGTTCTCCTTTGGTGTGAAGGTTGAAGCTACGGCTTACTTTTAGGCCTTTGATGTATATTGTAAGAGTAAGCAGCCACTTGTTAATTCCTCTCCAGGCTGCATTTTGAAAGAAGGTGTTTTGGGAGTTGTATTATAATGTGCTTGTTGTTTTCCGCAGTGCTGTATGAGGGGGAGGGACCCCACCAGTACCACCTCTATCTCCTCTCTCTCTTCCCCTGTTCTCGCTCTCCATCTATTCTTCCATCTCTCAGCCGTCTCGGTAACAGCAGACCCCTGCTCCTGTTTTTGTGGTGCTAGCATAGTGTCTAATGAGCTCAGAAGAAATACTCCACAGGAAGAGTGACAGCCCATGGTCATGTTTCCACCATTTCTCCTGTTGTGCTCAAATCACACCCACACCACATTTGTGAAGCCACAGAAGCGAGCGTCTACTCTTTGAATAGTTTGAATCTATGCAATCTGCGCAAATGGGATAATTGTTTGGAAGATTGAGGGATTGAGGGTATTTTCGGGGAAGTGAGGAGTTTACGGCAAAAACAGCAGTTGCCTCCAAATTCCTACTGCTAAAAGCATATCATTTGGAGTTGGGAGGTTTTTCTTATCAGTCAACAAGGAAAGGATTTTGGTCAAAATAAAAAAAATTGTGTTTACGACTAACCCGTCCTTTATTTTCTTCCTCTTGTCCAATGTCGGATCATTGTAGAAGCACATTAAGCAGAATATCCCAGACTTCCTTTTACCCAGCAACATTTCCAGACTCCTCCTGGGGGATCCCGAGTTTATCGCAGGCCAGATAACATATAAAATGTATCTGGAGGAATTTCGATCTAACCCAAAGTCCTTAGGGTAGCTTTCTCTGTGAAATGCATGAGCCACCTGAGCTGGCTCCTTATAACATGAAGGAGTAGTGGATCTACTCCAAGCTCCCTCAGCTGTACGAGCTTCCCACTCCGTCTCCAAGGGCGTGCTTCCATTCGGTACGGCTGCCATGTAGCGTGCACTAGCACAACAGTCCCTGCTCTCTCACTGGCCTGCGCATACACAGAATTTAACGATTGGGACCGGAGTACACATCAGTTCATCTCAGCATCTCAAATCCCCTTTCTCATGCTCACTCAAACTTAAATATCATACTTGAAAAACACATTTGCAGAGTACAAAAAGGGGTCATTATTTCAAGGATTTTGTGGCTTGATTGGGAAAGTAGTGTCACACTGTCTTCCCACATGCACCAAACATTTGCTGATTACCTAAACTGTTTTTCACTGTAGCTATATGAAACACTGCATACTGTTCTTGGGCAGATTTTGTACTCCTATTATGTGAGGACCACTAAATCTCACCTGGACCCACCTCTTCAAGCAGGTCAGGGCACAGCACAGAGCAATCACACGTGTCAAACAAGCTGTAATTTTGGGGGTAAAACGTGAGCTGCCGTGGTACGATTAGTTTGGTATGAGTGTAACCTGAAAGCCTGAGCCCAGCTCCTGTGCAAAGGAAAACATTTTCAGTCAGTTGCATTCACAGCCTCATTTTTTTTCTATCACTACCCAGAACTCATGACCATAAATGAGTGTCTGAATGTAGATCGACTGCTCCTTTTACCCATTACTTGTGAAAAAATGCCAAGATACCTTCGCTTCGGGGAAAAAACAAACCTGTCTGTAGGGAGCAATCCACTTTTTTCCAGCAGAGAAATAAATAGAATTTATTTTTTCAATCTAAACTGAAGGTTTGAGGCTGAAACTTTCCCAGATTTAGTAAAAACGTTTTTAGTTGCATTGTAAATCTAAAAGGTTGAATTCAAAAGCTAAATTGTATAATTCAAGAAATTGTGCCACCTTCTGCCCTTTTTGACATGATCAGGTATTACTTTCCATAAGGCATCTTACAAATGCTCTTAGCCACTGCCATCTTTCTATCCACCACATCCTCGGGCTCAAAAATAAGACGTACGGTAGTCCTGCAACCAGTGGTGTAGCCTCCTCATCCTATGATCTTAGGATAACATCAAGAGACACAGCAAGTTCTTTAAAGCTTTGAACATCCTACCTGCCAGGTGTTTTAAAAAGTTGTGCACCAAGAAAGTATACCTAGGAAAATGTGCACTATTGAAGGATCTGGACTGTCACTATCTTATTCAAAGGCACCTGGTGGCACTAGGTAAAGTATGCTGGGGTTTTAAAAGCCAGATCACAACCAACTTGAACGAGTATTGGAGAGCTGAGAGAGTTTGATCATGTATCCAGGTATACTGTAGTTTGACTGCTGCTAAAAAAAAAAAACATTAAGGAAGCACTTGATCATCACAGTATAATGCAAGGCTGTGAAACCTCAGAGATACAAGTCTGTCCACAAACACAAGGAGACAGGCCGTTACATAAGACAAGCTGAAGAGGGTCGTAGAAACAGCAGGAGCAGCACCAGAGCCCTACAAAATGACCTCCAGCAGGCTACTTGTGTATGTTTCTGACCAGACTGTCAGAAACATACAAAGACTTGGACTCAATGAGTGTGGCATGAGCTCCTGACAGCACCGCGCAGTGCAGCTCAATTGGCATTCGCCTGAGAGCTCCAGAACTGGCAGGTCCGTCATTGGCACCCTGTTCTCTTCACAGATGAAAGAAACTTTGCATTGACCACGTGTGACAAATGCCACGGCATCCCCAGTCCTTGGTCTGTCACATGTGTGTATACCTTCTAACTGGACAGATGGATAACACTGAAGTAATGACTAGTTTAGTGACTTTGTATTATACTGTGATGATCAAGTGTTCCCCTTTTTTGTCTTTTTAGGGTTTCTAAGGCAATGAACAGCTAACTTAACAGTTTTATACTTTAAATCTAAAAATCCTGATGTCCAGAAATGTTGACATAACTATTCTAAATGAAAGTGTACCAAATTGGGGGGTCTACACTGCAAATTCAGCAAATTTACAACATCTGAGATTTATTTTTTTTCCACATCGGTTAAGTGTGTTGTGTGGATTGATACATTTGATATCATTTTTGTGTGATCAGCAGCGTTACCAGTGAGCCGTTTAGGCCTGTATGGTCTCTATCTCCTGTTCTCTTAGGATGAGCTGATATACTTAGCAGATAACCACACCTTATCTGTCTTCACACTCTGAGTCAGTTAACTTACCTTAAAGCTTTCCTTTTTATGTTTGACTTACAGGCTCCTTTTTTATGATCCAAAGAGCTACAAATCAAAGAGCAGCAGACGATATCAGTTGAAAATCTTGCTCATTTGAACATCTGCTCAAATAATGGTCCTTTTTAGCGTGCTTATTTTACTATTCTGTTAAATGTGTTGAAAGTACCTTTTCATACCTAATAAGCAGTCTGTTATTTAAAAAAATGGAATACCTTATAATGAAGAGCAGTGCATGAGTAGAATTTAAATATTTTCTTCCTCAGACACGTTTCCCCTCTTTTTGCCAGTAGCTGTATATTGGTTTGCTAGGAGCTCTTCCTGTATTGCAGCAACATGCCTACTGTATATCATTATCATACATTACCATTTCAAGTCTCAAAAAAAATGAAAGAGAATTGGAAAATGATTTCGTTTTTGGCACAGCCCTTGTCTGTTTCTGACCTAATATTTATGCTTTGCACATTTATTAAGATGTGGTCTTCTTCTCAGAGTCTGACAGCAGACTGTGAGTAAGTTTCATGCTTGATAAAGTCTGTGGGTGTGGTGTCTATTTTTGATGCAGTTCTGGGTTTGTTTTTGTGAACGGTGTCTGCGGTAGGTTATTCAAACCCAAGAGTGACCCAGTTAAGAAGGCCATGTTTGTGTTTATAGTTTGCTCTGTCCTCTCATCTCCAGGCCAGTGTTCTACTTTGCTGCTGTAAGGTGGAGCATCCCCACTCTGCCTGGGACACAGCAACAGACGGACAGATAAACTGCGCTGTGAAGTTGTCCTTTTAATGGATGCCAGGGTGGCCCTGCTTCTCTTGTGGACAGTCTTTGTCCTGCTGACAGCTGAACTGAATTGGATTGATGCTGCAAAGGTCTACACCAACACGTGGGCTGTCCAGATCAATGGGGGCCCTGGGGAAGCTGATCGCATCGCCAGGGAACATGGATTCATCAACCATGGCCATGTAAGTTCTACGTCTCTTACTCCTTCCCTCTATTACATTGTCTAAAATGTTATCCTATATGTGCCGCATATGTCTGTTTGGATTCGTTTCTCTCCTATATACCACCTACCTACTAGATTTTACTTTACTATACACAGCCATGGTTTGTTACAGCAACGTCTTGCAAGTCTCAGGCTTACAAAGCAAGTGTGCATTAGAGAGCCTGACATGACACTTAGACAATATTTTCTTTTTTTCAGTGGATTGCTAAAGTCTGGCCTCTTCCCATTTCTTGTAGCTTAAGTGGGGCATGCATGACTTCTTACCATGCTGGCACATACTCGTGTTTGCAGAACAGTGGTAGGAATAGACGGCAATAATAAGGTTGATATTTTAGGGTCTGAAGGACGGTGGCTCTGTTTAATTATGATGTAGCTAGTTTAATTTTATTGCTAGCACTTCAGTTGCTGTTTGTGGTCTTGCCAAGTCATTTTATTTAATTAAACTGTTGTATCACACAGTTTTGAGATATGGGAGAGGGAAAAAAAAAACAACTGTCAGAGGGTGAAGAATGAGGAGGAGAGACAGAGAAGTGACTTATTGTTCTTTCAGCATATTAGGTCCCTCACATATCAAAATGCTTCAGAGGCTAAGCTTTTTCATATTTGTGCTCAGCACTTGACAGAGAGTCGCTATTTGGTCCCCTTTTCCCTTGTTGCTTCACTTGAGACTTTACTTAATTTGCATGTGTCTGTGTGGAGCTGCTGGAGTGTTACACACACACATGCACACGCCAGTGAACAGCCCTATGGATTACTTCTTACGAATGTGCGTAGGAGGTTCTGCATATTCCCGTCCCACCTCTACCCACCTCAACTAAAGAGGATTCTCTGAAAGAGAGGTTTGCGAAATTAAATCGGGCTTATCTCTCCTGCCTTTTTATTGTCAAAGATGGTTTTGTCTGGAGTGCAAAGCCAGAAGTTTTTAGTCTTTTATCCTAGCAAATAGTTGTAGTTCGGGTTTTTTGACAATCTGGACAAGATTAGACTTGTGTCAATAGGAAATGCTCTTTACGTCCATTATAATAGATCACATCCATGTGACCAAACGTTGAGCCTCTCTGAGGAACTTAAGTTATTTTTAAATGTGCAGTTACTTTAGTATTTATGTAGATACTGCAGTAGCTTCAGGCTTAAAGTATAAAACTATTGTAGTGCAGGATAAAAGAAGGCTTTGGTATATTGGCCCCTAACACTTATACTGTAAAACGATTCTGTAAGTTCTGGATAGAATGAATTGGGTAAAATGAACCCATCAATATACTGCTCACAAAATACAGATATATATACTCTAGAGCCAAAAAAGTATCTCTTCTCAGAATGAGGTAATTCTTCTTTCTCTCATATTCCTCGAATGTGATCACTTTCCCTAGGAAAAGAAAGTTTAATCAGTTCCTGCCTTCTGTTTATCACTGTTGCCCTCATTTCACCCAGCTACAGAAACATTTCGAGCCTCTGCCTATAATACCACTTAATTAAAGGATAGATGTTTAGTTTTCTACTTTCTGTTAATTACTGATTACGTCAAATGAAGAGATGCTGGCAGAAGGCAGAGAAATGAATCCTCTAAGATGACTCTGGGTTTGCGAAATCTATGATCCCGTATGGCAGATTGTCAGTTAAGTGCACACGAAATTAAGCTAAGGTCCTGGAAAATGAAAGAGAATTGCATGCAGACTCATTTTGAAGAGTGGGCTCTAAGAAAAACCCACTTACCTCACCCCAACAAAGCCTGTGGCACTTTTCTCCAAAAGCGGAGGGTTCTGTTTTTTTTCCCTGCAGTGTGGATGTGGGAGGCAGGTATTCCAAGGGTGGTGGTTATAGTTGGTTGCAAGTTTAGGGAGAAATGATACAAATACTAATTTCCTAAACACGGTGAAAGCTAGGAGCGTGTGTGGGAGACACTAACAAAGAAAGGAGTAAAGCTAGTGTAGCATGATGTTATGGACAGAAAAGTGCTGGGTGACTGGAAGAAATTTAGTATTATCCACCGTCTGGAATTAGATTTTGTAGGAGTACATCTTCAGTCATTGTTTTACAGAAGCACCCAAATAAGTTTTATTTTAGTCTCTCCTGAGTGGGTGCTATGAGAAAATGATGATATACGGGCTATGTGCAGTATCTGCTCTCTGACAGTGTAGTGTGGGTTATGTGAGGGTATGAGTTAGGCAAGACTTTGTAGAGCTGGCAGCTTAGAAAGGGAATGACTTATTCATTTTCCCATCATCCTTGGTGGTGGTTCTATAGGGCTCTTGTAGAGAGGAAAGAGGCTGATGTATAATCAGGACTTAATTGGATTTTTATCACTAATGTGATTACAGGATCATCACGTAACTGATCATTTGTTCACTGTGGTGCTTAGAAACACCTTATTGTCTCTGCACGTCTTTTTGTATTTGCAGATTCACTTATTATGTTTCAGCCTAATTTTCTTTGAATGTATAAGGGATAATGTGCGCGTTTGATTATGCTTCATGCTGATATTTAAGTGTAAATGTCATCAAGACTTTGTTTGTCGGCATCGTTGTATCTGTTTGTTGTATCTGTGTTAAATTTTGGCCTCCTTTCTTCGTAATGCTTTGTGTATGTGTGGGAGTTCTATGGTAGGGTTAGGAGCTAAATGTCATGTTGTGTTGTTGGTGAGCCAAGTCAGAATCATTGTTTTTATGAGGATGGGCAGGCTCTGTAGGTGGTGACAGACTGAATCACCCTGAATTAGACGTCTAACGCCACAGCCTTTCTCTTTGTTTCTTTGTCCTTCTCTCTTTCTGCATCTCTCCATCTGGCTCTCCCAGTTTCTTTCTATTTATAGCTAACTGACTGTAAACATGTGGCTGTAGTGTAATCTCAAATAAGGGCTTTTTTGTTCAGCTTCACACAGTCAGCTTCCCTTGGCAGGGGGCCTTCTTTTAAGACTGCAGGAAAACACTCCATTAGGGCTGTGCGATATGACCAAAATCTTATATCCCAATATAAAACATCTATCGTCCGATAACGATATAAATCACAAATAATGTAATATTTTCTGTAAATTCTGTGAATCTCAGGTAGGTGAAGTGTTTCCAGCTGGGCGTCTTGTGATGCATGAAACTACACATTTTTAGACATAGGTTGTAACAGCCGCCGTTTTCTTTGTGTGTATTTATTACACGACGTGCTGCGGGGAAAGCCTGTTCTAACGTTTGAGTCTAAGGTTTATTTTTTAGACAACTCTTTTTTTTGTTTCTCATCTGTCAATACTCTGCATACTTTTTCGCGTGATTCTGTTTATTTTGAAAAGTCTCAACAGGATCTTGAGCTTTATTGTGAAAGGTTTATGTGGAAAATAAACAAGCGGACATGCAATGGTGTTACTGTCGTTGTTGCTAACGACAACCCATAAAAACAGGCGCTTGTCCGTCTGTAGTGTGGTTATATTAAATATAGGAGAAAGAGAGAACTTTAAGAAATTACCGTAATATAGCCACTACAGTGACCATCAAAACGATGAAAAAATATTGCCATAAACAGTTTATTTTGCGACACCATGAAACCCAACGATAGCGTAAAAGGAAACGATAGACGTTGTTATATAGTCATCCGATATATATCGTTATATCGAACAGCCCTACATTCCATTGGCTTCAGTGTTGCACAGCTTACAGACCATTCCCATTCAATGAATGAATGTTTGGTTGCAATTAGGGCTGCCACAAACGATTATTTTGATAGTCGACTTGTCACCGATTATTTTTGCGATTAGTCGACTAATGAGATCATCATCCATTGGACATAAAACGTTCAGCTTATTGCACCAGCAGCATCTGCTCTTATATAACTATCATTAGCTTACAGCTTTAAGTGTTTAAGGTATGTGCTAACTAAAAATAAAGACAAGATGATAGTTTGATAACTCCTTGCTATCTAAAATATAACAGGACACCGGAGAATATTCTCGAGCATCTCACACTTCTGATAATCAGCTGTCAGCTTGACGTTTATTCAGCCATGTAAAAACTATAACTTTAATCTCAGCCAAACCGATTTACTCAGGAACAAATAAAATACTAAAATAAGCCAAACAATAACATTTTTAAGTTATCTAAGTGACTTATATATCATGTTTAACCTGAGCAGCGAAAGACAGCGGTGTGTTTGAAAAGATCTGTCGGGAGTCCGGTGTTCTCACGGGCTCTAGTGAGCCTTGCCCCCGGCTAGCTATCGAGCTAGTGGGTAACAGACGTCTCCGAAAACATCGGAGCGCTTTTGAAAATATGTGGTGTCTTGATAAACTGAGCAGATATTTGAGGTTTACACAGCTACATTCTTGCCTGAAAATATGATAAACGTTTATCTTGTGACTCAGAAAGAATAATAAGAGTAATATTAAAACTAACTAGCTGCCGCCATTGTTGGAAACTGAGCTGGGCCGCGCTATGAATTCTGGGACACCGCTTCTTCTTCTTTGGGGTTTAACGGCAGCTGGCATCCTTGTATATGCAGTGCTGCCATCTTCTGTTTCAGTCCGTTATTACACTCTTAAATCCTACTTATTCCTGCGTCTTTTGTGATCCTACAAAGCTTCAAACGACGCCTCGACTATTAAATTAGTCGTCGACGATTTTGATAGTCGACATAATCGTGACTAGTCGACTAATCGTGGCAGCCCTAATTGCAATCATTTTGTCTCAAGTTATAGTACTAAAATACTCTTTCAGACTCAACTTTTCTGTGCTAGGTGGAAGGTAATGCAATCTGCAATCTGCAGTTGTCTATTACTCTGCATGATACCTTGCCAACTATGTGACATGTCAACAAACTGGCCTATTCTCTCTCTCTTCCTTTATTTGATTCAGTGAGCTTATTTGATTGGCCAAAAAAAGAGAGAAATGAAATACATCTCACACTCAAGCACTCCCTTTCTTTCTGTCATCATGTAGTGGCTGTGGGAGATTGTCACAACACACCAGTACTGAGTGCATGCAGATGTGGCACTAATGCTGTTAAGGCCGTTTGTTTTTCTAGCGAGAAGAGTTTGATTATTTTCTATTTGAATGTGATTTGTAAAGTGAGCTCTGAGAGAGAGAGAGAGAGAGAGAGGCTGTTTATATTAGACTGTGTTATTGGTTTTATCTTGCATTCATTTGCCTTAAGTGCAATGGGGAGGATGTGTTTGTGTGAGAATGTGTCATTGGTTTGGCTCTTTAAACCCCCCACCCCCAGTTATTTTAAGTAAATAGCTTCAAAAAAGCAACATCAATGTTTTTTTTTCTCTAATCAGTTAAGATTACTTTCTTTCCCTTTCTTGCACATAAACTTCTTCAACACTTTAGGCTCAATCATAAAGTTATTTCACTGTTCTCCTTCATATAGACGTGCACCTGCCTGCAGTATTTGCTGATTTCAGTTCCCCATTGGACTTTGAAAAAAGAAATGGGGAGGAGTGCTTCTCTGAATAAAAGTTGCAAAGTCTTGCCGTTGGCACTAATGAACCTCAAGAGATTGAGTCTGAAGTGGTACTAATATATTATAATGTTAGCAAGAATTTATTCCAAGAAAGTGTAAGATTGAGTCAACTTTTCTTTTTTGCTCTACCAGACTGGTGATAAATTGAAAGAAAAACCAACATAAGGTGTCATTGTAAGGTGTGCTCCGCCATTGTTCTCCCACTATAGCTTCAGTACACCTTGACATAGATTCTACCAAGTCTCTGGGGCTTACTGAAACGATGGAGCACCTTTCTCCAGCAAAAATCTTACGTCAGTTCATGATGGAGAGTGCTGCCCCACACAGTCAGCCTTAAATCTCTGGGGTTTTACTTTGGTTGAAATCGTGACATATTATTCACATCACTTTCATACTTATCAAGGCATCTGAGTGACCCTTTCTGCTATATGGATGGGGGAACTTTGGTCATATAAGCGACCACTTTCATCTGGATTTATTGTAGGATTAAGTTGATCACCCAGAATAACTTCATATTAATTTGTAGCGACTCTTCTCTATTAGGTCGACAAGTGCATCGAACCATGCCAGGAAGATGCCCCACAGGACTGTTGGGCTCAGGGGTTCGGGGTTTTCCTTTCATTTTTTATGTATCTTAAGTCGGAAGTCATTTCTAGAATGAGTTATTTCTGCCTTTGCTTCTGTCCTTTCTTTTGCCTTTAGAGAAATGAAATTTTAGGTCATGCACTACAGATGATTCTGACAGTGTCTGATGGTCACTGTAACCATCATATTTTCCCCACTTGTTGTCAAAAACATGTTTTCTTTTTTTTCTAAACCACAAGAAATGAAATGTGTATAAAATAACATAGAAGTTCATAGTTAAAAGCATAGCTTGCATTTAATGAAATGTTTGTAATTATGTCATTCACTTTTCACTAGTAGCCAACCTGTTGGCAAATGGTTTGGATACTCAATACAGATTCTAACTCGATGATAAGGAAGTATTATTCTATTATATTTAAAGATTCACGGCGTGTTTTTTGTCACCCTGACATGTTTGGAGAGGTTTTTGAATAGATGTCTAGTTAGTGCATTCAAAAAAGGTGATGTTTTACATTTATTTCTACTGCATGTTTTGCAAACATTTGAAGGACAAAGTCTCAGTCTGCCAAGAGTGCCTTTAAAGTTAAGTGTTCATATTACCATTATATGAGTTTGTGCTGTAACCAAGATACTAAAAGTGGAGTCAGAATCATTTTTAATGTCCATATTGAGCGGGCAAAGCCCACTTTTTTTTGTTTGTTTGTTTTCAACTGGACATGTTAGTCTAATATGAAACTCACAAGTAGCATTTAGTGGGCACCAGTTTAACTTAATGTTAGAGCAGGTAACCATGTGCTTTATGGCTGAAATGCAGTGGCCCAGGTACACATCTTTCCCTTGTACTCTCGCCCCTCTTTCCTGTCCTGTATACTATTCATGTCTGATGCCACCATATTTAGGAAGTGTTTTACAGAGCACCACAAAATAGATCGCAGTCTAAAGGAAAAGTAAACGGTTAAATAAGACCATCAAATATGAAGAAAGGTGTGAATAATATGGAAAATAAGTGAAATAAATACAATAAATGTAAATGACTTGAGCAATAAAGATAAGTCAACAATAAAAATAGCTGAGTGGGAATAAAAACTGTTTTATTAACAGAAAGCCTTTCTGTGGACGTTGTGGCGACACAGGTTTCCTTTTGGGACAAAACACAACTCTCCATGCAATAAATTGTTTGTATTTAGAGTGAAAACTGGGCTTTTTGTTGGGGCGAGGTTTAAGAAAGTGTCGGTCTCTAGTAGCATTAGGCTCTGTAAGTGTAGATCTGTGTGTGTGTATTTGTTTTTGTAATTATTTATCTCCCTTATCCTGGGGTTTGATGCAACTTTCTGCTCCTGCTCACTGCCTCACAGCTATACCGTAAACCCCTTTTGATCTGTAACAACACTCCACAGCCTGTACTGGCATTAGGTTGCCATGGTGAAAATTTCCAGAATATTATTTCCAGCAGATTGACTCTGGTGCTGGAAGAGGGCAGTCATTTTTTTTTTTTTTTTAATAAAACTATGTCATGCATTATCCTATATCTAGGCCACAGCTGTCCTTTTCAAACGTTTTGTAAGGCTCCTATGAAAGTGATGTTTACTTTGTGGTCTGTTTTTCTTACTGTGTTTATTTTTCACTGGTCTTTTTTGAATATGAAGTAGTCGCTATAGACAATCTTTCACAGCTTTCTTCTTTTTCTCTAAAACCACACATATCAGAGGTATTTTATGCCTGCATCATTCTCTCATCCTTTCTGTCAGTGTCTTTTTCACTCGCTGTCCTCTTTAATCTCTTCCTCTCTTAAAATGTCCAATATTAATAGGTTGTTTGCAGGCCTGCTTCCTTCTTTTTGTCTCTCTCTCCTTTAGTGAACCTCATCCTCAAGCTTCTGTTTTATTTCAGTGTTTACTGATCTGAGTAAAGCGTTCTTCCTTGTCCCCAAGCTGTCTCTCATTTAAATGCACTACTTCATTATATGTAGCCTGCAGCCGTAGTCCTTTTAGATGTTTCCAAAATTGTCTCCTAAAAGTGGGTTGGTGCTCTGCCAGAGAGAGATCCATGGACATCGTTACTCAAAAGATTCTTAAAATGGTGTTTTAAATCTCAAAAAGTCTTTAAAGTATAAAACTGGTGGTAACATGTTTGCACCCAAACTACTTAAGAATGATGGTCAGAAGGAGTGTTTTAGTGGAAATGCTGGTTGTACTGGTCGGACGACTCAAGGACTTGACAGTATAGATCCAGTATATGGAAAAGGATTAAGTCTATCAGGCTGCTCTGAGTTCCTCTTGAGATACGGAGTCAGCCATGCATGTGGATCTTCAGCCTTCATTCACGTCTCCTTTCTTCGGGGAGAGCTTTTTGAAAGAATGCTTGCATTCATAATGTGGCCAGTATTGACTACTTTTCTTTTGCAGTGCTTTGACTTTTTGTTCACAAGGAAGAATGAAGCTTCAGCTTAATTTAACTCGAGGCACAATAGGCTCCACTTTTCCTACCTTGTGTTGCTCTTTAGCTGAAAAAAAAATCACTTCCACAGATGTTACTTACTGAGTATGTTAAGATTTATAACATATTGCAGTATAAACAATATGTTTCTGCTGACTCTGGACTGCATGAACCTATTTCCTGATGTTTGATGTCTATTAAAGATTTTTTGCTGTTGTTGTTATTTTGCCTGTATACACTTGTATTCACTCGTTTTTTTTGTTTTTTTTTTGTCAATGTCTGTAATCACTGGGGTTTGGGCAGGTTCGTTCATGGTCCAATCATCCTTTTGCTCCCCTATGGCATCACTGATGACCAGTAGCATTGCTGCCAGGCAGCAGAGGAAACTGTTATTGTGGTGGTGCTATCCACTCTCTGTAACATTCAATCTGTGGCCAAAACTCATTTTTAAAAAAGTGCACAGGTAAAAATGAGTGCACCGGGAGTTTATTTCTCACTTCCAGCATTAAGAAACATTTTCAGGTCTACATACAATGCTGATTGATTTTAACTAACTATAATTAGTGTATGTAAGTAATTGCGGCATTAGTAGCTATTTACACATTTGCCTGCCACACGAAAGTGCCGCTGTTCGATCAAGGGAGGTGACAAATAAACATGTAACATGAAAAAATGCATTTATTATGTTTCCTACGCCTACTCTGATAATGATGGCAATGAATCACCTGAGTGTTCTTTTTGAAGGCTCTGGTTTTTGTTAAAAAGGTTAGAGACAGCTCCCCAAAACTATTAAATCAACAATTTCCTGGCATTGATTGTAGAGACAGTTTTGTCACTAGTCTGTTTATCTGTATTTTAACAATATTTGTGAAAAGGCATCACAGGAAAAGGTGAAAAGACGAGAACCTAATTCTTCAAATAACTTCAAAGAAAAGGGTGGAAAGGAAAAATTATATACAGTTTTTAGAAAGGCAGCATTTTACCTTTGGCTTTTGTTTTGGAAGGTAGCAGAGAGACAAATCTATAGTACCAGTCAAAAATCAATGAAGACTTGGCTAAATATTTAACATTTTCTTCAGTGCATGGAATTGTGAAGTAAACAAAAAAAAACTGATTATATATTACTTTTTTTGTTTCCTACAGTGAAGCTGCCTTTTGCTTTGACAGCTTTGCACATTCTGGTCTTATTCTCAGCAAGCTCCTCAAGTCCCACCTGCAATGTGTTTCCAGCTCTCTTTAAAGTATTCCTGTTTATTCTGAGTACTTTTGGCCGCTTTTCCATCCTTCTGCGGTCCAACCTGTCCCTAAGCATGCGGAGGCCAAGCAGCCTGACAGTCAATCACTCTCCTTTTCAGATAATTATCCCTTCGCAAAGCCTGGAAGCCATTCCTGGTGATGACCTCATGGAAGTAGGATACTCCCAATGCTGTGCAAAGATGTCTTAAAACTATGTCTAGCTTCAGGGAGCTATAGTGTTTTTGGTTTATTATACACTTCCTTGTTTACTACTCAGTTCTGTATGGGTTATTTCACAGTCTAGTGTTCCACAGTATAGATAATAGTAAAAACCCTTGAATGACATTTGACTGGAACAATATGTGAAGAGACAGGTTTTTGTTTGTGATATTATTCATAAATTCTTGACTTGTGCACATTTTACTCAGAACAAAATATAACTTGGGATGTTTGCCCGTTCATGCAGCATTCAGGTGCATGTAACGGAACAATTTCTACAACAGCGAACAGCACGAACGGTTTGGAGGAAGACTGCATGACAAGCAGTCAGATTAGTGTTGCTGCAGTGGCTCGGGCTTGTGAACTCGCTCACGCCAAGCTGTCTGCAGACATTTATAATAACGTGAAACACAAAAGCGCTACAAGTGAACCGCTTTCGAGAAAGTGTAACATTTCTTTTGTTGGAATAATGAATCAGTTATAGATTATGCCAAATCAATACATGGACCAGCCAAAAGAAATAACTAAATTCCTTTGGTTTCAGCAACAGTAGCTATGAAACATTCTAAAGTGCAATAATCAGATTGAAATGAAAATGCTCACCCATTTGCCAGGACTGAACAGCAAAGCTGGCAGTGTCATTGTTATTGCCATTACTGCAACTGCTATTGCTGCCACAGTCAGTAAATATTATGACTACTACTGCTAATGTCACTCCTACACTTACTGACGACCCTAAACATAACTAAAAGTAATATAGCTGCTTAAAGTAAAAAAAAACAAAAAACTGTGCTGAATTTTTTCTTTTTTAGGCAACAAGAAGAAGACACATTTCAGTGAGGAAGTCTGTAGTCAAAGGAAGATTATTTCTATCTGCAGTAATTTGTTTTTAGCGTTCCGGGATCTCACCCCACCCCTTTCCATGCACATGCAAAGAAAGCAGAAGATGGAGAGAGCACACCTCCTCGCCCTTCCAGGGAGAACAGCAAGATCCTCATATAGAGCAGGCTTCAAAGAAAATGAATATGATGCTGATTAGGACAGACACGGATTGAAAATGAGGACCAGGTGGAGCTGGGTTTCTAAGTAGCTTGCAGATGCAGAGCAGTCGTAGGCAGTTGTCTTAAAAAGTACACTCTCTTTAAGATTTGCCACCTGGATGCACAGACGAGCAACACCTGAACCAACAGATGTTCTTAGCTGGCATTGAGAACAGCTGATCTGCCAGGATTACAGATGAGCTTTACTTTATGACATGGCTAAACTTAAGATATTTACTGTTTGTAGCTATTTTTTTTTATTACTAACATAATGCAAGGAGGAAACTGTTTACATTTACTGATTGAAAGTGTGTTTCTTAAAGTTGATCTAGGTCACGGCAATAGCTTTTTAAGGTGTGCTAAAAGCCCCTCTTTTCTTTGTGTTTGTACTGGGAGCTTCGGAGCTCATCCCTTATTCTGCCCAGAGGTTAGAGTGCACAGGTGCTGAGACAGCCTTTGGCTCCCTCTTTGGGAAATAACCTCCAAGCATTCTTCACAACAACAACAAAAAGCTAAATAAGGAGCTTAAGATACTCATTTCAGCATAATCATTTGCTATCTGGTGCTTCCAGTTTAACGTATTAAACCCATCCCTTCATTGTTCTGCATTGAAAAGTCTTGCTGCCACAGTTAACACAGTACAATCAGATTAGGCTTCCTTTCCCCTTTCACAGCCATAGTGTTTAGAAAATAGCACTGCAGATATAATATGGAAATATTGTTTTCAAGGATGGTATAAATACAAAAAGGAATAGAAATGGTAAAGTTGGAGATGAGGTGCGATTTGTTACCAAGGGATACATGTGAGAGATCTGATCAGGGCTCCGCCAGTATTACAATCTCACTTCTGTGCAAATCACCTCATTTTAATCCTTGTGAGGTAAAACATGAAACAGCACAAACAGTGAAGGCTGAGCTAAAAATATACAAAAAATAATTTGACTGTGACTGAGGACACAAGACAAGTTATTAAGACTTTATTAGTTTATTCTGCTGTAGTCCCAGATTCTGACATCTTTTATGAAATGATCCATATCTGTGAATGACTCATAATAATATGCTTTATTTGGTGGTGTCCTTTTTTTTATTTTTCATTTTTCAAATGTTTTATTCTGTTTGGATGCCAGTGTGTAATACCTTGTATTCTTTCTATGATGCATAACTTAAAGAAAATAAGGAAAAATACAGCCAGTCAATTTGGCATGAATATTTTAGGCCTCCATAAAATGTAAATCAAATAGGAAACAGTACACAGAGATCATTTTGATTTATAAAAAAAGAGTTATGTATATTTTTTTTAAACAAACGATTTATAGTTTAATCTCTATGATGCATGCATAACAATTCGTTTTCTTTTAGAATAGAATAGAATTCAATTTAATTGTCATTGCGCATGTCACAAGTACAAGGCAGCGTAATGCAGTTTGCATCCATCCAGAAGTGCTTTAGCCATGATATAGATAGATTACAAAATATATATTAGCAATATAGGTATATAGATATATTACAGAAATTATAGGTATGAGGGTACAAAAATGGGTCTATAATGGGTATGTTAAAATGTACACGGTATGAAGGTATGTTATGAATCTGCTATAACTATAAGTATGTACAGGCTGTAATGGGTATACAAGTTATGTACAGGCTATGAACAGGATATAAATATGAAACTATGCAGAAATATGCAAGTTATAAACAGGTGTAAACAGTTGTAGAATTATAATTATCGTATTGTACAGAATGGTTGTTTATACAGAATTTTACAGTAGTGCAGTTAAGATAATGAAATATGTGTCTAATTTTAATCTAAGCATGAGGACATACTGATTGAAATGCTACCAGGAGGAACGATGTATTGTAGTTAAATAAATATATTGAGCTCACTGTTTCCAAAACTGTGAGCATGTGCTGTAAATTAAAGCCAGTGAGAGAAATTCTATGTGCAGGTGAATAATTTGTAATAATTTGCAAATTTTGCCTTGAAAAACTTCATCGCACATTCAGATCAAGCTTTCTGGTTGTTTTCAGGTCAACTCTGATACATCAAAGTGTCAAGTGATTCATCGACAGCTAAGAAATAAAAAGCAAAAAAGAGGATGGAGGGGTTTTTTGTTTTTTTTCTTTTACTATTGCATAAAGAGAGGCGAAAATGACAGCGATGGAGCATGCTTTAGGAGCTCACAAACCATCGTTGTTCCCTGACCTCACTGCTGTGTTCTGCAGTATTTATGTAGGAGGAGACAATAGGGTATTTTTTTTTCTGTTAATAAGTAAGGCTCGAGTCATGTGAAGCAGCAGCTCACCGTCATACACAGCGAGATCCTAGATGGCATGTCTGTGAACTTCTTTTCTGACTTTTTCGCTTTCACTTACAGAAAAGATTGACAAGTTGATAATGGCAGAAAAATTGTGCAGGCCAACTTGTACTTTATGCAGCTGGTAAAAAGTAAAAGTATGTCCATTTGAGGAAAGCGAAATGGACAAGTAAAAGGTCTGCAAGGCTAGAGATATCGGGCTTCCCTCTGAAGCGTGACACTTGGTCAATTGGGGGCTGATGCGATTTAGCAGAGACAAGACTAAGAGTGATGGTGAAATAACAAGGCAGCCGGGCCTCCCTGACTGCTGAGACACACGAGGGACTGCTGCATCTCAGCTGCAACCGCTGGAACTGATCACAGCCCTTCTTGACAATGCCCGAGAGCGTTTTAGAAGCGTCCCAGAGGCGGCTCCCCACACTGCTAAAAATACGCACCCATATCCTGGTTTTGACAGAAGTGCGAAGCTGCACAGAGCACATGAGCTGCGCACAAAGTCAGACAGCGGAACGGCACCGAGCATCTGATTAGTTTACAAAATAAAACATGTCGTAAAGACCAAATGCTCTGGTTCTAAAACGCGCCAGGTGTGTCCCAGTATAAAGTTATTCAGAGACAGAACAAAATCGTCTCCTTCAGTGATAGTGATCAAGTAACGCTTACAGAAAGTAGGTGGTTATGATCAATAGCTGTTTCCAGTACACACTGTTTGATATCATGCATTATTTACACACACGCTAAAGGCATTAGCTGCTTACTATCTGTGTGTGAAGCAAACCAAGGGTTGGTTCAATGAACAAAGCTTTGTATTTAACATATACAGAGTATTATACAAAGCACTTATAGACTAATTGTAAAGTTACTTTTGACTATGAATGTATGGATTTGTGTAATTAGTGGCTAATGAGCCATGTGGAGCCATTAAAGGGTTCGTGGGTGGTCTTATACAGCTCCACACCCTGAGATGGAAGATATGTAGCAATTAGAGTACAGCTAGATCATTCTCAGCCTGAATAATGTAGAAAGAGTGTCTGCCTAGTGGAAAGAATACCCTTCACAGCAGAGAATCAGTGTAAAATCCTTGCAGTGTTCAGCCTATATTCGTTCTCCTTTTGTCATTTTTTCCCCGTTAACAAAGACAGACTGTGGTGTTGCATGAGTGGTTCCCTCTAAAATTTTTAGCATTGCAGGGGTTCTTTAAATTGTATCCTCCAAAATAAAACTGGCATTAAAGAATGGAGCAGTTGACCCAGAACATATCAGTGGTGATATCAGTGGTGTTTCATTCAGATGGTACTACAACCTTCAGGCTCTTAGCGCTTGATAAAGAGTTTGTCTCAGACATTCAGTGATTTAAACTGTGACTGTGGAAAGCGGCGTCTATGGGGCTTCTTCTTTCACTGCACAATCTCCTGCCTGTCTTCTTCCCGTCTGTGCACGAAGCCTGTGCCAACTTAAATGTACCTTTGTTTCGGAGTGTGTTCCTCACGTCTGACTCAAAGAGGACTATTTTCATACCGTTTTCATCTGATTTATGGTTTTATCCCAAGGACCGGACAAACAAGCATATTTATAGAAACTAATGGTTAAGTTGAGGAATAACACACTCACTACTTAAATGCCTCCTCATTAAGAGATGGGTTAGAACAGCGTATTGAATGAATTGCTAGTCTGCATTACACTGTAACAGGAAAGGTGACTGCATTATTCATGTCTCCTTTTTGTGGACAGTGTTAGCCATTGTTAAGTCCCCACCTCCAATCCCATGCTAATGCATTCATTTATGCTTTATTTCCCCCCCAAAGGGAGGGAGTATGTAAACCGCTCCATTTGTCTGTCTGTTAGCAGTCTAGCATCCACAGTATTACAGATATCATGTTCAGGTTTTGTGTGATTGTAGATACCAATAACAGCTCAAGCTGATTTAATTGAGGTGAAAATCAGGTCAAGGTCACAGCAAATGTGAAAATCCGTAAAAACTTTATATTACTAATAATTATTTTTCAGGTCATTCTCAAACTTCAAAACCATATACTAGGCCTTGGGGGATATGAGTGACCTTGACCTTCATTGGTAGTGCCCAAGGTCAAAGTTGGGCTTTGAAAAATCCAAGAAACCATATCAGGTATAATATATATATGAAAAGGCATAGAGAGCACCAACTCTGCTCCAATCATATGGTTAAAGATCATAAAATACATAATTTTAGTATGTAATACTTCAAAGTCGTAGATTAAAGGTAAGAGACATTAGCTTGTTGTTATAAAAGGAGGCTGCAGCAGGCATTAAAGTTGCTGTTCGAGGGGAGTTGCGCTCTCTCAGTGCTCTTGTTTGATTTCAGTTGTGTTATAATACAAATTTTAAGATAGTTTCACCTTCTAGACGTACTGTGTTATTGCATAGAGCTACTGCAGGATAAGTTGAATCAATATTATTTCTATAGGGAAAACAAGCAATCAAGAGTTTTGATAAATGTTAGCATGGTTCATTGCGTTTTTGTTTTATTTTTTAATTAATAATCAGCCTGATGTTCGAGCGGGGTGGTGTTTTTGGCTTCTGAAGGAGGCATGGCAGAAAAGTTTAAGAAGCGCTCTGCCAGCCTGTTGTACATGCTGTACTATTTCTTTTTTTTTTTTTGCCTGACTAACTTGAGTAGTGATGATCAGTGTTTGAGCTGGCTTATCAGAGGAAGAGCAGCTTTGGTTTACTTATCAGGCAAATGGATACTTGTCATAGCAAGTGTAGTGTGATATGGCCCCTCCTCTAATGCACTGTGGGGGTAGGGTTCATTTTTGTTGTTGTGTTTTTTTTGGTTTTGGGTTTGTTTGTTTTTTAAGCTATTTACTGATAAATCGCAGACTGCCAAGAATGACTGAAACTCAAACTCCTTTCATCAGTTTTTCCTTCTAAAGATAATGGCGCTCTGCCTCTAGCTGCATTGTTGTTGTTTTGTGTTATTTGGGGGGGATTGTGTGAGAACAAACAGCGCAGCACACCAGGCTCTCTCGATCCATCTCTCAGAAAATGTCCGCGGCTCAGTTATGGATGCACGGATTGAAATCGAAAACAAAATGATGTTAAAAATACAATGGTTTCCAGATGTTAATCCCCCTGCTGTGTTTTGCAGAAATCCTTCTGTGTATGCTCCATTTCTAAGTGTAATGGAAAGCCATATGATGTAGCTTAGCAGGACGCTTCAGCCATTTATCATTGTTATGAAGGTTATCATGGGACTTTGCTCAAGAGTCCTTTATTGCAAGTGGTGTGTTCGCTCATGTTTTCAGCGCTGTCATACAAATGCATACATTCCACATAGTGAATATAAGTGGAACCTTAGTCGTTTAGCTTCTGCTGAATTCGATTTATATACCCTGCTGTAACACAGTAGCTTTAAACTGTGTATGTGAACTGTTTTCTCTTATCACAATTTTACAAATTTCCTCTGTATCGTGAGAGTGTGATATGTTGTAAAAGGTACTTAGTCTGTAGATTCTTGCCTCTACTGATCACATCGTGAAGCGTTTTGCTGAAATGAAATGCTTGTAAATGTCATGCCCTTTAGCAGGGCAGAGCCTGGATAGCGCTATAGCACAGGATTCTTGCTCTAACTCACAGCCATGTAAGAAACAGTCTTTAAATAGTACAACTTGTGCTTCATCAATTTGACCATTGTTTCAGCTCCTGTCACTGCCCTTGTTTATGCCTTGCTGCTAGTAAATAAATAAAGACAGAAATGATTCACTGGAGTGAATAAAGATCTAATGTCTTCCACTTTGTCAGCTCTAGTGTGGGTGTAAGGGCATGGGCTTCACACATGGATAAGCATAGCTATAAAAGCAAATACAACGTACAAGAACGACTGTGCAAATCATAAAATTGGCTATATTTTGTTGTGTTGCATTGTTGCCTGCTTTCTTGCAATTTGTATACATTTGTGATTGTTATCGCTTGCACCACTTTCTCTCAGTGGGTGTTAAGTGACTGCCAATTAAGATTCAGACTTAATGAAATATGTATGTTGGGTTTTGTTTGTTTTTCACACTGATTATTGTTTATATGTCTTCCTTTTGTTCTAGATGCATTTGCGCTGTGACTCATACTAAACCACTGTTTTGAAATTCTCAGCTTTCCCATTTGATCTTGGACAAAGCTAGCCTCCTCACAGAGGTTATTTCGGGTTGTCACAAAGATATGCAAAGCTCAAATTCCTATTCTCTGTACTCAGAGACCTCAGTTCAGTAGGTTTCGATGTCCTCAACTGGCTGTACTTTTGAGGTTCAAGAAAAGGCCTAATGTTTCAAGAATTTAAACGAGGCACCCTTCAGTCTCAAACTCAACTTGCTGTTCTAGTTCAGTGGCTACTGCACATTGTGCCTTGGAAAGGAGCAGAGGTGCCATCTTGAGCCATGAAAATCTTGTTCTTTGTCTAGGAGGACACTGGACAGGTGGGCTGTTTTGGGGTTATTTGTTTGCCTCCATCTCTTAAAATACCTTTTGCATTGATTTTAGTGTCATTACTGTGTTTGCTGATATGTAATCATTAGGGATGTAACAAATTTTGCAATAGATATTTTTGAAGCCACAGTTCTTACATCTTCTTTATATTGTTGTTAAAATTATTGTTGTTAAAATTCATCCCACTCTTCTTTAATCATCCAATTACCTCCATGTGGCTAATTAGCATAACCTACTCAAGCACATAGCTAATTAGAATATTACGTACTATATGCACAATGCCAAAGCTATTTCCGAACCAATCTTTCTCAAGCTAAATATACACACAAGCCTCTGCAGCACAAAATGTGATGTTGGTTTAGAAAAAATAAAAGATGGTTAAACAGACGCTTAGTGTATTTTCTGCATTTGAAGTTTACAGCAGTTTTTCTCCCAAACATCTTCTCCATGCCTCTGTTGTTAACATAATGAGAGCTGTACGGCGCTGGCAATGGATCACAGCAAGAGACGACAGGATTGTGACACAAGACCGTAGACATTTGCATCACAGATTTGGTCTCGGTTTCAGAACAGTTACACCCTTGATGATAGATTTGTTATTTTTTGATTACTTCTGGTTTTCATTCTCCTCTGTGCTTTTTGCTTTTCAAAGCTATTTCAGACTGAATGTAAGTAAAGGCATTTGAAATGCTTTACTTACGTTCACATTTTTCTTGATAAAGTCTCAAATCTTGTACACGTGTTAGAAGTAAAGATATCATACATGACTTGGCTGTCTTCGCTAACATTGCTTTACTTGGCAAAAAAATGTAATATGCGTAATAATATGCATTTATAGTTAGGCAAAGTTCTCAAGCGTGTGAGTATCCACAGCATTAAAGACTGACAAAAACTATTTCAGTATTTAACATTAAAGATAATGTGACTGGCAAGAGGACCAAAATGACGATACTTGTTTCTACTTAGGACTGTTACAGTAGCGTTACTGTCACTCTTGATTAAAATGTTCACAAATCCTAAGGAAGACTGGGAAAGCAGCTAATTTTATGAAATAAAGGTGTCCAGCAAGTGTGCTAAACATGGGGCACATATGGATTTTAGGGTGAGATTATCATGTATCTATGTTTCAGGGGTTAGAAAAAGTTATGAGAAAATAATTAGTATAAAAGGAATGTTCCCAACGTTGTCTGCAAATATGCGTCAGAGGGGGGAACTCGTGTTAGTTCATGAAGTTAGCTGTAAAGTTGGATGTGATGAGAAGGTAGTTGCTTTTTATGTTGAATTACATTTCTAGAAATATTTAGAAAAATCAGTTACCATAGTTTCATTGTAAAGCAGTGTTTGCTTAGAATACCAATGGTTTCCTCAGTAAATGAAGACACAAATTAGAAATACTGCCAAGTATAAATGATAAAGGAAAGCAATGATTTATTCCATTTAAGCCCTTTGTGTCATTTTGATAATGCAAAGACAATGTTTCGCTTGAATATGAAAATCTTTTCTTTTTTTAAATATTTGCTTAATTAGAATTTGCCAAGAAGTCAACATATGGGCAAAATTGTCAAGTAGAAACATGATTTAGTATGAAATGGATAAAGCTTCGAAGGAAAAAAAGCAACATGGACTGGCTCTGATCTTTGTTGCCCTCTGGCAGCTGTGCATTAAAAAGCAGATACGGTTGTGTAGTGCAAATCATGAGCTGTTTTAATACCTCCAAAAACCACAGTAATGAAGATTGTTCAGCCCAGCACCTACAAATGCCATCTACCACACACAGAAAAAAATATGACCCCCAGATGACCCCACTAACTTCAATAGGAACAGAAATTGATGTAAAATAAATTGAGGAAAAGCAAAAACCTTTCTTCTTTGACAAAGTAAATTAAAAGTTCTAGAGAGAATTCATAAAACTGAAAGAGGCTACGGACCATCAATCTTGTTATAGCACAATTCAAAAGCTGTTATGCACGATGATGATATTATGTATATGCACTTGGGATGGGTAACCTGCATATCACCATTAATGTTGAACGGTATACATAGACTTTAGAGCAAAATATGCTTGAATGACATTTCTTTGATGAAGGATTTTGTCTGTTTTAACAAGACTGTGTCCAGCTAAACTGTCTGTTTAAAAATATTTGATGTATTATGAATAGGGATATACATTTGGTATCAGATATACTTAAAAATTCAGGACTGGATATCGGGAACAAGCTGCAGATGTATAAGATGATCCATTCAATTCAGGTTTTAATGTTGTTAGCATCAAGTCAGCAGCAGCTAGCAGGAGAGCAAACCTAGCCTGGAGTGTGCCAGTAATTCCCCATGCCCCCTGGTGGGTTGTGAAGGTACTGCAAATGGGCCGCAGTAATAACAGTATGTACAGATATGTATTTGTATAAATATATTTATTTTAATGAAAATTACTTAAAAATGTTAATAGGAGGTCCACTGGCAGGTGGCCCAAACATTGGCCTTAACACTTTGCAAATAATGTTTTTTTGAATAGTTTTCAAAGAAATATTTACTTTATTTTATGATTTGATTAGAGTGAAGATTTAAGACATGATGGCCCCTAATGGGATTTTCTGTTTTTTAAGTGGGCTGCAACACTGTTGACTTGGCTGGAGTGTGCAGAGGGACTTAATATAAGATAGAAATTAGAAGCATGTGGGTTGGAGTAGCACATTTTTGGAAGCTTTTATTACATTGACAGTAACATAATGTGTTGTTCTCAACTTGATTAAATATTATTTCACTTCAGCTGTCTCTTAACAGCTCC
>NW_005187479.1:775164-786771 GCF_000239375.1 Pundamilia nyererei | reverse complement strand
GCCTAATGACTCTCACACTCTCAGTTGAAATGAGGCTAATGCAAGTAAATTGGATGAATAATGGCTGTCTTAAACCAGCTTTTACTTATTATTTTACAAATGAGTGTGAATTTAGTAAATTTATGCTAATGGATTTATTTAAATGTGTTTGTGTTGGTCACATTTTATTTCACAAAGTTAGTAAAGTAATGTTTACGTTGAGCCTGATGTTGTCCACACATCTCTTCCTCACTGTGAGGCATAAAGCTTAATCCAGAAGGATGATTCTGTTTATCTCGACGTTGCTTACGTAAAGCAACATTGAGATGAACAGAATCCACCTTATGGGATTTTCTTACATGAATAATTGAGCATGCATCAAGATACAGAGCTTATCAATTTCACACTTATGTTGGATTGGTTCTTGGTATCAGCAGATCCCCCGAACTAAGTTCTCTATATCGAATCAGAAATGGAAAGAGTTGGATCAGTGCATCTATTTATTGTGTGAAAAAATCCTCTAAACAACTCGAGATATCATTGATCATTAAACAAAACAAGCCTGTATCAACTATTAAAATTACCTGTACTTTTTAAATAAGTCTGAAGAATCAGAACCTAATTATATTTTTTACATTGCACTTGGATGTGTCAGGTTAAAGAATGATAAATGAAAGTGAATACGCAGGGGAAAATGAAAAGGTGATTGGTGTTTTAAGAAATGCTATGCTATGTGGCTCCATGTATTTTAAATGGCAAAAAAAGGTGTGTTATTGACCCTGAGTGGTAAGGCAAAGCACAATCTTGACACCAAAATTGCAGTGTGCTGCTAGATTACCGGCGACACACTGAGTCTGCTGCACTTTTTCAACCCACTGCAGTGTGCTGCAAAATGCCAAACGGGGTGCAGCCAAGGTGAGAAACAACACTGCACCTCGAGAAAATCCTATAATGATAAAAAAATGCGCAACGTCCTGTAATAGGGTAGGAAAATGTGACCGTTTGTAATATGTGCAGTCTGAATCTGTCACTTTTGTAAAGTGCAAATAGGAAGACGACAGTGATTTCAATAAGGGTCTCAACATAAGGAGAGGGAAGAAATGTATGCACTGAACATGTCAGTATTAATAGTGGCAGAATCACCGGGGGGTGAGTGAAAGACAGAGAGTAAAGGGATTAAAGTGATGAGAGCTGAATGGAAATGGAAGTGGAACCTATTTACTTCAGTTCCTGAGAACTAGTGTGACGGAGCCTGACAGAGGCTGCTCTGGCATCAGGGAATTCAGCATACATTAGGCAATGAGGAAAAGAGCAGTGGGCTGAGTTACACCCCGCAAATGAATAATCCAGGAGCCTCACGGAATCGTGGCACTCCATAGCAGGCCACTGTCTGAGGAATAAGCCGGAGGGGACAGCTGGAGGCTGGAGTTGTCTTTTTTATTGACCTTATCACACACTCGGAGTGGGAAGATAGAGATACAGAGGTGTGAATGTATCAGTATGTGTTGTGTGTGCGTGCACAGGTGTTTCTTCATCATTCTGTGATGTTCAAATGAGAGTGTAAGGAGTTTTTTCTTCTTTTCCTTTTCTAGTATTTTGTTTTTTATGCAGTAGGGTTGCATCTTCTTGCTATATGTCTGGAGGTGCTGACAGCTTCCATTTTCCTGAGCCGAGTCCTTGATGTGAAGGGCACATACTCGGCAAAGGACATTTTGCACATTTCCTTCTCAGTAGTCCATCACTGTTGCTGTACACCCACAGCCCCTCTCTCGATGCTTCTGTCTCTCCTTTTGCATCCATTGATAGATTGACTGATCTGAGTCTATGAAAAATCAATAGGACAACCTTTTGAGTGCTTGTCACATTGATTTTTCATGGGCTATAGCTTCTGTGCTAACAAGTGGGGTTTTCATTCTTTGGGAAATTGTGCTCCTTCGTGACCCTGCAGTAAAAAGATTGCAGAGAAAGTCACTGCGGAGCATAGGGCGATATTAACATAAATAACTAGAGGTGGAAGAGCAAACTATTGCTTCTTGCTTGACCTGAGTCAAGTGCAGTTTGTGTGTGCTGTTCACTTCAGATCAGGACTGCTTTTAAATTTTTAATGACATGGCAATCATGGTGACATGCTGCCTTAAGGCATAAACTAAAGGCCAAAGCACACAGGTTCCACTTGTGCAGCCCAACATCTTGAATACTAAACAGTGTAACATGCTCAGTATTTCAGACGGTTTGCAGTTGCATTGATGTGTTTTCATTTTTAACTCGCTCCAGCATTTTTAGTCTTTCTCTTCATTTGCATAATGCTATACTTCATTGCCTCAGCTCTTTGTCAGATGCACTCACCACGGTGGCACGTTGGTTTTCCATAGTCAGAGCACTGATCCTGTTCATCTCTTCAGAATGTCTATTTACTTTACCCTTCTCCCGAAGGCTTGAAAATTAACCCAGTTTGATCTCAGTCCTTTCGCTTTACGCTGAAGTTGTTTTCATGTATCATAACATCTTCTCTTGCTTTTTGCCCATGGCAATAGGAAGAGACTCCCTGTGGCCCCAGTTTTAGCAAAGATTGTTTGCAAGTGCATCTAAATGTGTGTTATTCCTTCACTCCTCCTCATCTTTTTTTCCTGCATTCTGTCACTGTCTTTTACTGTCTGGCTTTATTTCTTGCTCACTGAATGGTAACAGCAGGATTTTGTGGAGTGATGTCTTGCTTTCTTCACCCCTGGGCTTGTCAGACAGTTGCTTTGTAATATACTGAGAAGTTAACATTAGATTACTGATATTACCAGTGTTGGGAGAAACCATTTGCAAAACAGATTTGGCTTCCCCTTGACTACATGAATACTCTAGACACCAGTAAAGCATGGAGAGTTGAGCGTATACTGAATTCTGTTGCTGTGTTTATGTAATCAAGACAGGGGTTTACGATTTTAAAAGAGCTTAATGGGCTAAATCTCACATTTAAATAGAAGGCAAGGAATGAACAGAAATATTAATTTTTCTCTCACATACACACAAACACACAAACACACACTGAGATTCACTACCTCAAATGCAAGGTCCTTTTTTTTAAATCTTTTTCAATCTCCCATTCTTGAGGTCATAGCCCGGAATTTTTCCTGTGTGTGCGCGTGCGCTTGTGGGTACATATGTGAGTTACTCTGAACACCAGCATGTTTGTGAGTTTGAGATGCCAGCTGAATGTAACACTGCTTCTGTTAGCAAGGTCTGGCTGAGTGATGATCTAGCTGAGTGTGTGTGTGTGTGTGTGTGTGTGTGTGTGTGTGTGTGTGTGTGTGTGTGTGTGTGGTTTTGATAAGGGACAGTGCAGGGAGAGAAGGCTTATCTGTTCTCAGGGGAAAAAAATCTTACCACAGAGATAAGCTACATCAGGAATGCTAGTTTCTCTACATTTTAGGTCTGCAGCAAATGCAGAAGATTATAAAAATCCAGGCTATTTAATTTTTCGGTCTAATCTAAGTTGGAATCCATTGCATCAAGACATGAGAGATACTGTATGGAGATATATCTTCATCTTTTTCTTTTTTTTTAAGGAAATAGTAATTTACAGAGCCACAATTGTATAAGTTTAGCTTTATGGTACTATTGACAAAAGGTCAGGAATCAGTAGGGATTTCTCTGCTCTCTTAGTGATGCATGACTTTTATGTTCTCCTCTTATACATTTCTTTCTCATGCCTCTCTTTCATTTTCCTTTTTATTACATATTCCACTGTGCCTTACTCTTCCAGAATAGGAATAAGTCTATCTCGACACATTGTGATTTAGCATGTCTTCAAGGCCTTGTTGCTTTTCCTGCAGCTGCTCATATATAACTCTTCTTTATTTGTGCTGAAAAACATGTATGTAAACTCATTTTCAGTGTCACAGCTTTTATTCTGCCTCTGTCTTATTACTTCAATACTTTTGGAGAGATGGTCTTTGTAGGTATTTTATTTAAATGTTTGCTTTTTACCCAAACAATTAGCTTTTTTTCTTTTTTTGTGGCTTAGCTTTTCCCAAGACGACAAATCTCCCGAGCTCTTGAATAGAATCGAAGCTAGCAATGTGCAGAATTAGAGCAAAGATGCAAACAAATAATTACCCTTCGTTTGAAAACACTCAATTAGCTTCTATTAAAGTAAAACAATGAGTTACTCCCACTAAGTGGAACCCCAGAGTTTCTGCCTAATTGGTACAAAAGATATCCAGCCCAGTGGCTCAGTGGACGCCAACAATATGACTGTTTTAATAGCCCAAGGGCAAATATCAAACAAATACACCACACCAGCACATTGGCTGTGTTTATACAACTAAGCAGCTAAGAAGCTAAAGACCTATTAAAAATTCAAACCTGAATCCAGACCTATGGGTTTGACTTTGTGTGTTTTTAAGTAAATAAGCAACATAAATGAAAGGAAAGGCACCATATATATAAAAATAAATAAACCAAAAAAAGGAAAGGTAAAAAGAAGCAAAGGAAAAAGGGCTGTGGCAATCAATGTGCCCTGCTGTGTCACTGACATTTTAGTCTCCGATGCGCCACAGAAACCGTCTGCCAGTGCCTTCCTACAGAATAGAGCACTGTGTGTTGCTCATATTTATGTGCCTACTGAAGGATTTTTCATTAAGGTTAGTAGCGTTATATATGGTATCACAAGCTTTAAGGTACGCAGTGTTTAGAGTGAATTACTACTATTACTGCTGTGTCTCTAACTAACAGCCACTGATGTCAGTGTTTTTCTTTGAAAGATGGGTTTGATTGATGCCAATCCCAATAAGGTTGATTTGCCTCTATGCACTTTATCTAAGCTTAAGGGAATACACTTAATATGGAACTCTGTCAAAGTCAATCTCAGCTTTGTTGATTTTTAAGCTCTGATGCTAGACACCAGAGGCGGCAGACTCAAGTTGCTAATTTGAGGAGTTGGGACTTGTTTGACCAAATCCGATTAAAGTTTCGACTTGCTTTCGTGAATATAAAATGTGACTTGTTATTAGGCCAGTTACTCAAGTACTCTTTATAATAACTATTAGCAATTTTATAGATATTGAGAAGTTAGATTCTATTTTTGAAACACGATGTCTGCTTCAGCGTGGCAGGTCGGTAGAGACAGATATCATAAAGAGGGTTTAGAAAAACTGGAGAATTTGGATTTAAGAATTGGATTATCAATTAAGGTGCTAACGATAGAGCAAAGTCTGCAGCTCAAAAATCAGACAAACCCATTCAGTTCCACAATGGCTATATTGGTATATGGGTGTATTCCACATATAATGGGATGTGAACTCGCTGACTGGTGAAACATGGCTAAAAAATTGTTTCTAAGCTCTGTTAGAGCTGGCTTTAAATCGATAGTTTCCTGTGTTGACCACAACCAGAGATGTTAATGAAAAAACAGTTAGGATTGTAACATCAGTTTTCCATTGAAATACCAGTTTCACTGCTGTTACAGTCACTCTGAAGTCAGTGTTTTTATAAGTGTAAAAGCATCGTGTCGTATAAATTATGTTCAAGTTAATCCGAAATGTGCATATGGAGCATCTTGGCATTATGTAAATAAGCTTAATAAAAGTCTTACAGTAGAAGTTTAGTACACATCAGGTAATAACCTAAATCGCTTCTGAGCAATCAGAATTTTTTAATATTGTAGATAGAATTTTATTTCGAACATGCAAATATAATGAAATGACAAGATAAAAGAAGAAAAAAAACTTAAAAAACATCAAGTTTTCATGAATATCTCTATGTCTACACAACGTGTGTACTTAAAAAGGAGTAGGATGAAGTTTACTGAAGTCAAGTTTATGCTACCTAAAGTAGCTAGACTTTAGGCAACATTTCAACAACAGAGCATCAGAAAAGGGAGTTTTACCACAAGTATTATCTTAGCAGAGATCACCTTATTCCTAATTATGATGCACTATTTTATGATGAGCAAGTTTTCTGTTCACCAAATATCTAATCGCCAAGAAATATGCGCATTTGTTGTTTTGTAGGCGATTCTTTGTTTTTTTTTTTTTTGTTCCTGATCATTTTATTTAAATAGCTTTTAGGTTTAGCATAGATTAGCTCCAGATTTTGCTAACAGTGCTAGTCATTCTAAATGAATAGCTCTGAATAGCTTTTTTTTATTTCAGTTAACTGAAATATAAACAGATTTCCCTAGCATTTCAAATGTCTACTTTTATTTCCGAGTCCTTACTAAGATAATACGACAAACCAATCTTGTTGCGTTCCAAAAGGGTGTTACCAACAGGGAAGGTGGAGAGTGCCCCCTGGTGGAAAAACAATGTAATATTAACAGCCATCAGGATCAGAATACTTTATTAATCCCTGAGGAAATTATGTGGTCACAGTATTTCATATGCGTGGTTGAGGAGTGTCTTGCGCATATCTTCTTTACTTTACTAAAATGTTCTTTAACAGCAGTTATAAACAAAGATACAAACGTATCGGCAAATGCCTAATATCAGCCAATACATTGGTCTGGTTCTACTGTGAGCCCTGTAAAACATGACTATGATATGTATTCAGTGTATTTGGCTTTGACTTAATACAAAAAACTGTTTAGTAGATAATCAAATGTTAGGTAATGACCATCATATCTTTTGTTTAATGTTGTATGTTTGCTTTCCCTTTAGCTTCTTTACATCTATAAATTCAGAGCCCTGCTCTACTCTTTTGTTTTGTAGGAACGTTGTTATTGATTGCAACAAAATGTCAAACATCAGTAAGATTTATAAGATGTAGGCATAGCAAACCTATTTCCATTACCAGCAGTGGAATTAAACTTTAAAGCCCTGAATCTTTTAAATAACTAAAATGTGAAAGCTGGGGTAGATCATCACAATCTCATGTGTCTAGCTTGACCTGAGCCAGACTGTAGCAACTTGCCTGCAGGGGGGGGGGAGGGACTTTAGTTTGACTTGCATGTGACTCACTTCTACCTCGGCTAGATAGTGGGTATTTGTATTCATTGTCCATGGAGAAGGCATGTAATCACAGGCGTACACACATTCATACACACTGTATTGTGGGCTGGAATCCACACATAGTCTCATTCTCTACTGTTTTCTACGCTGCCACCTCTCAGAAAATTGGAATTCTTTTTAGTCGTCTTGCAGAATTACAGTTTTGCGATAAGAAAAATTTGATTTTATTGTGTTTCTCTTCCATCGTCTGTCACTTGGGACAATCAGGCAGTGTCAGGCACGAACCAAATTTCACACACATTTCTGAAAAAGTACAATGCATAATTTTATCCTCACTTGCTTGATGAGAATAAAATAAAGCCTTCCCTCGTTTCAAATCGGTTTGTAACATTGGAAAGTTGCCTAAGCACTTGTATGCACATACACTGCAATGTAAAATAACGCTAGGTTACAGTCCAGTGGAAGCTTTCTGCATTTCACTTTTTCAGCACCACTGATCCGATGCAAATCCTTTTTGGCCAGTATCAACCTAACAACTGCTGCTGGAGGTGGAGAGAACCAGGCAACCACTATAACATGGACCACAACAGGACACAGCAAAGGGGAGACCGGAGAGATACCATGAGCTTACTTTCAGTCACCTTGAAGTCTTAACAACCACGTTGGATGATAACCTGAGTAAATTGCTTGAATTTCCTGGCGTTTTAGAAAAGTACTTTAAGTATAACCTCTGTTATATGACATCCTGCGGTAAACAGTGCTTTTTCACTGTTATTGCCTAACGGTGAGTTGTAGTTAGACAATCTATCTTAGGCAAAGGATTATTAGAGAAATCAAAATCTAAAGTAAAAAAGATGATGTGGTGAGTGGGCTGGGGAAAAAAAATGATGACAAGCCGGTTGATGCCTCTTTGGTGCTTCACATATCTTCCAGACTGACAGAAAGCTTTGATAAGTGATCTTAATGTCAGTTGCACTCAAAACTCTGCCAACATGTAAACTCCCACATCCGTCTGTCTCACACAAGCGCACACTCTTGTAAGTTCAAAGTTAAATTACAAGCTTGAAATACTTGACATTCACATCAGATGAACCCAATTTAGACAAATCTCAGTTCATAAATAATTTCTTTTTAAAATCAGTTACAGAATCTAACAAAGAGTCCATGCAGATTAATATTTTTCTCTGCTCAAACTTAATTACCTTAGCTTGACAGAACTAAGATGGATCCATGTAGACGTCTGTGCCCGCAGATTCACAGATGCAGTCCTTCACATGAAAGCTCACCACATGAAAGAGTGGTCGTATTGTGAAAGTTGCATTCACTTGAGCTTTTCTGCACTCTCTCTGTGCTTTTTAATTCGTTCTTATCACAAGTTTGTATTTCAGGAGGTATTTTCTAAGTGAATTAATCCAAAATGAATGGTCTTAGAATCTGCTAAGATTTACTAAGATAAGCCAGACCTTTAAGCTTTTAAATTAAACATTAACAGTTATGTCAGTATCAGCATATCCTGTAGGCTGTTTATCAAACTGCATAATGCAGAAAAAGACTCTTAGAGGCTGATTTCATCATAAAGCTTATCCAGTAGAGTGAGTGTGTGTAATACATCCCTGAAGAATTAATTAGTCCAATCATTTGTCCTTCATGCATATATATCTGATATAATATCTGCATCCACTCTGCAATTCCATTAGTGGTCAATAATTTTAAGTTATTTTAAAATGAAGTAATTTAAAATTTACTGACACACTGTGGGGTTTTTTTTTGCCTTTGTATTCTTTATTGAACACACTTGAAGACTTGAGATGTTTCAGGTTCCCAAAACTGGAATGCTAATGTAACAGAGTGGACTGGGGAGGGAAAATATGGTGTTGCACATTGCACGAGTTTTTACAGGCCTTCAGAGAGCCCAACACACAGCTTCAGAACCACCACTCTAAACTTTGGGTCCCCAACAGATCTAAGTGACGATTGGATGGATTTTCTGTACATTTATGGCTCTCACCCATTCGCTAGATCTGATTGAAGACGTTGCAATTCATTATAGCCCCAACACTATTGGTTTTGTTTAGGTAAATAAATAAATTGAACTTTGCAAGGGTTTTGTGTGATCAGCCATTTTCAGTATCCATTTGTTCTCAACATGCTTTTTACTGGAAAAAATAATTTTCTTTTGAAATCTGACTACATCGATTTTCCATTCATAAGAAAAGCCTCTATTCAGTGTTGAACTCAAATTCTTTCAGTATAACTTCACCATCGTCTTTAGATTCATCAAGGCTCCGTTATAAGACCTTTAAGATCTATTAGGGGCTGTTGTTGGTTTGTCCTTGGTTCTTGTATAATGTGCTACTAATCACATTTATTAGAGTACAACGTTTTTGCTCATGTCAACTAAGCTGTCTTACATTTATACCTTATACTTGCTGTAGTTTCTCTATGTTCATGACTCTGGGAAAAATATTTCTGAAGTAGGCGATGTTTTTTCCAGTTTGATGTGCAGATTAAGATTCAAGCAAAGAAAGCCCTTTGGGCATGTCTTAAAGTCATAAATTTGCAATGTTTTCTCTCTGTTCTCTCACATATCGTTGCACAATATTCTTTTGTGTGGACCAAAAACTGCATATGTGCTAGCACAGTATGTGCTATGAACTTTCTTTTATGAACAAATATAATACATTTGCATGAATATTTACAATAAGACAAAATATGGCATTCGTAGATATTATCTTGCTTCATCTTGGAATTGAGAGAATTACTTGATAAGCCAGTGGGTAGAGTAACTGATAAGAGAAATGTAATGGTTTCTTGCTCTTTGAGTCATTTTAGTTATATGCAGTATACAGATACAGAGTTTCTTCAAGCTACACAAAGTTTTAGAAACCATGGAAAAAGGAGTGAAACACCTAAAGTAAGAAATGCATGAGAAAGGAACTTCTTGCACTGCCCAGTGAGGAGTGTAAAGGGCAGTGTGCCTCTAATACAGAGACTGAGCTTAGTGTCAGGGTGACTAATGACCTACAGTGCTCTCAATTATTATTGCTAACACATATATACACACACACACACACACACAAACCCCATGTGATTTACTCGAGTGCATGCTTTGAAGAGGTATGACTCAGTTGCAATCACAGGCAGCTACACCAACATTTCCGTCTCCATCTCAATTTCCCAAGAACCGAAGACTCGTGGTCTAAATGAGGACATCAGCACTCTTGAAAATAGGTTTGTCCACAGAAAAGCCACCCAAGTGCAGCTCAGATTAGCTTTCTGCCCTGCCACAATCAATGTGAAAGTGGGTCTCATTAATTTCTTTGGGCACATCTTTCATCACACCTCAATCTTGCATTATTCAGAGGCTTTTTTTCCATTTTTAGCTTTGCCGTTGCTTTTGAGGCATGGTGATTGTAAGGTTAGTCCTTGACTGTAATAAAAATATAATAAAATCAGAGTCATCATGACCTCTGCAACTATGTTAACAACAGGATTTTTAAATATATTAATATAAATTTATCTTTCTGTACACTTTTACTTTTTTTTAAAACATATATATTAAATAAGTATTAATTATTGCCTTTGCCTCTGTACAGCACCACAGTGGATTTTAAATCAAACAATCATGACAAGTTTGAAGTGCAGACTTTTATCTGTAATTCATTCTCCCAGAAGTATTGCATTAAAACTTAAGACCCTGAGTCTATCTCCCACCGGGAACGAGTCCAACTTATTGCCGGCTATTCGGACCAAGTTCTTGCAGTTGTTGTATAAAGATCGAATGGCTCGTAGCAACAGGCCAGACAATCCCATACTATTGAAGCACCTCAGAGAGAACACTCGGAGGGACATGATCGATTGCCTTCTTCAAGTCCACAAGACACATGTAGACTGTTTGGGCAAACTCCCGTGCACCCTCAAGTATCGTCAAGAGGGTAAAGAGTCCGCAACTGGGACAAAAACCTGCATTGTTCCTCCTGTATCTGAGGTTCGACTAACAGACGGACTCTGCTTTCCAGCACCCGGGCCTTGACTTTCCCAGGAAGGTTGAGGACTGTGATTTATATATATATATATATTTTTTCTCTCCCCACTTTTTTGTTCGGCCTAATGATGGCCTCATCTAGTTGCATCAGCACATCTTTGAACCTCATGTTGTGAATACAAGTTCAATTGTGAAAACTCTAATGAATCTTTCAGGAAAAAAGAAATTATTTTTTTCCATTAACTGTGTATTTGTGGGAATGTCTTGTTGGGTAGCTTTCTCCTCACAAATCAGCCTTACGCTTCTTATATCTTTTCTACACATAATTGCATGCAGCGTGAACTCAAAAGAAAGGATCAATTTTGCATAACACTGAGTAATTTAAGACTGAGCGTCACTCAGTTTATGTGAAATTTATCACAGCAAGTGATATAAAAGCAAATCTTAATTACAAATATTTGACGAAGTCAAATTGGCTGGAGCTAGGCTGGCAGCTTTATTTCACTGCTGCCAGACTCTAAGCTCTGGAGCTTAGAGTCCAGCCTCCAGTCTGGACGGCCCGCAGACAGCCTGCCTGCAGAATCAGCCTGCAGCCCCAGGAGAGCCTTCCATCCTGCTGCGTCTGCTCTTCTCCCTCCTCATAAACATCCATCCTGCCTGGTCGACCTGTCAAACCCTGCATCTCCCACCCCTTGCCTCCCTCCG
>NW_005187479.1:771425-775144 GCF_000239375.1 Pundamilia nyererei | reverse complement strand
CACACACACACACACACACACACACACACACTCCCCTTCTCTCCCCTCTCTCTTCCTCTGCTCCACTGGGCTTGTGAAGGTGAGCCAGTCCCCGGTGGCACTACTGTACAGATTGCAATGTTTCCTCTTCAAATGGAGGTAGCTCTCATGTGAAAACCCATGTGAAGAGGGACCGGGCTGTTTATTTTTGTCTTTTACTGCACACTTATCTCTGGGCGTCCTTGTTAATTAGTCTCTATCTCAGTCTTTGGTCAGCTGCTTTTGTCATTACAAGGACGGGATGAGGTTGTTCTGTGTGTTGCTTCAAAGTGAGGCTGATGAAAAGCACGCATCCCTGAGGTTTTAGGCCAGTTTGCTGCCACCCAATCACTTGTCCTTAAAAGCTTCTTTATGAGCAGGACGTGTGGGGGAACAATAAAAGCAGTAGGAGGAATGCTTAAGAATAGATCTGAAGTGACTCAACCTCTAATGGATGTGCCTAATCATTTTTGATAGTGTCCATCTGTGGTTCTGTAATTGATGTCTTAGGGCAGGTGCTTTCCTGGTACACTTCTTTGTCTGACATCTATAGAGCTGAAGTTTCTTCACCTCACTTCCCGATTAATCTCTGTTCTTTTAAGTTGCTCTGGATTTATTGTGTGTGTGTGTGTGTGTCTGTCTATGTATCATCTTTTATCATTTTTTTCTCAAAAGCTGCAATGTAATAAAGGATTAGGCAGGTCTCTAAAAATATACTCGCTAAAGAAATTGTAACACGTAAGTTATGTAAATAAAACACAGATCTCTAGGGCACTGGACTAAAATTCTTTTGTGGTGTTTAGAGGACTTCTGTGCCTAAAGTTCATGTCATGCATTATGACCGTTGATGAAATATTGTTTGTTTTGTGTAATCTTTCAAAAGATTTTCACATTTCTACAACTCAGTGAAGTAACAAATGTTTATTTAATCTTAAATATGGAAAAAAGTGAGCCTGTTCTCAGATTTCGATTTGAACACTACCCTGTACATTTACTCATGTGCACATGAATGCCTTGGTGAGCACAGGCTGTTATTTGGCCATCCTGTTGCTGCAGGTGAACTGATTGCGCTTCCCCTATGTGTCGGTGCAGGTTTTTGGAGATTATTATCACTTCAGGCATCACGCCGTGGAGAAGAGAGCTTTGTCTGGCCACAAGAGGATGCACATCAGACTGCAAAAAGAACCACAGGTAAGACTGTTGTCAGCACTAGCACAGCTTATTGTAGCACTTCATGTTGGCAACAAAAGGCCAAAAGACAGATTGGATTGCACATAGAGAGTGGGTATATCACGAGAGAAAAGGGATGTCAGAATCGGTGACAGCTTGTCAAAGTCTTTGCACCGGTCCCTTCCATCTGTCCCCTGACCCAATCCAAAGTAGCTGTAAATATGCAAAACCACCCAGCACAACAGCTGGGAGAGTCTGTTATTAGCTGAGCATTTTCAGTAGTTTTTCTTTTCTTTTCTTTTCTAATAAATATTTTCATTTACATTTTCTAAAACGTAAATGCCACAATAAAAGTGATTTTGATTTGATTTGATTTGAAAAATCGCATTTGTGGGGCATCTACTAATCGGAAGGCTGGTGTGTCGATCCCTGGCTGCTCCAGTCTGCATGGCAAAGTATTCTTGGGCAAGATACTGAACCGATGCATCCATTGGCGTGTGAATGTAGTTGAATGCTAGATGGAAAACACTTGAGCATAGTAAAGGTGCTTATGTGAATGGGTGTGAATAGTGAAGGAGGCATCTTTTTTCTAAAGTGCTTTGAGTGCTCGAGCACAAAAGCGTTATATAAAAGTCATTTACCATATATAGATGTGATATTTACCCGATATCAACCACCATTTTAGAATTGGTTCACAAAATCAAACTTTCTGTGGACCACATATAAAAACCAAAGTGCCAAAATTGGGAGATTTTTTTTCTTCTCCTTTTCACGGATTATGGAATAAGCAGCATCATATCACCAGACCACTGTGTATTTGTACTGTTCCTGAACAATAAAACAGCATCTACTAACCAGTAAAAAAACCTAAATGCGCTTTTGCTTTTTCCCTGATAATAATGTTTATGTTCTGGCTAGAAACAAAATTGTCGGTTGATGTTAGAAAACACTGATTCACATTATAAACCTTATATCACGCTCTTTATTATAGCAGAATTTGCATCTGCAGCCAACAGATCAAAGCACATCAGTTACAGAGAAAATAATACTTGCAAAAATGTGAAATGCTTTTCTTTAAGCATGAAATGCTAATTAGATATGACATTTAGAGATCATTACAGCACTGCCTTCTGAAGGCAAAGAGATATTTACTAATGCTGCAAGCATTTTAAAAAAATCAGATTTGGGTTAAACTATTAAGTAATACACAGGAGTTTTTTTTTTAACCTGTCTTGGCAGGAAAAGGAAAAAGGGAGAGAAAATAGGAGAAACAATACAAATAAAGCAACAGAGCATGAGTAGAAAAACACACTGGGTCACCAAATAATGTACCTGTAAGAAAACACATACAAAAAACAAACAGCACTTAGAGGGGAAATGCAAACCTACGGGAGATTTTTAAGCAAACACAGCAGATATAGTCTTATTTAGTTTGTGTGGAGGAAAGAACTGAGTGTTAAAGTGCTGATATTCTACAGTTTATTCTAAAAATGTAGAAAAGATAAATGTGCAGTTACCATTATCAAGTGGACATAAGTAGATGACTGTCACCTAAAGAGGTGAAACCATATTAGATCATAACACTTCTTTTATTAAACGTCTCCTTTTAAATCTATTTGTGTATGCATATGTGTGAAATAGGAATTATTTAAATTAACCTTTTCAGCTTTTGTATATTAAAATAAACCCTGGATGAAGGCTTGCAGTAAGCTGGTGTGAAGTCTGTAGTATAGTAGTGTGAATTGTGTGGCAAAACCTGTTTGAATAAAACCCCATCTGTATACATGGGAATTTATAGTAAAACTATGGCTAAATCTGCCATATATAATGTCATTTGACTTCTCTACATTAAAAATATTTCTCAGAATGTTTAGTAGCTTCTAAAAAATCAAGTACCTCACATTTCAGGGACCAACAGAAGTACTGCATCTGTGCAAATGTCTGCTTTACAGTTCTTCTGTTTTCAGTCTTACTGCTAAAAGAGTTAGCCATTTGTTGCTGCAGTGTTTACACTGGAAACAAGGGAGGCAGCTGAGGTAATTGCTGCTCTAAAAGCATCTTCAGAGCTGCCGGACTGGTGCTAAAAAGTAGGCAGTTACCCAGTGAGAACATCTATAGCAAGGTAGTTTTGCCAAGTGCAACCCAAGGACTAATCTGTAGCTTTCCTGAGTCCAAGTCATTCCAGCCAAGGAAAGGACTGATGTGCTCTGACAAGCTCTGAGGCCCCAAGACATCATTAGTGGGATATGGTGACGTGCACTGAGGCCAGTGGTATCAGGGGTTGGAGTAAGTGGATGACAACAAGTCTCTGAGAGCATCCAGGGAATCTGGTTGCTGAGCAGATATCGGTACTGTGGCTCTCAAATTCATAAAACATAGTTTTCAAATCTAAAAAAAAAACCCCACACACAATTAAGTAAATTTAGCACAGGCAGTGGCAGAAACAAGGGTTTTATTAATCAGAATCAGAATCAGAGGCCCCGGTCCGCGAGATCTTCAACGCACACCTCCGGCAGAGCTTCAACAGCATT
>NW_005187479.1:738446-769381 GCF_000239375.1 Pundamilia nyererei | reverse complement strand
TGAGGAAGATTTAATGATGTGTAATATTGGATTCTGGGTGCAGAAGGGACCGAGCAACATTAAAACCCAAGTGAGAATCTGTCAATAGAAAGTTGATATGTTCCTAATAAGTGGCTTGAAAGTATTAAAATAAAGCAATGAGATGGACACTGAGGTGTATTATGTGCTCTGTGGGCTTTTTGCTGATACCAAATGAGAGAAAAACCAATCTGCACTTTAAAACTGCTGCCTTGACGTCAAAGCCTAAGAATTACAGCCTTGCCTATTATAAAGACATTTTTGACAAAGGAGATTCCATCTCGAGTTCATCTTAGTTGGAATGTCAGTAGTTCAAGTTAACGCAGCACTTGAACCTAGCTATTAAGGGCAGCAGATTTCTGGCTCAGGCACAACAACTTGCCCCTAGGTTGCCCAACCACCCACACAACCAGAGCAAACCTCAGGCAAAGCATGACCACTGCCAAAAATGTGCCACAGAAGCATAAGTGAGTGGGTTTGTTTTTGTGTTTTTATTTAAGTGCATTTGTGTAATCATATGGTTCTGTAAGACCATCTGATCTCTGGAAAAAATAAAGAACAGTAAAGGTTTTGCTTTACCTTTTTTTTTTTTTTCCAAATAAACAAATAAATAAATAAATAAAAAGACAATGGTTGGATTTGGATTAGTCATTGCTGAGCTTTGAGCTCGTTACAGTGTTTCCTCTCTGTAATCCAGCAGCTGTAACTCACATTACCTCCATTGTCTCTTTTCCTCAGCTCTGTGGAGCTAACGTGCTTATCACCATCCCTTTTGAATAATCACGCAGTGGCATGATGACACTGGCAGCTGCATAAGCTTACACCATAATGCTTGCGAGAGTTGTTTGTCATCTCCTCTCCACACCCCGTATCATCTTTATGAGGGAAAGAATTGATTTGTTTGGGGCGGCTACTGTTGGGTTTCTTATGAACAGTAGTGTAAGGCAGCGTGCACAGTGTCCTGGCTGGAATTTAAACTACATCTGTTTCTCGTACAGTTTTACTAGAAAGTTTCACTCTGGCTGTAAAAGTATGCTGGATTTTTAGTTGCTATATGAGGCCAAATTGGATGAGGCTGACAAAATTCTGCATTTATTATTGTCAACAAATCCCGTTAGGAGACCAAAACCAATAATACATTAGTCTGCCTCTCAGTAGTGAACTCATGACTTACCAAGCTTGGCATTCAGCCCCAAGCCCACTGGTTGCTACTGACGTAAATGTTTAAGTATGAGTCACAAGAGGAACAAGAGGGTGGGGAAAAAATGCATTTGTCGGGGCCATGACTGATTATTTTCAAGACAGTGCGATTCCTCCTCCTTATATTGTTTCATTTTAATCTTTTTCAAAGGCTTGAAAAAACTAAAGTGATCCAATAATTCACAAGAAGAAAATCAAACGAGATGAAGAATATCTGTTTTCTGTTCGTCATGTCGTGAATATTCCTCGATATTATCTTCCAGACCCTTGAAGAAGCCATCATTGATTTACAGCACCAGCGCAATATGTGTGTAATCACCTCAAAATAAACCATGCTCGTCGTAATGTCTGGCTCACTGATCTTTTTATTGTTGAGACAACACTAAAGCTGCAGAAGGGAATATGCTTTCAGTGTCTGAAGCCTTGGATATACAGACAGTGCTTGTTAATGCAGGGTTTTTTGTGACTCAGAGTGGCCTTTCGGGGCGGACTATTCACATAAGTACATTGGTTTATGCAGGGCATAGACCATAAAGGCAGTGCGTATGTGCCATCTTATCTTATTATGAATGTTATTTCAGATTCTTATTTTATTAATTTTTCTTTATTAAAAGGATCAGAAAGTCCCATTTTCAAAAAGGAAAGAAATTCAGTTAAATCTTTAAATAAAAAAATTCAATTTCTTCTTGGATCTGGATAAAATCTCTTTAGAGCAGAAATTGTAGAAGAGCTGGTTGAGAAAATGTTGTAATAATTATTACAAAATCCTCCAATGACAATGATAAATTTAAATTTGATTCATATAAATCTATATAGAGCCAATTCACAACAGTCATCTCTGTGTACTTTACATTGTAGGGTCAAGACCTTATAGTACTCTACCCGCGAGAAAAGGTATTACTTGTAGTAATTTATGATAACTGCATGAGAGGCTGCCTTCGTGTGTGCAGGCTGCATTACCAGAGGCATGTAGGAAATGTAAAAATGGGCAGCTGTAATGCAGTGTAATATAGTGCATTAAGGAATAAAGGAAGACAGATGCCTTATCCACCGTTACTACTCAGAAATTGGCCAGTGGTGTACCATTCCCGCTCCAGTGACATATGCCGTTTCTTCTGGATGGTTTGTTCATTGTATTCCATCATCACAGTCCAATTCCCAGCAGCAGGTGCTGATCTTCATACTTGTAGACTACCTTTACATGGTAATCAGACTCTCACATCAGCGTGCAAACCTGAGATCAGCTTTGCAGGCTTACAAGTGCTGCTGTAAATAGATGAATGTATATTTAATATCTGTCTTTATTGAAAAGTTAAGGTAAACAAGTGTACTTTCAATAAAATCATTCTTTAAAAGACGTGTTGTCTGTTTTTCTCTTGTTGCTTTTGACACTTTTTATTGTGAAATAATTCCATATCAAGAAATAATATTGGAGCTTGTGCAGCATGGCTAGTCTGTAAAATCAATTACGGAGCAGCAAAGGCTATTGACTAAATAGTTTGTGAAATATATGGATCTCAATGATGCATGAGATACCCAAAATTTGTTACAGTTTTTTTTTCTTTTTTCTTTTTTTATTTGCATGCTCTGTCTCCAAGCAACCCCTCCTGCAGTCTGATTGACACGATAGTTTCCTACAATAACAAATCTTTAGTTATTTCAGTCCTGAGCTCAATATGACATTTTCAATTTAGCTTCAAATTAAAAGGCCCCCTGTGAGATTTCCTGCTAAACAAACTAGGAATGTTTACATTCACTGCTAAACTTTCCAAAGCATACTGCAGACAGAATAATACCCTCCTTATTAACCGTCTCGTTGATATGTTTTTCATGAATATAATCATGGTGTTTTCAGCTATAAGTCCCAGCCTTAGTAGTTAGTGGCATCAATTTATTGGTGATTGTCATTTGATTGGATGTTTTCATACAAATAGCAATGGAAAAAGTCCCTAAACGTATCTTTTTCTTTCCTTCTTTCTCTTTAAAGTGAGCCACAGAGCTATAGATCAAAGGACAGTGTGTCTTTTTTCACTGCTCTCTCTCTCTTTCTGCTTTGCCAACAACTCCAGCATGACTTCTTCTTAGTCATCAGACATGAAAACCCTCAGGACACACTGAGAGAGATGGAACAAATGTTTATTGCTCAAGCAGATTACAGTGCTAGCCCTTGTGGAGACCTCCTCCTTGTTTCTTGATTATTTCTTTGTGCAGGTGGTTGTATTTGTCTAGTCTTTGTCCCTGCCCAACACTTGAAGTATATTTTTTTAATTTCCAAAGATCACTTAATCTTCAGAAATAAACTGATTCCCCCTTTTTTTTTGTTTTTTTTTTGTAGTTATTAAGAGGAGGTCGTCTTGCTGAAATGTTGCTCAATTTGCAAAAGAGATTGCATTAATTATGTTTGAAGTCAGCTTTAGCTATAAATGAAATGCTGTTTATCCTGTAGTCGATGGCTGTATGCAGATTATCATGGGTGGTAATTTTGCTCCGTTAATAATGTGGCGGGCAGTGGGCAGCAGTGCGGTGAGGTCAGACATGTGCAGTTATAAATGTAATGAAATGAGATAAATGTTAATTAGTCTAGGATCATTTCAATGAGGTTAATGGCTGCATTCTCTAAGGCAAAGTTTTCAGCTGGGTTTGGAGCTTACACCCTCAGCAGCTGTACTCAACACATTTTCTTTCAGACCTTGTGCTTTACAGAAGCATATAATTATGAAGTCGAGCAAGTAGAGAAGCCTCACCATTAGAAACAACACCAACAGCAGCAAAGCGATTGCAAAATGCTAAAAAAAAAATCCACTGAAAAGACCTAAAATAGTTAAATAGCAAGTTGTACTTTGACAGTCTGCATTGTAAAGGAAATTCAAAAGTTTAGTCACGCTTCACTTGAGTGTTCTCCATGCAAATAGAGCAAGTTTGGGCTTTTTCACCTTCAACAAAAAAAATCAGCAAAGGATGCATTTATCATTGACAATAATAATAATGCAGAACAGCATTTGCTCTAAGTGCTGTAGAAAATAAACCTCTGCTGTAAGCTCACTCAATCGACTGTCTGCTGATTCCCTCTGCTATAGTATAATTTCAGCCCAAGTCAGTATTTGAATTGTATTTTCAGTATTTTTGTCCTTATTTTAAGAAAGTTAACTTTTGTGTAGTTACACAAGTATAGCAAAAAACAAAAAGCAATGCCCCAGTGCATTATTTGTGTGTTTTCTGTATAGATGACAAGTTGACAGGTGACCATGAGGTAAAGCTGCTCTGCATAAAAATAAACAAAACCCCGTATAATTATGGGGTTATGCTTGTTGGAGGTGGGTGGGCTGTTTGGGTTTTGTTTTAGGGTTTTTAATTAAATGGATAGACTCAAAAAATAATTAAAAAATGAGAAACGTATCTTCTAAAGCTTTTCAGATAGTGAAATTGAATTTTTATGGAGGATCCAAAGTAATGGAACACACCACAATAGTCAATTTAACCTTGTTTTAATAGTTGTTTTTAATATTTGTCAATCATAATAGAAGTTAAAATGTGATTATTTGCACACCCCTACAACAAGGCATTCCTTGTTAAGCATATGAATGCTGTCCTTTTATTGTTTTTTGTCACGGCTTGAATATAAATTGCTGACCTAAATGGGTCTATTTAAACTAGGTCTCTTTTAGCATTCTTACTACTGTCTCATGTACTCAGAGTGTTCAGAATATATGGGTATTAGCATGAAAACCCAAATGTTGAATGGCATTAACTGATTTGCTGTGTGACCTGTTAACATTGTGTGTTGCATTGTTTTTTGCAACTTCTGAAGCAAAACCACTATATGAAATTTACTATGTGTGATATTAGCAAGACTTGTTACCCTTACTTACTGAGCCTGAGCATTTCCCAGCAGCCCTCCCAACTTCAAAGGCCCCTGCTCAGGCACACTGTACAGTAGCCACCTTCCCTGTGCATCTGAGCAATGAACTAAATTAGATTTTCTTCACATCTCTGCTTCTCTTTCTAGTTATTACTTTTTGAACACAGCTGGGACCGTGTTTTCCTACATCCCCAGTCTGTGGGACACAGCAACAATTTCTCAAATTAGAACATTAATAATGACACAATATCATGAGGATTCCTGAGTAAACTGTGCTTTTTCTTTTTGCGTGTGGGTTTGCTTGTTTGCTTTGTGTGTGCATGCTGTTTGTGTGTGTGCGTGTGTGCACGCGTGTGTGTGCCTTGACAATCCAGGTCCTGTGGACAGAGCAGCAAGTGGTGAAAAAGAGGAAGAAGAGGGATGTGTATGAAGACCTAACGGATCCTGATTTCCCTAAGCAGTGGTACCTGGTGTGTAGACTTCCTACCATCTATCTCATTAGTTTGACATTATTACTAAAATGTTAAAATTGGGAAATGGAATAATTAAAATGCTTATGAAATACCATACATAATGAGATTTTCAGTAGCATGGTTCTAGTTTTCTAAAAGAGATATCTCTATGCTTCACCAACAAATAAAGTGGGTGTACAGTCAGCTGACTATATAGTGGCTGCTTCTCATATGCATTTGAAATCCCACTTTACATTTTCAAGCCCTCTCTGTATTCAATCATTTCAGTAGCAGGCTGTAGGAATGCCTGTTTCCAAGCTATATTCTTTGTTGAAGTGGAAGATTTATATTTAAATACAGCTGGTCTGGTAATCATAAGATGTGTTGCTCCGTTATGGGCTATTCTTTACCTGGCCTGTTTTAACCTCCTGCAACTTTTTTTTCTCAGTCAAATATATAATGTAGTGCCTTCCACGATGTTGAGTTGAATGTGCAATTACATGTCAGGATAGATCACCTGTGAAGCATCGATAGCATATAATGTTGCCTCCATGTCTGTTTCATTATTCGCAGTTTTTCTCAGAGATGCCTCAATTCACCTTAATCCCCCCCCCTTTTTTTTTTTTTTTAACTACATAAAACCTCTGTCAGTTCAGCAGATTAATGACAACATTGACTATCCCAGACATAAATCACCAGTGAATAGAAGTTGTGGAACTACCTCTGCCATTCAGCATTAGACTTCTAATCGTCTCAGGCCTTAAACCCTTTTTTTCCTATTTCAACTACATTGCAAAGCTCTGGCTTAAACAAACAAATAAACAAAGCTGGTTTAGCTGAACGCACAAACCACCAGTGCTGCAGTTCTGTTTTGGTCGCATAATAAATTTATGGGATTTAGAATTCTTTTATAAAAGGTTTATTTAGCACAGTCACTTTAGGGCAAACTTAAGTGATGTATTGAGTTGTGTCTGCCTGAATTTAATAATGTGTATTTAATGTATTCATAAGTTTCAGCTATGTGCACTTCAATGTGAAGTCAAAGGGAAACTGGAAAAAGAAAAGGAGGCAGAGGAGATTATCTTAATGTCTTTCTGTTCCCGAATATCTGTGTTTATTTGTAACCATCTCTGTCAGCTCTCGCACTCACCTCTCCTTATTCTTCGAGCTGTACAGATTTTCACTTATTCCTCCAAATCACGCTTTACTGCTGCCTTTTGTCTGCCTCCCTCCCTCTCCTCTCGAATGCTGCCGAATGTTATTTCTTCAGTACGAGAGGCAAATGCTCTCTCCCCAAGATGCCTGACCTGCAACAGGTTGTCTTTCTTTTTCACTGACAGCAAAACAACAGTAGGATGTTCACAATGGGCAACTCATCCTGAGGAGGCAGACATACCGGGGTGATGCATTAAAATGGGAGTTTAAAATGTTCATGAAGCACCTCTGATCTCCCCTCGTATCTTCTTGGTGTCAGGTGTATCAAGCGATGCTGTTTTTAATAACATGCAGCAGAGAAGGTCTTCGCAGAAGATGTAGCACCTTCTTTCACTGACAGACCTTTTTCTGTCATTTTGTCTCGGAAAAGTCAGTCATGGCAGATTGACAGCTGAACAAAAGCCTTTGTCTCTTCCAGTCCAACCCAACACATCAAGATCTGAATACAAAAGCAGCCTGGGCTCAGGGCTACACAGGAAGAGGTGTAGTGGTCACTATCCTGGATGATGGCATTGAGAAGGACCATCCCGACCTCATAAGCAATTACGTAAGTCATAAATTTCAAATAGCAGAGATGGAGCTGGACATGTTCTTGTCCCAAACTTCTCAACACACGATGCATTTTGAAACCAGTTAACAAAATGTCTATTTTAACTGGTGATGAGAAAAGGGCAACTTTTTGATATGTATTTTAATTTTCATGCTATTCAGTAAGAATTATAGCCACTAAAATTTCGTATTTCCTTTGTTTTATTAGCTGTATCAAAATCATCCAAAACCCTTGTGCACACAAAAGGTCCGACCGACAGCTTTTCAGGTTGTTTTTTTTTTTAACATTTAGTCACAGAGGAAAAAACAATTAAGCGAGCTCTTTAAAAGAAATGTAAAATCACTTGATTGGTGTCATAACCTTTTCTTATTTCTCTTTTAGGACCCTGAGGCCAGCTATGACGTAAATGATGGAGATACTGACCCTCAACCAAGATATACACAACGAAATGAGAACAGGTAATGTGCTAGCAAACTTGAAATACCAATTTTTATTTAGTGATTAAATAATTTGGAATAGACTGTCCACCTCTTGTTTTATTAGTTATATTTCGCTCCCTGAAAGCTGTAGTTATCAGGGACTGGTGAGAAAGAAAGTGGATTCCGCTTTGGGTCCAGTGCTTTTGGCTCAGGCATTTGCATTCAGAAACCAATTATTTAAGTGTGGAAGTATAGGTGCAGTCATTCTGAAATCTCTTGAAAGACTGTTCCCCTTTTTTCTTGCTTCAGCACACAACTCAAGTTGCTGTAGCATCAATCCAGCCCATAACGCCCCACCACCAAAATAGCACTTATTTGTTGCCAATACAGCTCTTGTTTACTTGCCCCCCATTGACTCATGCTCTTCCCAAATACAAATACAGACCATTTTTTCCCCTTCCAGTCTTTGGCGATCACATGAAAACATGTTTGTCCCAATTTATTGATGGAACACTAAAGCGTCAGCAAGAATGAATCCTTATCGCTCATCCCCTCCTCTCTCCCCATTTCTCAAAACGCCATGGTCCTCTGCTTTTGTCCAATCCCCCCTGGAGCAGATGAGAAGCTGCATCCCGCCTCTGAAATGCACAGCAGGATTTGTCTCAAATCTCTCTCTTTTCGTGCCACTAAGTCTTTTTGTGGTTGTATGGTTGTTTTTCTTTGTTAGTTTTGTTTCAAAGGATAGTATTTCCAGTTACAGTTGGTCAGAATGAAAGGCCCAATGGGCTTAATGTTTTTTTAGTTGTTGTTGTTTTTAAAAGAAATTATTAAAAGCTGTTAAAATAAATCTCCTTCTTTACAGTTGCTTTTTGGTGCTTTGACGTTTGTCACTTTAAGCAGCTTCTGTTGTTCGTCTAGTTTTGCTTGTTTTTTTTTCTGTTATCATCCAAAATATGATCTGTTCATCTGCAATATTTATTCATCTTGAAAGAGGCTGGCATCTGCAATTTTTGCACAGACGCCTGTTTCTTGTCCTTGCCGACAGCTTGAGCAGCCATGCAGAGCGAATCCAGCCTTTCCTGTCAGTGTATCGTAGATCCCACTCTGTCGTGCTGATCGAACAAAGCACTACTGGAGGGGATTGCTCTCTGACTCTGGTTTACTACAGCTCCCAAACCGCACCATGCTTATACTTTCCAAACATAATAAAAACATGAAATGCATGGGTTTGCACTTACACACGTTCTACTGCTGCTGTCGGTAGAGCTGCTAGAGTAATTATCTTACATTGGATCAATTTCTGAGCATAAAATGAATAGTAAGGGTGTGTCTTTGTGTCTACAGTGTGGAGCTTTGGTGTTTGGAGTGACCTGTGGACAAATTATATCCAATGAGTTATGCAAATCTCCACAAAGCAATGCAGGCTGACAGTGAGTAATGCTCACAACCCCCTCACAAGGAGATTATATGAATATATTCATAGGACAACAAAAAGCAGAGGAGACTCGGAGGAAGGCATTTTTCCAGAGTCATGGAGGCCAGTTCATTTGTACTGATGACACGCAAGGCTGATTTTTCAATTCTCATCTCAGGCGTTTTTCTATTGAGATGCTCTGTCTTGACTTGGCAGTTATTCTTGGAGGGGAGTGCATGTTTAGTTGAAGGCCAGTAATTCATTTGTGCTTCATCAATAAAATATTTGTGTTCATCATTATCAGAATCGGGGTATTAATTCTGATAACGGCATGGATATTTATCAGTCCAGCTGTGAATAAGGAGAGTTTTAATGAAAATTTATCGCAGCACGGTTTTAATACATTTTGTATTTGTGAAAGATTCTAATGAAATTCCAGCTGGGCCCATAATGATACACGGTAACACTGGTTACACAAATGTTAGGACAGTCTAGAAAATGTAATTTAAATCAATTGTGTAAAGGCTGAGCAAGGTTAATGTATATGCCATTTTTACATTTGATGTGACTGACATTAAAAAAAGAGACGACTATTGAAAACGTTATGCACTGCAAAACATAAAACATTTTGTGAAACATAATTCACAAATATGATGCGTAATATGATTGAAGTCCATCTCGACCACTTGATAACAATGTCCTACATGGACATCATCCTTCAGCCTAATCGGGTTTTATGTATGTGGCTAGAGATCGGCCACATACATAATATGTCAAAGGTGGAGGAGAAGAGAACACGTAGGCATTCGCCTACTGTGGAGGCAAATTTTAATTCATGTCTGCACCTTCAGATTCAAGGTGATATCTATGTTTCATCATCTGCGCAGAGGTCCCCTCCACCAAAGAAGTGAAAACAAGAAGGAAAGAGACAACGTGATCAGCATCTATAGAAAACATCATCCCAATCCTCTTCATCTCAGTCCTCGACTCCTGAACCAAAGTCAGGACTGTACCACATGAAAATCTGCATAAAAATGTTTATTTATTCCCAATATTGTCACAATTACTTATTGTCAGCAGATCAGACACGTGACCCCCTCCTGTCTCCCGACAGCTGACACTGAGCCAGTTAAACAGCATTATGCAAGCTAATGTTGAGCTCAAGTGTCAACTCAATGTGCACATTCTCTCTGATAAACAGTTTGATTACATTTTCACATCGTATGAGAGTTTATTTGCCAAGTGTCCAAGTCAACCAATGTTAGATCCACTTTACTAACAGCAGCTAACATCGGCAAAAGCAGCAGTGGTTAGCTACAGAAAAGTTCAGGTTATCCCCAACAACTCACCTATTGTTCTCATCGGGTGGAAGTGAGTTTCACCGACTTGACGACTCCTTTCACAAAGTTTTACAGCTTCCTCCGGGGTAAACAGATGTGGACACATATGGACAGATGAGATAAAGAGGAGACTGGCCGACTACATTTACTTTTTGTCCTACAGCAGCCACTGTAACTAGAATTGTGCACTCATGTAAGAAAAAAAAGAGCTCAGTTAACTGCAGTCTGTAATCTACTGACCTCTAGTGGTGAAATTTTACACACTGTAACTTCAGGTATTTCTCAACCTAGAACGTTTTAAGCAATTTCCATTTTAGGAGTTGGGATTGTTACGATTTTATTGACACCAGTGTCACTATTGATTCTGCTGATCCATCTGGTTCTTTATCGATTTTCGATATTGATTTTTAGCTCTGCTTTATGTGAGGGAACACATGCAGCTACGTAAGTTTTTAGCTTTATTATCTAGACAGAACACTAATGCTAGCTGTAGCATCAGCCTCTCGGTAAACATCTTGAATGAAGAAAATTAGAGAGAATTCGTAGGCTTTCTTTGCTAAAGAAAAATGCACAAAGTATAACAATAATGTTATCATATTGCAGGATATTCAGTGTCATTTACAGATGAGCTGCTTGATTGGACAGCAGCAGTAGCACTATTAAAACATCAAATAACTGACACTCATATTTTGTAGATGAGCATTTCAGCCTCTTGCTGGTGTTGTCACTCAAACGTGCAATAATTATTTTGCAAACATTATAATTAGTGTTACCTTGGTTCTTTTGTAAAACGAAGCTACTTCTTTTTCTGTGCTGTAATATTGTTTGTTTGTTTTTTGCCAGAATTGAGATATATGCGTTTTAAAAACATTCATATTTTGAGTGAGTAACTATATAGCAATCAGATTAGCCTGATTTTATGTATTTTCCCCCCACCTCTAAATTCTTGACAAGGTAAAAATTAAGGATAATTCAGTAGATCACTCTCTTGGCAAGCTCTCGCTAAATGCAGCCACATTCATATCATTCTATTATTCACACGTCGAAACTACACACTACCGTGCAGATTTTCAACGTTTTAATTTTGTGGTGATTCATTATTCTCTTTCGTTTTGTTTATAACAGCTTATATTCATTTTTTTCCCAACAAAAAACAAATAAAGACAAATGAAGAGAAAGGTTTGAGTTTCCCAAGGCACATACAGTATGCATAACCAGGCAATTCAGCTCACCTGGTTACTGCCCCCTCTTCTTCAAATGTATTCAGCCACCCACATACAATATACTCTGTTTCTCTAACTTCCCTGTGGAGAGCTGTTATCTCCTATAGAGAACCTTTCACAGGGCTTCATTAACTGAGATCCATATGCCTGCATGGGAGAGTGTGTAGTGACAGTCTTTATCAGAAAATGACTGGCATGCTAAACAGCCTCATGTCCTTGATTACAAATCAACCCATCATCCTCTGAATACTGAATGGTTAAACTCAAGGCTAAAGGTTTAGTGGCTAATCTGGATGATGGCAATGAGAAAGACCAAGAAAAGTGTTTGCATGCTTCTCTTGCCCCAATAAATTGCTCTGTCCTTGGTGGAACGTGGCTATTTGTTTCTCTGATCATGAAAGCACTTCTTCAGCAAAAAGACACAGACTAGAGGAATGTAATTGTACCCGTTCTGCACAAGCCTTGCGTTTTAATTATTTTAATTAAATTATTAATTTGTTCTGACATTACTGGGGGCTGGGCAGACACCCCCTGCATCAGATGGCTGCGGGATGCGTTACATTTTTTAAGAGGTAAAGTAGTATGTAACTTTTATTGGGGCTCTTTTTTCCTGCTCCTTCAGTTTCCTACTTGATTGCTTGCAGATAACACATTAAAGAGAGTGTCTATTCTTACACATATTCTCTTTAAAGGTTTTTTGATCATGCATGCACTCACCAGCCACTTCATTAGGCGTACCTGTTTAGCTATTTACTCAAATATCTAGTCAGCAACCCGGTACATATGGTCAAGACAACATGCTGAAGTTCAAATGGAGCATCAGAGTGGCGAATAGGGGTGATTTGGGTGACTTAGAAATAGATATGGTTGTTCATGCCAGATGTGCTTGTCCTAGTATTTCAGAAACACTGAGGTATAAAGAGAATGATCTGTAAAAGAGGAAATATTCAGTGAGCGGCATTTCTCTGGGTAAAACTGCCTTGTTGATGCCAGAGTTCATGGTAGAATGGGCAGACTGCTTCGAGCTGATAAGCTAATAAGACAACAGCAACTCAAGTTCAAAGCCAATTGTTGCACCCTAGGTATGCAGAAGAGCAATTCTTTGAAGCTCTTTGATGATCAGACAGAAAATAAACTGAGGTTTGTTTGTTTTTTTCTTTAATCATGTGAAAGTTGCGTTGGTAGTTAATTCATGATGTTACCTTTACTTCACCTAATTATACTTAGAGAAAGAAAGGTGAAAGGTCACTCGCTGCGGAGGCAAAATGTTTGTGTTTTACTGTCAATACAACTGAAAACATTTTTATGTCTTTGGGTCTTATTATGTACTTAGCGGCTGAAAACATAGCTCAATCCAATTTAAATTTGGACTGAACACCAGAAAGAAGGAAAAGAGTTAAATACCATCTGCAGGCACTGTGTCCTTGGCCAAGACAAGTGGCTAAGGCCTGAAATGAACCTTATTTTTGTGCCCGAATGCAAATAAAAATGCCCGTCCTGTTATTTGGAAATCTATATCCCTTCTGTACATAGGCTGAATGCATATCTAAGACTTTATGGAGGTAATAAATCTGTGTCTTTGGAGGCTGATGCAGGAAAAATCAAAGCTGAAGGAGGGTACAAATCAAAGTAGACGGCTTCCTGATGTGTTGTCTGCTTTAATGCTTCTGTTATAGTGTTTGACACAGCAGGTCGTACCTGGCTGCGTTGACTTTGCTTACGAGACATTTTATAGCACAGCATTTTGTGGAATTGGCATTGGTTGAACTGCTGCTATGTCAAGTGCGTTTTTCAGAAGTTATTTTAAGTCAAACAATAGTGCAGTCCGCATGTGTCTGATTAGTGTGCATGTGTTCTTTCTCCTTCCCCTATTAGTGTACATGTTTACAAGTACAGTGGGGCAAAAAAGTATTTAGTCAGCCACCGATTGTGCAAGTTCCCCCACCTAAAATGATGACAGAGGTCAGTAATTTGCACCAGAGGTACACTTCAACTGTGAGAGACAGAATGTGGAAAAAAAAATCCATGAATCCACATGGTAGGATTTGTAAAGAATTTATTCGTAAATCAGGGTGGAAAATAAGTATTTGGTCAATAACAAAAATACAACTCAATACTTTGTAACATAACCTTTGTTGGCAATAACAGAGGTCAAACGTTTACTATAGGTCTTTACCAGGTTTGCACACACAGTAGCTGGTATTTTGGCCCATTCCTCCATGCAGATCTTCTCGAGAGCAGTGATGTCTTGGGGCTGTCGCCGAGCACCACAGACTTTCAACTCCCGCCACAGATTTTCTATGGGGTTGAGGTCTGGAGACTGGCTAGGCCACTCTAGGACTTTCAAATGCTTCTTACGGAGCCACTCCTTTGTTGCCCGGGCGGTGTGTTTTGGATCATTGTCATGTTAGAAGACCCAGCCTCGTTTCATCTTCAAAGTTCTCACTGATGGAAGGAGGTTTTGGATGATTGCTCCCACAGTTGATTTTTTCACACCAAGCTGCTTGCCTATTGTAGATTCACTCTTCCCAGTCTGGTGCAGGTCTACAATACTTTTCCTGGTGTCCTTCGAAAGCTCTTTGGTCTTGGCCATGGCGGAGTTTGGAGTCTGACTGTTTGAGGCTGTGGACAGGTGTCTTTTATACAGATGATGAGTTCAAACAGGTGCCATTCATACAGGTAACGAGTGGGGGACAGAAAAGCTTCTTACAGAAGACGTTACAGGTCTGTGAGAGCCAGAGATTTTCCTTGTTTGAGGTGACCAAATACTTATTTTCCACCCTGATTTACGAATACATTCTTTACAAATCCTACCATGTGGATTCATGGATTTTTTTTTTCACATTCTGTCTCTCACAGTTGAAGTGTACCTCTGGTGCAAATTACTGACCTCTGTCATCATTTTAGGTGGGGGAACTTGCACAATCGGTGGCTGACTAAATACTTTTTTGCCCCACTGTATACTCTGTGCCGAGTAAATAAACAACCAAAGTTTGCTACTAATTTACCAAAAGTTTTATCAGACTTGGACATTACCTGAAACATCGTGGGATGAATAAAGAAATATTTTTTAAAAATTGCAGGGGGCATGTGCACAAAACCTTATTTTCTCCTATTTGCTCTGGCCCATTGCATGCTGAAGATAAATGCTGTGTTCTGTTTACACCGAGTTTATCAATTATTGTTTAGAATGCTGCCAGCCTCTATCTAGCCTGAATACTGTAATTCTCCTTTCCCTTGTCTGTTTATTCTGCTGGGGAAAGCCTGTTTATTTTCCTGACAGCCAGGCAGGCTTGCAAGAGGTGAAGTTGGCAGAGAACCCACTCTTAAACCTGAATCCTCTGGCTTTCTGTTTTGAAGATATTACTTTTGCTAAAGAAAAGCTTCTTGCAGTATGAAGCTGCTGTTTTGTAAACATTTTAAATGGGTAATTTATGGAGGTGGTGAGCCAGGTTCATAATTTATGAGACATTACTGATCACCTCGACTCAATCAATATCACTTTTTTTTTCTCTCGGTGTGTTGTTTAATAGACATACAGTGACAGACTGATTTTGGACCAGTTGTGTTTGCAGTAAGTGGAGGAAGTCCAGTTTAACATGCTATTCAGGGTGAAGCTTTTTGCTTTTTTATACAAAGTTACTTTTATTAGTATAAATGCATTTAAAATCCTTTAAATGTGCTTTGTTGCACAGATGATTTTATGTCATTTGTTTAGAGACACACTGCACTATTTTTCATTTATTGTCTTTTCAGTTACTCCATCATTTGGTTAGGCTCGTTTTAAGCTACGATAGCAACATTAAGAGTCCCATTTCCTCTTCCACCACATTGCTAATGATGATTTTTTTAGGGCAGGGGAAGTAGCACTTGTCTAATCTCTATTAATAGATATATGCATATGCAGACTCTGTATGGAAAGACAAGTAGTTTTTTTTTTTTTGTCCACCATTAGTCCTCAAGTAATCAGAATACTATTAGGAAACAAATTTCAGGAGGAGTTGGTTACATGCAGGTAAGCAGTCCTTGTCGAGAAGAACAGAGGGATTGCATTTGCTGAAATGCAATCTAGCAACCATGAATTACCGTCTGACAACGATTTAGGTTTTTGTTAGCTTTTTGAAATTCCTCTGCATCTTAAACAATAATCATTGTCTTGAGCCAGATATCCAGGTTACAGTGGGAAATTAGCTATTGCTCCAGAAGGCTGAGTCAGCTGAGGAGACGATGGGTTTCTGGATTGTTACAATGCTACTGAACAGTCACAGGGGCAGGGATAGCTCAGTAGGTAGAGTGGTGGCCCCATGATCGGAAGGTCGGGGATTCGATTCCCCTGAACAGCTACCCTGAGGTACCCCTGAGCAAGGTACCGTCCCTACACACTGCTCCCCGGGCGCCCAATGGCTGCCCACTGCTTCACTGAGTGAATGGGTTAAATGCAGAGAGCGATTTTCCCCACGGGGACCAATAAAGTACACTTTCTTTCTTAGTACAAACAAAATGGGCATTTTGATATCTCGTCCTCTTCTTCTTCCTAAAAAAAGATGTATTTCCTTCCAACTCCACATAAGTTTCCTCCCACACAAAGACATCCAAGTGAGTTGGATTAGAAAGTGTGAATTGCCTATAGATATGTTGCCTATGAATATCAGTCTAGTTACAGACTATTTAAAGTTTCCTTCTGATGGACAGTCAACTACCCCAACATACTTCCCTGCCTTCTGTCCATTGTATTGGCTGCCATCATTATAAGAAGGCAGACAAGAAAAGGATTCAATGCATGTTTACTCAATGCCAAGGGTTTAAAACGTGAAATATTAAACAAGCTCATCTGATCTCCTCTACAAAGCTTCAAGAACCTCTGTGTTCATCCACACAATGAAGCTATTTCTACTTCTCACTCCACTGTAACCATTTGAACAGACCTGCCTAAGGCCACAGCTGAGCTGAGTTGAGTAGAGCAGAAAATAGCCTAATCCTTTTGGCAGCTACAATGAACGGACCCTATTCGGTCCCTCTAAAACCAACTGAGCAATGCCAAGACTCAGATCCTACAGTTTAGCCAAGCATTCGTTAGACATTAGTCTCACTTGATGATGCATATTCTGACACACATCCTCTGCGTAACAGAATTCAAACACAAACTGAATGTGTATGTGTGGTCACATTCATCTACCATTTGTAAACATAGATTCTCGGCGTTGGAACAGATTCGATTCAAAGTGCGTTTACGAGAAAGTATTTCTTGTCAGCACTGAAAGGCAAAGCCATACCAGCCAGGCAGCCGACCAGCAGCCTGTTCATTTTCTTTTCTGAGAAAGATGTGAGGATAATTCATTAGGATTGTAAGAGGCATCAGTAGTGCTCAGAGAAGCCAACTGCATTTATTTTGGATGGCTCGATAGTTTTCCATATGCGTTTGTTGCATGATACAGATGTAAAGCCCAGTTGAAAATATAAATTTATCACCAAAATTAAAAAAATTTTATAGGTCTATATAGGCTTCAAGCTGCTTAATTTTGTGTACCATCCTTCTTCTAAAGGATGGTATAGGCTCTAGTCAGTGTTCAGAGAGATAATGAAGGAAAAACTGAAGGACCTCCCTTTAGTATTTAGAGAATTTCACCAGCTCTTACTATGGCTGCCCTGCAGACACTTCCAGGTTGCACCTTCACTTCAACAAGCCAACATCAGAACTGTCTTAAACATTAATACTAGAACCTGCAGTAACAAAAACTGAAAACCGTTTAACACATTTAAATATTTGGTTTGATGAGTCTTGAAATATGTGATTATTACGGTGCTGTAGGGATTAGTGTCTTTCTCTTGCTCATTGCCACAGTATTACCTGGACGACTCTAAAAATGGTAAACGACTAGATCGGGTCGAGTGATTTGGCAGGATTATGTTTCAGTAATAAAATGTCTTTTGTTGTTCTAAGGTTACCAGAGTACTCTTAATGTAAGCTTGCAAGAATATTGCTAAATTATTGAAGCATCCCTTTAAGTTTGTTCATTAGTTTTGTTAATTAGTTAATGTGAAGGGGGGGAAAGATACAGTGATAATATTTTACCATTCCTGATTGGCCAAAAAATTTAACAGCACTCCTCCAAGCCCCCAGCAAGAACTGAAGTTGGTCACCAAGAGGTCCTTGTGTCCAAGTAACCACCTTGGTTTCGTTCAAGGTAAAAGCAAAATGAGAAATCTGCAGAAACATGTTTTTTTCTATTAAGATAAACCTTTTATAAACTTCTTGTTGTCACATTCTTTTAGTCAGGGTCATGGTCATATCAGCTGGTGGAATCTAACACAGAGCTGTGTGAGCGTCAGAACCCCGTCTGTAAAGTATTCTGCATCATGCCCACCTTTGAAACCAAAGCTGTACTAAGTGCAAACACATATACACTTTCTGGTTACTTTATGAAGTATACCTATTGGATGCTTGTTGTCACAAATATCTAATCAGCCGATCGTATCACTGCAACTCGTTGCATCTAGGCAACCTGGTACTAGAAAAATCTACCTAATAAAGTATGTGTGTGTGAGCAGCTGACCACTGTGATTAGTGGATTTCCTTTGGGGGTTATTAAAATGAATAAAATGCATTGGCATAAAATGTAACCTCTTCCATCTGCTCACTAAACCATCACCTTTTTTGAGATAGCCTTTATTTGTCAGTTGCAGGTCTTTTGCCCACAACCGAGATGACAGACCTTGCCGACCGTACATACAATACACAAACATCACATTGGGGAGACAGGTCAGGCTAGGTAGCGAGGAAAAAACATCGAAATGTGTAACACAGAAGGATAATACAGGAATGCACAGATATCAACACACCATAGCACAATAAACACCGACAAGCAACATGGGAAAGTGTTCCAGTGTGTACATCTGATCTGGGACCGCTGCAATCTTTCGACTGCGCCTCCAGCTGACCCGATGTCCACATCAGAGGGGAGGTAAGCGTTGGAGGTGGCGTTGGATCCAGGGTAGGGAGGGTGATGCGTCAGTGAATGCTTATCAGTATATGTATGTGTGTGCGTGCCCATAGTTCAGCTGAGACAGTGTCCTTCGCCCTGCTAGGCTAAGTAAACAGTCTTCCAGCCAACCCAGGTGGCATTGCATGGAATGGGAAGGAACAGACTCAACACAGTCGTTATCAGGGAGTTCTTGTTCGGCTCCAGCCGGATTATGATGGCGATTTTTCTTTTGCAACAACTCATCTTTAACACTCCGATACTGGTCTCTCAATCTCCCGTTGGAGTACCGCGAGCTTCCCCATGATGGTATCAAACTTGCGGTCCGTGGTGTTGTCATTCTTTTGCTCAGAGCCGATTCTGAGAACTCACGACTGCAGTTTTCTTTTCAAAGCAAAGACAGTTTTAAAAGTTGTGATGGTGGCAAAGCTAAGATTCTTACGCTGTATTTGTCACATCTAAGAAGAGTTTTCTTTTGCAGAATTCTTTTATGTTAGTTGCTATTGTTGCATTCTTTATATACAGTACATTTCATGATGTTATTGACTCCTAAGTCCGAGGTGGAGATGTCTAAATTCTCCAACAAATGACAGGGCATTGACTTTCCCAAAAATGGTTCCTTGTCCTGAGGATGACAGATAAAAGCATTACCTCTCTCTGTCCCTTTTGCTTCTTCTGATAAGATAAGGGGGGTCACATTGGCTGTGTAAACAGAGCTTTTCTACTTCAACAGCCTTTTATCTAAGCTTTGTTTGGTCTTTTCTTATTCTAAGCTTATTTTAGTCAATGTATGTAGCTTCTGACATCCACCAGTTCACAGAGCAGTGATTTATTTAGTGTGATTGTCTCTCTGCAGAGTGAACCGTTTTGAAAGTGTTTCATTGTCTCGTCACATCTTTTGTGCAAACGTCAACTTTTACCTACTTTTGAAACTACACTTACACCTACCCTCGCTACTTGACACGTCTCCGACGACTCTTCCAATCTATTTTAAATGGATATAGAATGGAGGCATTCAGTAAAGTGTCTCGGAAATCATTTAATTTCATGGACATTTGAAAGATAAAATTGTGGCTTCATCATAAACCCTTTTGTGTGCTCTGGCACGTCTGAGTCTCCCTGGATATATTAAGCTGTCTGGCTGTTTTTGCTGAATTCGATCCAGATCAGCCGCTCTATGTGCATGTGAATATGCAGACAGTATTCGAAGCATTTACATTTTGGTGTGCACAGCCTCTCGATAAAAGTCTTCTCAGGCCTCTGGCTCTCTGTGCACTCTGCCGCGCTTGGCTGAATCCCCTGCCTGGCATCACATCTGTGGCTCCATGGTCTGAGGATATGTGCTGTCTGGAGCGTAAAGGCTGTTTTGTGATGCTGTGGACCAAACAACAGCATGTGCATGCCGATATTTACCACTAAAGGCAGTGGAGACATTAATATAAAGCGCTAATTAAAATTCCCTTTTCAGAATCCCGGACCTTTTTAAATCCAATACTATGATTGTTTTATGAAAACATAGCAGTTTTGCTGATGTAATTAAAGGAAGCCAAAAACTCAGACTTTTTGGCGTAAGACCCGTAAGGATTGTGGTGTGTTTTTTTGTTGTTGTTTTTTAAACAAACGTCAGTGACAGTTGGCACATGAATCTGCTTTTTTTTGCGAAGTTAAACTGCAAATGTCTGCATGTAACAAGGTGTTTTCTTGGCCAAGCCATCTGGCTGTCCATAGTGCTGACGATGTGTGATCTTAGCCATTGCGGGTAATGGCACGCTCCCTGGCCTGTGTAATAAAGGACAGCAAAACATCTCTTTTAAAATTAGTTCTCCCTTCATTTTTACTCACTCCTAGGAAATTATGACCACTGCAAAGGGACAGTTGTAAATTGCTTTAATATGTAGCAAAATGTCAGGTTAAAACAAACAAATGCGAGTTGGATTTATAATTTTTAAGTCTAATTTCCAAAAACATAAATCAGTAACTGCATTGAATACCTTCACATTAAAGCCTACACTGGTGTGTAGCAGTGACCCACTGCTGCATTAAATTACAGCAGAAGCACTTAGTGTTTTTTATGTTTTCAAATATAGATTTCTTCTATGATTGTTTTATGTTAAATTGGTTCCTTAATATATAAAAATGTAGGAATTTAACTTGTGGCAGGTCGGGCCAGGTTAGCACTGATCGCCCAGCTTTCTCAGTAATTAAAGAGAACTACACCCTAGCATCTGCCATCAGCATAAAATCTTCTCACTCATACTTTTGTTGTGTGGAAACGGGTATTGTCGCAGTCACACTAGTGGTCTTATGGCTCCATTTTGTATGATCTGAAATGACTGACGGCCACCATTCAACACCCACTCTGCGCTCGCAGCACATAATAACACACTGATTTGTGTGGACGAGCTTGTAAAGCCAGCCAGTGAGACGTTTGTCAGACACGCAATTGTGAGCTAAAATGTAATGAGTGGGCAGGTCTGTGCCTCTTTAGTGCTCTGATTAGACAATGGGTACTCACTAAAAGGTCTGCTCCCCACTTCACATGCAGACAGAGATGTCCTGTTGTACAGAAAACAACAGCCCACACTCTGATCAGCTGAGACTATAGACTATGCTGCAAGCTTTTACTATAGCAAATGCTCTGATACAATAAGATGACCGATTTGTGTGTCTGTGTAGCAAGTTATAGCTTAAGTTATAAAGGGTTATAAAGTGTTTTGCTGATATGGCCTCCCCATCTAACACATTGCAGTTCAGCTCATGTGTGTGTGTTCCTGTTTAGACATCTTTGTGAAGACCAAAACTGGCATTCTACTATACTTGTGAGGACCAACAGTCATTTGTGAGGACACACACGTTGGTCCTCACGAGTTTAAAGGCTATTTTGAGGCTCAAAATGTGGTTTTAGTGTCAGGTTTACAATTAGGTTATGGTTATGGTTAGGTTGAGGGTGAGAGTTAGGATTAGGTATTAATTTTTGATGGTTAGGGTTGGGGCAGGACAAGTTCCTGCCTCAAGTGGAGGAGTTTAAGTATCTCGGGTCTTGTTCACGAGTGATGGAAGAAGGGAGCCGGAGATCGACAGACGGATTGGTGCTGCGGCTGCAGCGATGTGGACGCTGTACCGGTCTGTCGTGGTGAAGAGAGAGCTGAGCGTAAAAGTGAAGCTCTCATTTTACTGGTCAGTCTACTTCCCTACCCTCACCTATGGTCACGAGCTGTGGGTAATGACCGAAAGAAGAGATTGCGGATACAAGCAGCGGAAATGAGCTTCCTCCGAAGGGTGGCTGGCCTCTCCCTTAGAGATAGGGTGAGAAGTTCGGCCATCTGGGAGGGGCTCAGAGTAGAGCCGCTGCTCCTCCACATCGAAAGGAGCCAGTTGAGGTGGTTCAGGCATCTGACAAGGTATGTCCCACCGGGAGGAGGCCCCGGGGCAGACACATGACAGGCTGGAGAGATGATATCTCTCGGCTGGCCAGGAGGTTTTCAGAAGAATTTCACTCGCATGTACTGTACCAGTGTACCTGCACATGTGATGTGACAATAAAAGTGATTTGATTTGAGGTGCTAGAGGAGGTGGCTGGGGAGAGGTAGGTCTGGGCTTCTCTGCTCAGGCTGGGATAAGCGGGAAAAAAATGGATGGATGGTTCGGGTTAGAGATGTCGTTCAGCCATCACTAAGATAGCTGAACCACCGTGTGTGTGTGTGTGTGGTTCTTTAAATGTGCCAACTGAGTGCTGCTGTTTATGTAATATGAAACTAGTTAAGAGCAAAACAGTGTAGTTCAATTTAGCAATGACAACTTGTTAAATGCATTTGTGTTGCCTTATATCCTGCCATATGTGCCAAGGTGCTTCTGTAAGAGCCTGTGAAAAATAATCCCTGTTACGCAAATTGATTGCTTGTTTAAAAATCACATTAAGGTTTGTAGTTGACAGCTTAGGTCATAAAATGAATGATTTGTAACAAAGTTCAGCTTTGGGGGTTTTTTTGGTTGGGTTTCCACATCATTCTTTTTTCTGTTATAAATTGTGACTTTGTCACAAAAACGACATGGGTGGAATAAGTAATAACACAGCAGTGATTCTCTGCTAAAACATATCCGAGTGAACAAAACTGCGAGTTAGCGGGTGGGTAATGTATCACAGATCCACACAAAGTCTAATCAGAATCTCAGCTGGAGGTGTAGCCACACTCCCGCCCTGTGAAACGACTTTGTCCTCTGGCTCATCATAAGCGAGGTTAGGAGATCAAAAAGGAAGTCATTTTTGGCTCCTGTGTGTCAATGCTGTGGATGTAATTAGCTTTGTTCTGATAACATACACTCAACACATCCCCCCCGACAGGTGTGAAACACTGCACTTCCTAATCAGATACCTGCACTGTAATCAGGAGACAATCTTAATGACCTGTCTTATATGCCAAATGCTCACTTCTGTTTCCCATCTCATCACACTGCTTCTCCCCAAAAGTCAATGAAACAAATTAAATTCTTTTCCGGTAATGACTACCTTTTTGCTTGGAATCATGCAAAGCTCTGCATTTTTCAATTAAACTCGCCATTGTTTATAATAGAAAAAGATCTAATAAAGATATTGATAAAGTGTGTTTGTAGGGGGTTGGAATAGTTTCCATTTGTGAAGTTTTGGTCTATTTGACATGTAGACTACGCTCTATAGGCAACCTGTCTCTTCTCTGAAACTCAAGACTGGTTCAAGGAATTATTGATGGACTTTGTGAATAATTCATGGGCATTGATAAAGTCTCGTATTTCATTTGGATGGCCTGTGGCCAGTGACTGTCAAAGGTAAAGTTAGTTTTTGACAGGTTTTTGTACTTGTCCTCAGGTTTCTATTCAGTCTTTTTTTCGGACTGGAAGACCTATAGCCTGTGTCACAAAAGAAAATATTTCTAATACTTTTTTTTCTTAAAACATTGAGTGATGCAGTACCTGAGCACTGTTTCCTCACAGCAAGAAGGCCCAAGGTTTGAATCTGCTTGCCAGCTGAGGCCTCACTATGTAGAATTTGCGTGTTCTCCATGTGCCTGCACAGAGTTCTCTCCGGGCATTTTGGCTTCGTTCTGTGGTCCAAAGTTATGCATGTTAGGTAAACTGGTGATTCTGGGTTAGGATTTTTCTGCCTGTTGTCCTGTCTGAATATTATGTACAATGAGTTTAATACTACTTGTACATGTTTTTATAGTATAGTATACTGCTATATACACTATACACTGTATTAGATACATCTTGCTAATGCAGGATTTGACCCTAAAAAAGTTTTGGAAACATTCCTCAAAGATTTTTGTCCATGTTGACATGAGAGCATCACACAGTTGATGCAGATTAGTCGGATATACATCTATGATGAAATTCTCTGATTCTATCGCATCCCAAAAGTGCTCTATTGGCTGAGATCTGGTAACTGTGGAGTCCATTTGAGTACAGTGAATTCATTGTTATGTTCAAGATACCAGTTTGAGGCCCAGCCAGTGCACTCACGCTGAACCCAAGAATGAATGGTCAGAGTTGCATCTGGTATAAAATCTTTGCCAAATTAAACATGCGGATCATCAAGAATGAGATTTCCATACTAGTTAGCAACAAGCGCCTCCGGTGCAGTTGGCCAGCAGGGTACCGGTGGAAATTGTCGTGCTGTTGGCTGAAGACAAAGGAAGAGGAGATGGGAAAGGCAGGTGAGAGTAGGGACTTTAAATGTCAGGACCGTAGCACAGGACGAGGGCTGGCTGATATGATCTGAAGAAAGAAAATTAATATAATGCGTTTTCAGGAGACCAGGTAGATGGGAAGCAAGGCCAGGAGTGTTTGAGGTGGATTCAGACTGTTCCACCATGGTGTGGACAGGAAGCGAAATGGAGTAGGAGTAATCTTGAAGGAAGAGTGTGTGGATAGTTTTGTGGAGATGAAGAGAGTTTCAGACCAGGGTGGACAGGATTAGAAATAGTGTATCAGCTCAGGTTGAGCAGTTTGGAGACAAAGTTAGAGAAGCAAGGCTGATGGTTTGGACATGTGCAGACGAGGGATAGTGAAATTGGAAAAAGGATGCTGAATATCAAGCTGTCAGGTCGGAGGAAAAGAGGAAGACCTCAACTGCGAACGTTTGAGGCTGAAACTTGAGGGGGAGAAAAATGTGCGTTTAAGACCGTTAAAAATGAAAGTGCAAAAAGTACGATTAGAGTAACACGCAAACATCATGTTGGATTTATTAAGTCACAATTTCAGTTGTTTCACAGAACAATTTTTCTTTTTTTTTTTGAATGCTATATTTGCAGCTCCTCTTTAATAAAGCACCCCAACAGTTTTTCACTTGTTGATACTTATCGTGCTGTGTGGAAAAGAAATCTCATGTGTTCTTTATGGTTCTAATTGCACATCAGGTTCACCACAGAGGTTACAGCTCTCTGTGTTGTTACAAGTATTAAATTATACGGCTGTCTAAATGAGAAGCCCTTAAATGTCAAAGGCATATCAGGCTTTTTGACATCTATTGTTAAAGCTGTAAGACATGCGTGTGCCGCAGTTCTAACGAGGGCCAATGGGCTTGTGTTTCTCTTTTGATTGCGTATTTATTTTTAGCAATACTTTAGCTGCCCTGTTATTTAAACATCCAGCACAGCTGGAACATTAACTGCCATTTTCGCTAATTTTATTTAACTTTCAGAGCCTTTGTGGGGGGTTTTTTAATGTTCTTTTCTTTTCTTTTCTTATGACCCATCTTTTCATTCACTTTCACCTTTTCTCTTGCCAGGCATGGAACACGGTGTGCAGGAGAAGTTGCAGCTGCAGCAAACAATGGTGTATGTGGCGTGGGTGTGGCCTATAATGCTAAAATTGGAGGTGAGTTAAGCACACGATTGATATTTTTCATTTGGCAGAAGGTTTAATCAGTATTATACTCATTTAAATGAGTTTATGATAATTTCACTTAGAACTGATACAGAACAAAATACACATTCACCATTAATAACTTGGAAGTTAATGTCTTTCTTCTAAGATCTCTGGGACTTTGGGTTTTGTGTCAGAACGACAATTTTGCAGCAGCTCAGGCTTCGCATTATATTAATGATCCAGTGATAGATTTTAAAGCTAATATCCATAATGTTTTTTTCTGGACCACTGACTCTCATTTACTGACTGACTGACTCTGTATTGTTCAGATGTACAAGTGAGAGTGTGCTGCAGCGATAGGCAGTATTATGCAGTGAATAGTTCTTTATCCAAAGCCTGTGAGATGAATTGCTTTTGATCATTTGCTGCAGTTTTTCTTGCCTGGAAATAAGTAGATCATGACTTAATTAAAACTCCTATGCTCCAGTAAAACAAATAAAATGGTCACTGCAACGATTTCATCCCTGCATTTAAAGCGGTTAGCTTCATGTTCAATGTTTATGAAAGGCTCAATCTGATTTTCTTAATTCGTGTCAGTGCCTTCATTGTGCTGCCCTCCACCTTTATTTGGCTCTCCACATAAAACGTAATATTTTTAAAAATTAATTTGTTTATTTTAATCAAGTCGGATTTCCAAAGTTAGTTAAACTGTTGATACATATTCATATGTTTATATGAAAGTTAGTCAAAATTAGACTCTTTGGGGAGAATCTTTTCCAATCAGTAATTAAGCTGTCAGCCTGTGCAGATATACGTACAGAAAGATGCTGTATGTAGAGCAGTTCATTCAAATTAAATCTGCGAAAACAAATCAAGTCTGGAAGGATTATTTTTCCTCCTGAATATTTTTGTGTTTGATAAATTATTCCAAGAAGGCCTTTAGTAACTTTTGTCATCAAACAATCTGTCAATGCCATGATGGCAGCCAACAAGACTCAGCGGAGCCGGTGGAGCCCTGAGCAGCCTGTTCACAGATGTTACTCATAACTCTCCTTCTTTGTCTTCATTACCATTCATCTCTCGACAGAGCTGCGCATTGGCCCCGCTCTCATAAATTATTCCTCTGTGAATCTGTTCACGTCACGGCATCAGTGGATTGCTTATAAACAGCTGTGATTCGCTCCCAAGCACTCAAGTTGTGTGTGTTTTTTGTGTGGGTGGGTATGCGTGTGTGAGCAGAAGCAGTCGTGTTTGTGCTAAAGCTAAAATATGTGTGTCCTTACAGAGTAATAATTAGCGATTAGTACTTAAAACCTGTAATTGATCCTACTTAGCTGACTCTGTGTTTCCTCTCCATCTACTGTACTTGGTTTCCTTGTGCCTGCACATACACTCATAGCTGCACCGGTAGCTGCTACCTGTGACTTAATAAAGCTGCAGGGAATTCACGCAAGTGTCTTACTCAGGAATCATCAAGCCGCAGGAAGCTGATGAGAATTGTTACGACAGTAATTACCTTTACTGCTGCAGTGCAGCCCTCGCGTAACGATCACAGAGCAAACAATGTGCTTTATGTTGCATGTTTAGCGCAGTTACGTTTGCTTCGGGCTGCTTAGTATTCAAAGACGTGTTGCACTGAATGCCTGCGCCAACTCTGTAATTACAGCCTTGGTCACATCCCCACTGGTGTATGTTTGTTCCTACAGGGTTAGGCAGGTTCGCTAGAACGAATTATTGAAGTCTTAATGCGGGGACGTTGTCAGTCTTAGTGTATCCTCTGAGGTCCGGGGGTCCTCTAACAGTAATGGACCTTATTTGAGGGTGGGTTATTTCACGCTTCTCTACAGCTATTAATGTTCAGAGGAATGATCTGAGGCTGCTCACATCAAAGACTCAGACAGGTTTGCGTTCAGGTATGATGAAAGGTGACATGCGGCGCTACCCTGTGGACACGGCAGACTGCTGAAGGCTCTGTAAACTCTCAGCTCATTTTTACCTGTGCGTGTGTGGCTTTCTCTCATCTGCGGACTCTTGGATTCTTCTGCTTGTCCTCTCTATAGGTTTTGGTGGGGTCAGGAAGGTTGGTTTAACAACCCCCTGGGTTTTGTTTACATGATGCTTAAATAGTGTAGTATCCACCAGAGCAGCATCCGTGGGCGAGCTTTGTGTGCTTACTCATTAAAACTGAGACTCTGTGAAGTCTTGGTTTCCTTGTGAAGAGCTTGGTTTTTCCAGTTTTCAGTTTTCTTGTGTTTTTCTTTTTCCAGCTGGAGAAAAAAAGAGAAAGAAAATTTACGTTCTAACTGATTCGCTTGACTTTTTTCTTCTTTTTCTTTTTATCAACTTACGCCTGTTTTGTCTCTAAGGTATCTCACAACTCCCTCTGCCGTCTGTCACACTGTCACTATTTCTTCATAACTTTCTCTTCGGTAACCTTATCTAAACCCTCCATTGTGTTTTTGTTTTAATAGGAGTTCGTATGTTGGATGGGGAGGTGACAGATGTAGTGGAGGCTCAGTCTCTTAGCCTGAACCCTCAGCACATCCACATTTACAGTGCCAGCTGGGGCCCGGAAGATGACGGCAAGTCTCTGGATGGCCCTGCCAAGCTGGCTAAGGAGGCTTTCCTCCAGGGAATCACCAAGGTCAGTCAGAGCACAAACATGGTCTTTTAATTTACTAATGTCTTGCATTTCTTATTTATAGTATCACTATCAAAGTCACATCACCTCTTTAGTGTAGTCAAAGGAGCTTGCAAAGAAAGTGTAATAAATCAACATTCTGGGAGACTCATATTTACTTGGTTTATGATGAGACGCCATCAAGCTTAGCTCAGCTTAGCTCACAAGCTGTGATCAAAAGGCTTCACAATTACACACAAAATAAAAAAACAGGAATCATCGTTCATTTAAATTTAGCTGTAGATTGCTGCCTGTGCAGAAGCAGTTTTAACCACTTATACCTGTGCATCTGAATGTCCTCTACCGCGTTTGCTGAGGCTCTCTTTAATTTGACTTTTATCTTGGGAATGAGGACAGAGTCACAAGGAGCCAGTAAAGTAAAGTAATGTAGGTGGTCTGCAAAGACTTTGTTGCTGAGGCCAAAAAAAAACTCCCTTTCAATGCACTTTGTGTCAGTGCGTGACGGCCCCCAGTATACTTCAGTTTGTTTCCGCTGAATGTTCTACCTCAGATGTTACAGTGAAACTTTCATTGACAGTCTGACCCTGGGGGACACATTCACGGTGCACAACCCTGTGAATGTCAGAAAAACGATGACCACGCTCCTGGTTGAGCTTCTTACCTGATGCACCGCCTTCAGGCTTGGACACAGCAGACGCTTTCACTAAAACCAGCTTTTTGATCTGTGGGTAATAGCCGGAGACTCAGCTCTCATCGCAGCTGATGATGAATCTCAACATGAAAGCCGGGTCAGATTGACACAGAAGGTGGTATTTTTTATTTGCCAAAGTTTGAGACCCAAGGTGAAATTGGTCTGAAAAAGACTTCCCAGGAGTTATTTAAAAATGCCAGCTGTGTCCGAAGCAGTCCAGAGGTGCACAAGAAGACGATCTTAAGTGAGAGATGGGCTCAATTTAAATACGATGAGTAAGAGAGAATGTGTTTGGCTCAAAAGATTCAGTGTAAACATTCACTGGTTGATTTTTACATGAAACTGTTTTGATTGCATCACTGCTTGTTCTGTGTGCCTTTGCATTCCACAGTGATAAATTACTGAAATGCAGAAACATCCAGATGCAAAAGTGTTGGAGATAGTTTTGGGCTCATGTTAGGCCAACAGAAACACAAAACAACAGGGACACACACTTTAACACAAAGACCAGCTGCATTCTCTGATAGTTGTCTTGTAGCTGGTCCCAAAAATGTTAATCAGTGAGTTTCAGAGGAGCAGTAGGTGGATTTTGTTGCCTTTATAAAACTAGACTGCTTGTTTAAGCTCTTGGCTCACTTTGCAAAGAAGCAAAAAAGTGTGTGTGTGTGTGTGTGTGGGGGGGGGGGGGGGGGGGTTATAAGTCAATCCGATATATTTTTGATTTTATAGCAGTTATAGAAGTTAAAGGACTCTTCTTTTCTCTTCTCTTCTTTTTCTCTTCATGCCAGGTAGGTTTTACCTTTTTCCCTTAATAAATTAAATCATCACTTAAAAACTGCAATTGGGATACATTTTGTTTAAAAAATTGTTTCAGTGCTGTGAAACATGCAACTGTGAAAAATATTTTTTAAAAACTGAAAAATCAAGAAGTGCACAAAGCCTTTTTCACAGTAGTGGTCTTTCCAGGTGTAAATCACCAAAAAGTAATCAAGCGAAGCCTCATGATTCCCAAGCAGCTGGTGATGGTAAGGAGAAAAAAGTCTCTCTTTTCCAGGAAGAACACTTTAATAGAACAAGTCAGAAAAGTTCTGGACAATTTTCTACCTGTACAGTCAGAGCATATTACTTTTTAATTGATGATGGCTTCCCAAGACTGAGGAGAAGGACAAACTCAAGGTTAGTTTGCAAAATTGCCCTCTGCTTAGTCATTCAAGCTTGAATAGAATAAAACATTAAACAGTTTGGACTATTAACTAAGTCTAATACCAACATTTTTCATGTGTCAGTATGTGGCATCAAAAGACGTTATGAGAATAGGCTAATGATAAATGTGAGATGGGAGATAACAGAAAGAGAGGAGCAGTCACTGATGCGGAACAACAGTTACATTAAAACTCTGCTCTAATTGGCATATAAATTAATGAAAATTTTCAGTGAAACCGAATGACTCATTTATAGAATCCCATAATGCAAAATGCTCCTGATATCATGGTGTGTTAGTGAGGAAAGACTGCCTCACAGCAACAAAGCAGGAGCTGACTGGTTCAGTGTGTGCTCTCCTGGCAGCAAGATAACCCTTGGCACTGGACTGTTATCGTCTGGCTTCTGTAACCTGCAACCAGGACAGCGTCAGGCCATAAATTAAGAGTAGTATGTACAGCTTCTCTAGCCTCTACTGTTAGGACACAGTTTGATTTGGACTGCATCGCCCAGCAGATGTAGTCTTATCCTGGATTCCTTTGAGAGATCATTTGCGAGATGGGGATGTGGGAATCCATTAAGAAAATTAAATGGATAATCGTTTTAAAAACGTACTGAACAAGCTTAGTTAAAATTTGTATTCGCATCTTATTGAATTTCCTTTGTACGATTATGAGCTTAACATTTCTGTGATTAGCCATGCCGGGGACGGGCAGTGTTACGACAACAGTGATAAGGAATAAAATATTCCAGCATCTTATCTTTACTAGCAAGATACCAAGAAAATCAGCTAATTTAGTTTTATACTTGATGTAAAAACACAACAATGATACACACTGGTCTGCTCAGTCAGTATGATTAACGATGAAAGAGGTACAAAACAGAGGAGC
>NW_005187479.1:696017-738223 GCF_000239375.1 Pundamilia nyererei | reverse complement strand
CGCATTGGCATACATCTGTTTTTTTTCTCACCTAACTAATTTCTAACTGATTCATTTTCTAATGACAGAATGTAATAAATATTCAGTGGAAATATGAGCTGTGGGGAAATTCAAGTGGAAAGTAACCTTTTAAATTACTGGCATTTTTTTCTTCTTTTAAAAACTGTGTAATAGATTTACAATCAAAAACAAAGAGAATACGTTTTAGCACCGTATAAACCGTATATTTTCCGAGTGTACTTTTTACAACCTAAAAAATAAGATCAGCAATGACAGCAGTAGGTAAGAGTTGGTAATCCCAATTAAAAGTCTGTAAGACCTTAGGAAAGGGACACTGAGTGTTGTTGTCAACCCAGAGCCTATTACAGAGCTGTGGGGTCCTGACAGTCCCGCTGTCTCTGTCTCTTCGTCCAGCTTGGCCTCAGGCGGCAGTCATCAAGAATGGGTCAGCAGGCCTCGGGCTAAATATCACCAACATATTGAGAGAAAGAAGGTCAGCTTTGCAGGAAGTGGGCAGACACAAAAAAGAATAAAAAAAGAAAAAGCAGTAAATCTGTTCTAAAATGCAATAGTAAGCAGAGCAGCAATGCCAAAATTCTGAGAAGTGCACAAATTCTCTGCGATTTGTATGCACTTTAGCTGCTCCAATTTTATACCGACTAGAGGCGGTCGATCGATTTCTGGGGCTTTCCAGCAAATAAAGAGTTACTCTGATCTAATCAGCTGGAGACAAATGTAGCGTTTGTGTGTCTGGTCACAAATGGAGCAATCAAATCTTCGCTTGTATTCCTGAGCTGACAAAGAACACCCTTTGTTACTTTGCTAAAAGGGGTTGGTGAAATTTTAATCCGAGCCAAGGATTTCTTGGCTCTTGTTGTGGTTCCAGACCCAGCTGGACCGAATGTACGTATGTCTCAGATAGTGTGTGTAATTTAGGAGCACAGTCTCTCTGCCAGATATCATGTTGTCATTTATCAGCCCTGAAATTATATTCAGCTTGAATAAATTTGGTAATTACATTTCCTCTGTTTGTTATCTGATGTTCTGCTGCAATAAGTCGTTTGACATGATGATGTATTAATAAGAGTTGTGCCTACAGCGCCTCAGTGTTTCTAAAAGAAAGCACGTTAACGACAGGCCGTTTAAGTATGGAGACAAACGTCTCTGTCAAAGCCGATTTTTCATACTTGAACCAGCTCCTGATAGCTTCTCCCTCTTAACCTTGTCTGTTCCTGGACTCCAGCCACATAAAGGTGTATGTTTCTGCACCACAGGGACGCAGCGGACTGGGCTCCATCTTCGTCTGGGCTTCGGGTAATGGTGGCCGGGAGCAAGACAGCTGTAACTGTGACGGCTACACGAACAGCATTTACACCCTGTCCATCAGCAGCACCACGCAGTCCGGCAACGTGCCGTGGTACAGCGAGCCCTGCTCCTCCACCCTCGCTACCACCTTCAGCTCTGGAAACCCGGGGGAGAAGCAGATAGTAGGTGTACAAACACACACGCTTACATGCTCTTTAAAGATCTCAGATTTTGTGTAGGATTGTTTTTAATACTTTGAATCTTTGGCACCCTGTAAATGTCAAGTTTGACAGCACAGCTACACGTCCCGCTTACCAAAAGTTCATGCCGACGCATCCAAATTGAACCCGTTTTGAGTGTTTATACACATTAATGTTGTGTCTCTCAAATAGAAAAAAAAAGACTTCAAAATGTCAAAGTCTGAGTGATGTGAAACATACAATGAGCAAACACGACAAACACTGAGAGATGCCATGATTCCTTCGAGCTGCTTGTCACCCGAAGAAAGACTTGCTTCAGGGACGCAGAATAACATAAAACAACCATAAATCTGCCATTCCCTCCAAATTACACCAGAGGCGTGCTGCAGGCAAGTAAATACAACTCCAAATGAAATGGGTAGAAGTGAAGTCATTTTAAAATATACATGAGCACTTGCGTTGTATTGTTGCTTTAGCACGCAGAGGCTGCCGTTTGGTGCAGTACCCAGTGAGTTTATGCAATTTCCGTTTGTCCCAAACTAGTATTTATTTTCACTCTGTTAGATTTCTGTTTCTCACAATCATGCACTACCAAGTGGCTCATTTTGTGAGCGTATTTGGTCACCTCCATCTCCAGAGATTACACATTTTTTTCCCAACTGGAGCGAGAGAAAAGCAAAACATAAATTCCCGTTTTTCTAACTAAAATGGCAGCGACGGCACTCGGCTGTAATTAACTTCATCTGTTGTGCACACCTAGATGGAATAAAATGTGGCTGTTTGCCAAAAATAAACACATTACCACCGAGTGGCACAAAACACAAAGTTCACTAATTGGCCTTCAAGGCACAGTGTGCTGTTGCTACAGAGAAAAAGTAAATACGCTATATTTTCACAAAAATAGGGCTTTCAAATAATTAAATGGCACAATTAAAGCACTGATTGTTATTTTACTAAAGGTTAATAATGTTTTCTTATTTTGAAATTTTATGAATAATAATGTGCACAGGTTAAACTGTAGCCAGAGCTACAACTAGTATGTATTTATTGTAAACGTAGGTGGGGGTTTTTTCAGTTCACTCCATGAATTGTTGCATATTCTTCCTCATATATTCCTGATATTTGTTGTCGTCTGTCTTACCTTTGTTATGATGCTCTGTCATGTCAGGTGGATTCTGAAGTGGTTGTACAGGCCGCACCGGATTTTAAGCCGTATGCGTTTCACTTGTAATATGAGATATTTACACAGAAATATCACACATGAGGATTTTTAACGTTTAATTTAATCCGTAAGGTAACATAGACATGGTAACTTAAACGTTAACTGCAAATGCTTTTTTTCCTCGAACAGCGCCTGTAACACGGCTACCTTTAAGTATACGTACGTATCGGTAACACACAAATTTCGTTGCTTATGGTTTTTTTACAGAACAGTGCACAAACAACATTATGTCGTCTCTTAACAACTGGTATATACCGTATATATACTACTTATCAATTTTATTAAATGTTTTTGGCCGCTTGAAAAAAAGAAATGCATTAGCCGCACGTCAGTATAAGCCGCAGTGTTCACAGTGTGGGGGAAAAAGTAGCGGCTTATGACCCGAAAACTACGATAGACCTGAAATGGCGATCTGTCGTGTACTTGTGGCAGACCTCTCAGATGGTGGTTTAATTTGGTTTGCTTTCTTCTGTTGTTGCCTCTTTTGCTGTGTTCTTTTAGTTCTGATCCCTTTGGCAACTTTTGTGCCAGTTTTAGTCACACTCCACCAGATTGTGCAAACAGAAGCTGCTTCTTCACAGTTGTCAGTGTTGATGTGGCGTGCCTTCATGTCACACTTTCATATGTCCTTGAACCTCGAGTCCAGGTTCCCCCTTGGGCCTGGCACCATGGGGATTCTGCCATCATCTATGTTTCACATGGCCAAACCGGCACATGTGGCATTGCATAAGCAGCTTTTGCATGCCGGAAGTCTCAGTTTTGTGCGACTCTAGTTTGAGATATTTTGTCCTTCTATGTGATTCCAAGGCTTAGACAACTTAGACGAAAGCTGTTCTTGCTTCGTGATGGGACTATGTCCCCCAAGTAGTCACTGCAGTACAACAGGTGCTCTGTAGGCACAGATTTTTGTTGCTAGGATTAGCTTCTTGTTTTTCCACACTGAGTTTTATCCACATCCTGACCCATGACCGTGGTGTTTTTGATGCTTAAAGTAAGGCCAAATTCATTTCAGGCATGTGAAAACCTATTAAGAACCTCAGAACCGACAGCATGAGTAACTATTCCAAAGTCATGAGCAAACATCAGCTCATAGATCTGCTGCTCTGACTTGCTCTGACTTGCTCTGACTTTTGTCTTGGCTGGTAATATTGCCAAGTTGAACAGTTTGCCAGTGTCAGTTTGTGAGTGTCAGAAGGAATTTTGTGAAGAAGATCCCAAACAGCGCGACTGCTCAGATACTTTCAGGAGCGTTTCCACTTGCAAGGCAGCTGATGCCCTTTTCCAGCTTGTTCAGTGTTGGTTCTGCATCTCACTTCTCCAGTTAGCTGAGGAACAGTGTTTAGTGCAATTTCTGTGACTTTGTTCTCTGTGCCATATATTTCAACTTAGCATTCCACCAATCTCTCCATCTGTTTATCTCCACCAGTGATAAACTCACCAGCTTTGGACTTGAGGAGCTGTTTCGGAATCTGTTGGACCCGTTGCTTTCTTCATTCCTTCAAGCATACCTCTGATGTTTCCAGTATCAGTACCTTGTGTGTGCATTTCATAGCAAAGCTGCACCTGGTATTTATTAGCACAGCATCTAGTTGTGCTGTATGTCTGCCAGCTCTCAGATCTTCTAGGCTTTGCTTCTGCTTGAACGAGGCAGGCCTTATAGCTTTTATCAGTGGCTTCATTTCTGGCCATCAGCATCTACGCAGTGAGAATTCTTCCTCCTCCTTTTCCCAAACACTATGACAGTTCTATCATATGTGATGCTGCTTATGGAGCCCCACAGTTCAGCTGCGTTTTCAAAATAGTCAACATTTTGTGGAAGATTTTGATTTAGAGTATCCAGATTTTTTCCCATTTGTATTTGATTTTATAAGAAGCAGGTGTTGAAGTGTGCAAGGGTTTTATATTCTGGAATAATGAGGTTTCTCTGGTTGTACTCTCAGCTTGCAGCACCTAATATTCCTAAAATGAAATCTCAAAATATAGTAACCCTATTAGTCCTTCATATACTTTGTGCTTTTGGTGGGAGTTGTCCAGTTCGGGAGACATTAGCCGCAGCAGTGTCTGCCTACGCTTGAATATAATTTCATTTAATGGATTTTGGCTTGTGGCACATATTTGTGAATGAATGAATTGCAGAACCATAACCCAGCTATTGTGGGCAGTGTGATTCACAAAGAATTTTCTTTTTTCTGTATACAACTGCTTTTGGTTGGCATTACAGCTTAGCAGAGTGCCAGCAACATCAGCATTTGCATCCTGTCATGAGCCTGAGCCACTTGTCACAGACACAGTTTTCTCTTAAATGAATCACCTCACAACATGGTTGGTGGGTTTTTCTTTTGTAACGGGATCATATTACGACTGAGTTTTTCAGGTGTATTTTTGGCCATAAGCCGATTGCCATTTAGTTCTATTATATTCAAGAGATGGCAGACGTCCCTATAGATGTTATCTCTAAAACTGAGCAACTCACACCAGAATAGTCTCGATAGATAAATAACACTGAATCTGATCTGGGACCTTTTTCTATTTCTAACCTGCTATATGAAAAACTTAATTTGTCTTGTTAGAAGAAAAAAAAAATCAAAAAATGTCGAGTTTTCAGAGTCATAAAACCAAGAAAATGTCTAAAAAGAAGCTGCAGATAGTCTGAGCTGTTATTTACAAAAGATTTCACTCAATATTTAAAAAAAGATATTTTAAGATGAATCAGTTAACTTCCAGCATTTAATCTGTTAAATATTATTGTTTCAGTGTTATTCTGTCCAGGTCCTATATCTAACAGCTGGCCTGTGCAGACACCTGCCCTCCCTTTGTTTACCCCTCTGACACATTTCCACAGATAATGGTCATTAACGCCACAATCTGTCAGGCCAAAAGTTGCAAACCAAGAATCTGTCTCTAACCTTCATAGACCACCTTGCCTTTGGCTTCTTTGTCATTTCTGACATGTCCTCATCGTGACCCAGACAGCCCTCATTAGCTTTCTGGCACTTGCAGAGACCAAGAAGAGAGATGTACGTGGAGTGCTAACATACTCTGTCTCACCACAGCTTGACCTGGCTGGGCTGATTTGGCTGACCTTCATTACCCCAGGCGTGACCCCTTGGCAGGGATCCACAGACCTGAGACTGAACCACCTACTAATTCTCTCCTTCTCCTCTTTTCCATCGCACATAGCTGTGGGGAGAGCTCCTATTGTCCGCGGCCCTCATCTGTCTAGCTCTTAGTTTCTCTGCCTGGGAGCTTCACTCATGTTGAAGTGGGAAACTCAATGTGTCAAATCAACTATGTCTGTCCTCCTGTACTTATTTACACTTTCTCTCTATCTGCTTGTCTCTAAGGTGACCACCGACCTGAGGCAAAAATGCACAGACTCTCACACGGGGACGTCCGCGTCAGCACCGCTCGCTGCTGGGATCATCGCTCTGGCTCTGGAGGCCAAGTGAGTGCCCCTGTATCATCTGTTTCTACATTAGGGAATCAGAAATGTAAAGCTTTTTTTTTAACTTTATGCTACTGTTAACTTAGTTTATTATGATCCACTGCGTGCTACATGTGGGAGTATGTGCGTGGACTCACGTCTGTAAATGCGCAGATGTCTCTGGGAAGGCGGCGTTGGCCTAAATCCCAGCCAAGAAATTCTTTCCACTCCAGATTAAGCTTTTGATAATTGGTTAATTAGTGAGACAAATCAGCAGCTGCAGCCCACACAGACATCTGAATACCTGTAGGGCCCATGGTGAAGATTTTAAACCGGTGAATGTCTCTCATTATTGCTCACTCAGGACTCCAGGTGTCAGAATCCAAGTTTCTGTCAGCAGCTCTAATGTGTTCCCCATTATCTTGAGTCATATCTTGCATGTGTTAAGTCAGTTTTATCAGTAAGCAGTGCTTTACTGTGCATAATTCTCCTCCTTTCCACATTAGTGATTTGCTGACAGCTGTCAAATCAATCCAGTAGTACCACACAGCCAAGTTTCAGTTCTGGTATGCTCAGCGTCTCTGGTTTAACACCGCACAAGAGTCAGTATTTATCAGTGTATAGCCACCCCCCCCCACTCCTCCTGAAGCCCCTCCTGACAGGCAGCTGTAATAACAGGGTAGCTAGTTTATCAGTCTGGGACCGCACTGGAATTCACAGAGATGGAATCATTTAATAGGCAGAGTGTTTTGGCTTTCTGGTGTTTTATTATTTTATTATTTTCTCCTTCGCTCTTGGCTGAGGTGACATTGAGTGGATCGGAGGATCTTGTCCATTAATAACACATGAGAGGATGTGAGATGTGAATGCTGATGTGGAGGTTGGCGGAGGTGATGCACCACAGTGCAATTCCGTGTTTCTATTTCTGACAACTGTGGTGTTGCTCTCGGTAAAGCTCTGTGATTATCTTAACCCACAGAGCAGTTTTTCTTAGTGGTGACTTAAAGGATTCTCTGTTGGATACTTACAGGTAGACCCCTTAATAAATCTATATGAAGGGGAAAAAAATTACTGAGCTTCAACTATGTTGGAGGTGACCCTGTCCCCAACTCACAGAACCTATTAGAAACTATCATTACAGATAGGCATAGACTGTCCTCCACGGTTTAGTTTTACAGTGTTCCCTGACCTTTCAACACAGTAGGTTATGATGTACCTTTGATGCTGGTATTTTACGCCCATGTTAAAACCTTTATGTGAGTCCATAGCTTTGTTTTAGTTGAGTGGCACATCCCTCAGGGTTCCCTCCACCTCTCAGTGTAGTATTTCAACACTGTACGGTTGTTCTCACTGTATATGCTCAGATGGATCACATTTCAGGTCTTTTTATAGTCTTCTGACCTTTTCCGTGTCCCATTGCTGCTCACATTTCCTGGCCTGTATTGTTGTACAGTTGAGGTCATCAAAACCTGACATTTCTCATAATGTGCATAATAGGAAGGTATTAGCCTCACCTATTACATGAGAGAATGTAAATGTGATTATATTTCTTTCTTCCCTGTCTGCGCAGTATGAACTTAACCTGGAGGGATATGCAGCACCTGGTGGTGAGAACATCCCAGCCCGGGCGTCTCAGCGCTGGTGACTGGAAGACCAACGGAGTGGGGCGCAGAGGTAAAAACTCAATACAGTTATTAGACAAATCAAGAGCAGGTGGTAACATGTGGAGTTGTGTCTATGCCTCAATAATGAGTACAAATGGAAAGTTCACTAAAGCGCTCTTTTGAAAATGCCTTGCTTGAGAGCGCTTTGGACGGCTTTGGTTGCTATGATACGGAATATGTGCAGATGTGTTACAAGTACCTACCTGACTGCTGCTTAACTGGTAAACGCTTGGTGAACTAAATGTACCTCCAAGCATTATTTTTATAGTAATGTCGCAGCAGTCCAGGGAAACAGGTCTGTTACACACATGCATACTTGGAGCAGCAGAAATATTAGTTTCTCTTACACTGTTGTTCAACTTTGTTGAACAAGTAAGCTGTGATGGTTGATCAGTATAATATGTGTCTTTCCCTCCAGATGGCAGTATAGCCCAGCCAAGGGATGAGCATTTATTAGCAATTATTTACATTTTTCTCGAGTAAATTTAAATGTTCATTTCTGTTTAGAAAGCTACCCTAAGATTCTGGTTATTACAACTCTTAGTACTTGGTATTTCTTTGCTATTTCTGTGCTAGTTCCATGCCAGAGTGGATTGATGCCCAGTTTCCCAATAACATGCATTTTTTTCCTGATTCAAGTTAAGTAACGAAGTAACTGTGAAATTGTGTTAAAATGATCATATTTTGATCAGTTTGCTATTCCTATGCAGTGCAGACTACTGAATTTAACAAAAACTTTGTATTTGAAATGAAAATGCAGTTATTTTTCCTGTCATGCATAATGTTGTAAGCAAAATATTAATTATCGGGTTAAAGAAAAGAAAATGCAGAAAACAAAGATGTGAATGGCTATGGTGGCCCTCATGGAGCCATTGAATACCATAGGTTATACTGATGAAGTGTGAGCTACCATGTACATGTGGACAAGAACTGATAACATGAACTAACATATTTTTAAACAAATTATATCCCTAATTGTTTATAATGGATACATTTTAGTTTGTTATGCAAAGAACTTGAACAAATAGAAATCTCTTCTCTGCTCAAAGGAAAGTTTTGTCTTGCTTGTTACAGTTCGGCTATAACCATTACTTAACACGACCTGGCTCAAAGGTTTGTGGCCTAGTTGGTGCCGAGTTTAAGGCAGGCCAATCCGATAGGCTGAGACACTGGGTGGGTATATCAGGGTCTGCTTTGAAGTGGTTCAAATCTTATTTGTGTGAACGATCCTTCTCTGGGGCTACCTCTATGTACAGATCCTCTTCTGTTTCTCTTACCTATGGTGTGCCGCAAGGTTCTGTTTTAGGACCTTTATTGTTTTTGTTGTATTTACTCCCTCTTCAGCAAACCTTCTGAGCACGTTTATGGACATTTCTTATCACTGCTATGCAGATGATATTCAGCTATATATCTCCTTTAAGCCACAAGATGTTTCCAAGCTACAGATTTTGCATATACTCCATTAGAGGTTGGATGGCTGATAATTTTCTTCAACTTAATGAGGAGAAAAAAAAGTCCTTGTTTGTGCTCCCGATAAATTTGTGCCCATGGTTTTAGAAAATCTAGGTCCTCTTGCTAAATTTGCCAAACCTTCTATCAGGAATCTTGGTGTAACTTTTGACTCAGCTCTGACTTTGGACGCTCATGTTAAATCTCTGCTTCGCTCCTGTTTTTATCATTTATGAAACAATGCTGAGTCCTATTGTGTCACGCTCTGAACTAGAAATGATCATACATGCATTTGTTTCATCTCGTTTGGACTAGTCTTCCAAGTACTCTCATGTTACACTTCTCCTGATCCAGCTGCACTGGCTCCCCATTAAAGTCAGAGTTCACTTTAAGATTATGACTTTTACATTCAGGGCTTTGCATGGACAAGCACCAACATACATCAGAGATTTCTTACATCCATACATCCCCAACAGGTCCTTGAGGTCATGTGATCAGGGCTTGCTGGTTGTCTATCACACAAGGCTAAATAACTAAAGATGACAGAGCTTTTGTAGCTGTGGCCCCCAGACTCTGGAACTATCTCCCTTTGAGTTTGAGATCTGTTGACTGAGTGGTTTCTTTTAAAAAAAAGAAGAAGAAGAAGTTAAAAACTCATCTTTTTAAACTTGATTTTATGTTTTTGGCTTCAGTGAAGCACTTTGTGATTTTATCTTGAAAGATGCTATATAAATAAAATTTTATATTACTTACTTTTACTTTACTTAGATGAATACATTCAGAATTTCTAGTTCATTTCTTGTGTTCTGCTTTAAGAATAAACATAAATTTTTGTCTTTAGGTTTCATGCACTTAGCGTCTACTTCATAGATGCTCAATTAGTCCTTTTTAAAAAGTAAAACTTGTTTCTATTCGATTAAAGCAGCAATGTTGGCATTCTGTTAGAAACAGTCACACTGGCCAACAGCCAGAAACAGACTTTGAAGAACAACCTGCATTATCTTTTCTGCTAAAGTGTACTTCCTACCAAACTGACACGCATGAACATGCTATGTTTTGCAGCTTATCTTGTTGGAACAGCCGTGAAACATTTACCCAGAAAGTTTTCTGTTGGCATTAGTTTGCAGGGTAGATACTGTAGCCGATAAACAATACATACAGATCTTCATTTAGATGATGGTGTGGTCCCAGCTACACACTGTTTGTCTGCGGCCTGTAGGCTAAAGAATTAGTCTGACTTTGTCTTCCATTCCCTGCCAAGGTTCAGTCTGCCAGCTGCTGTCGTTCATCCACAGAAAGCCATCTGAGACATAGAGAAACTTTTCTGACATTGCCCCAAAGACCCTTTCCCTCCTTTTTAATGATAAAAAAAAAAGAAAATATGATAGGCTGGATAAACCTGTTTATATTATTACTGACTGTCGGTGACAGTTGGACTGTTAAATCCCTGCTGTTTTTAATCACATTTATGGTAAATGGTAAATGGCCTGTATTTGTATAGCGCTTTACTAGTCCCTAAGGACCCCAAAGCACTTTACACATCCAGTCACCCACCCATTCACACACACATTCACACACTGGTTTATGTTCTCAGGCACAGATGAAGTATTGCTGTAGAGAGGATTGTTTGATTGTCATTTCTGTCACTCTGTGCTGCTATCTCATAACCACCACCCACAAAACTGCCATCCGCTCCCTATCCCTCCATTTTGTTTCCTCCACAGTGAGTCATTCGTACGGTTATGGGCTCCTGGATACAGGTGCTCTGGTGGCGTTGGCACAGAATTGGACATCAGTGGGACCGCAGCACCAGTGTGTTAACACGATGCTTTCAGAACCAAGGTTAGAAGGATGACTTAGAGCATGTGTGTGTGGGTTTGTCTGTAAAAAGAGTTTCACCATTATTACAAAGACTTCCTGTTCTATCATATCTCTGACCCTGATGGATGTCGCTGCATTCTCCTCCAAGCCGGGGAGGTCGCTTAAGTTTAAAGCACAGTGCTGTTCGGTGTCCATTTCTGCTTCCACACAACATTAACCACTCTGCCCGCCACTTGTCAAACCTGCAGAGACATCGGGAACAAACTGGTGTTCAGCAAGAGCGTGGATGCCTGCTGGGGACGACCAGAGCATGTCAGCTCCCTGGAACACGTTCAGGCTCGCCTCACTCTCTCCTACAACCAGAGAGGAAAATTGGCCATTCATCTCATCAGCCCGCTGGGTACACACTCCACCCTGCTGTTCCCCAGGTACACAGTAAAAAAACAGGACAACAGCAGCCAGGTCCTAATATAAATCTCTCTTTTTCTGTGCCACACACAGACAAATAATGTGCGTGTCCCTCGGTTTTACTTCGGCACACATGCTCCCAGAGGCGTATTCTCTGAGACAAATACTCAGAGTATGCCTGCTTTCAGATGCAGGGAAAAAACACCAACATGTCCTCTCTTTTTATTTATTCAGGCCCAATGACTTCTCCTCAGAGGGTTTCAATGATTGGGCCTTTATGACCACACACTCATGGGACGAAGACCCTCAAGGAGAGTGGACCCTGGAGATAGAAAATGTAGCACCTAATGGACGTGACTATGGTAACCTAACTCATCTTCATTAATTGCCCGGACTGGTCGCATCACATCAAACCTTCTTCCGTTCCAGCATTATCTTATGTATTTCCATGCTTCTCTTAGTAGCCTCTCTGCAGTTCTTCCTTTTCTCTCCTTTTCTAACGGTCTATAACAGTTTTGGTTCCAGCAGAGAGGCACTTAGAAACTGCTCCAGATTAAAAGTTAAGAGTCTCTGGGCAGAGAACGATTCTTCTGCAAGAAAGTCTTTGGCAACTATTTGATTATCAAAACTTCAGTGTCTTGAGAATGTTTTTCTTTCCAACAACTGGGCTGCACTTTAGCTCTAAAAGCAAATGGCAGCACACCCTGACAGAAAGAGTTGCCATGTTTTCCAGTAGATTTGTTTTCTCTGAGCAGCAGAGGGAAACGAGAGAAACGCCTCTCTTTCTCTGCTGCTGTTGATCCTCCTCCACTGTTGTTTGGGCCACTCACATCACTCGTTTCCTGTCTTTCCACCCCCATATCCTCTTCTCAGCCAGTTCACTCTGTTCCCTCTTTGAGAAGTGCTAAATTGATATTCTCTTTCACCACTTACACCTCCACTCTCTCTGCCTCTGTTCTCCTCAGGTGTGTTGAGTCAATTCACCCTCATCCTGTGGGGTACTGGGCCCAGCATAGTCAACCCCTCGTCCCCTGACTTCCCTCGGCCGTCCAACAACAGCTGCAAGACATTCGATGCCCAGCAGATCTGTATCGGTGAGATCGATCGGCCTTTCACTGTCACGCATGAGCCACTTAGGTTGAATAGATTCATTTGTATTGGCGCCGGCATACAGTCGTTGTTACCAAACAGGCTTTGGGTCAGACTGTGTTGAGCATTTCAGTTTGTGAAAAGTGAATGTTGTGAATACAAATTGGCAATTTACAAGCCTCTTGCGCATCTGTTTATGTGCGCACAATGAATACGCACGTTGCCATATGTCATATCAAAGAGTGGAACGTATTGCGAGCAGCAGGGGAGATTTAAACTGCGCCAGTGCCTCAGGTGCATGTTGTCAGCAAGGGTGACTTCCTCAGTGAAAAACAGACGAAGTCAAAAATTATTTTATGTTTCGAGTCAGGCGCTTTCCTCTTAATCATTTTAGACATTTCAAAAATTTCAGTAAAATCAATATTACAGTTATTACTGCTTCTTTTATTTCATTTCCTCAGTTGCCTGCTAATTTCCCTCAAATTAAGTCTAAGGTTCTGACTGCAGAAACCGACAAAGGACAAAAGGAGTAAATACTGAAATGATTGTTAACACTTATTTTTTTGCCTGTTTGTGTTCTTTTGTAAATTAGCTGTCTTAGGGTAGAATATATTTCATATTTATTTATGCTTTTTATAGACTAAAGACGCTTTATAGCTTCTTTATCTCATTAACAAGTAAGAAATGTAGTTCCAATTAATTACATGCAGTGACATAGATATGGACTGTAATTAATCCCACACTGGTGAAATTCACTTGTGCGCAGGGGACAGGGTGAAAAAGATGTATTAGAAAAATAAAAATAGGAAAAATGGTGTACAAAAAAATGCCAAAATACTATACTGTGTACAAATGATTACTATATACAGTAAAAATACACAGTGCAGTGGGAGTGATAATAATACATAAATATATATATAATTTATTTTTTTTTTTAAACAGTGTTTGACGGTATGTGGTTCAAAGTTCAGAAATCATTTGTAGGTCTTATTTTCATTGTGTTTTTGACATAAACGCCCTCTTGACTAATTAATCTGCCCCTCTCCATCCAGAGTGCAGCCCTGGCTTCTCCCTCTTCCTGCAGGGTTGTGTGAAGTTGTGTCCGCCAGGCTTCACGTCGGGGCAGCAGCTCCTCAACCTCTCTCTGGAGAACTGGGTAGATTTGTCCTCCGTCCAGGCCTGCCTGCCCTGCAATCCTGCCTGTCTCACTTGCTCTGGCACCGGGCCTGCAGATTGCCTGTCCTGCCCTCCTCACAGCCATCTGGTCTTCACCTCCTGTTTGCACCAGAACCAAGTCCAGCGAAAATCCCCTCTAACTGGAGGACTCCAGGGTGACGGAGCGCAGCCAGAAGGTGCGAGTCCAGCAGCAGCAGACCACGACAGCAAAGTAGCTGAGGAATCCCCAGGGCTCATTGTAGCTCCGTCCACTCAACTCCCCGCCGTCGTGGCCCTTCTCAGCTGTGCCTTCATCCTGGCTGCCTTCGTCGGGGTCTTCTTCTTGCTGCAGTTACGCTCAGGTGGCGCTTCTGCCTGGAGGACCAAATTGCCCTCTGGATTTTCAGAGACGAACGGGGTGCGGGTGGGCTTTGGTTTTGGCTTCCGGCAGGGACGGGAGAGAAAGGCAAGGATATGCTACAAAGGAATCCCCACTGTGTGGGCAGATGAGGACATGATTGCCTACGAGTCTGAATCAGACAGCGAGGAAGTGGACGGCCACAGCGAGAGAACAGCTTTTATTAAGACGCAGAGCTCAATCTAGCTGAAGCTGCATCTGCTGTTGTGGTGTCTGACACGACGACAGGTCTGACTGCACGGAGCTGATTCGTGAAGCAGAATCGCACAGGTTCAGAAAAACACAAAGCGCAGGCCTTACTGTCCCATCAGCACCCCATCCAAACGCAAAAGAGCCAATCATTTTTTTCTTGTATTTATTTGCTACAAGCTTCATGTGTATTTTCATGTATTTTATCTTTTATTTGATTGATGTCAGTTGTATTGATAAGCTTTGTCACCATTTAAATGTATTATGCAGCTAATTTACTTTGCAAATATTTTTCAGAGTGCTTTCCAGAAAATGAGTACTGCCACACCCTTAAAGCTTGGATACCTAACAGGAGAGAGTTAGAGACAGAATGGTCTAATATTAAGCAGCAGAGACCAAGATATCCTGAGTTTTGAAGAGGCACGACCATGACGTTGTGCAACTCCACCTAGAATAAATAAACATACCTTATTTCAATTTGGCAACAATGCAGTGCATTCAGCGCGACTGCTATTTTTGATCAGCCACTAGAATTCTCCTTCTGACCGCCTGTGCGTCTGTGACGGTTGCTGTATCTCCACCACCAGAGTGCAAACTCAAAATTATCCTGTGGCCATATGCTGCAGGCGTGCAAAGGCAAACAAGGAAGATTAGAATATTTTGGCTTTTATTGGAATATTTTCTCTCTGATGCCTCGGGATATTATAGCATTACAGAGACAAGGGTGACAAAATCACAGTCCACACCACCAGGAAGGTGTTCCTGTGCTCGTGGTTGTGTTCGCGGCTTGATGCAGCGCCTTCGGGCACTTCCACTGAAAAGTGCATTCTGGTGTTTTGTGTTGTAGTTTGTAACCCTCTGCTCTCATCACTGTGGATGATCTTTTATGTGACATCCTGGTCAGTTTGAGAGGGAAGTTGTTTACTCGAGGCATTTGAGGTCGCGATGAATCTGCCGAGACGCATGTGATGAAAAGGGCAGCTCCAGGGAGTGACTTAAGAAAAAAAATAGTGGGAGTGCTGGAAGCACTCGAGAAGGTCAAGCTGACCTTGAAGGGGAGCTCAAATTCAGGTTGGGTATAGTTTTTGCTTTTTATAGACAAAGTTGCAAACTTTTGATTGCATTTGTAGGTCAAGGCCCCAAATCGATGAATACGAGTGTCGAACTGAATATCTGTAAATTTCAAACTATATAGATCGACTATAGATCGAATTTCCCAGAGGAACCCACCCGAGGGATTAATAAAGTTCTATCTTATCTTATGTATCTGCACTTGGTAATGCATGGTTCCTGAGGGGGAGAAAAAAACAGCGCCCCCTAGCATAAAAACTAATCAGAACTCAGAGTAACCTTGATGGAATCACAGTAGTTAATTATTCAGGCTTAGCAAAGCACCTCCAGAAGTAAAGGCCTTATTCAGAGGCTGAGAAGCACATGTGCCAAGCAGTGTGTAGAAATGTGTGGATTGGCCCTTTACTCCATTACTTTATCTAAGGCATATCTAATTTGTCTCAACTACAAACATCAGGCCTCTACTTCAGGTGGACTTCTAATATATTGCTGTTGTTATCTTTCATCAGAGACCTGAGAGATTGCAGGCCAGGGGTTATAAAGTTGACTCGCTGTTCATTAATGCTAAGAAAAACTTTAAATTGAGGATTTCTGCAGCGCGCTGGGACAGCATAATAAAACATCCCCGCAGGTTGTTTGATAAGCAGGAAACTGTGGAGGATGCTCTGTTTTCAATCAAGCCTCAGTGGGAATTTCCACTGCAGCGCAGACACCAGAGATGGTACATCAATCACACAGAAATGTGCCGAATTACAGTGAGCAGCACTGTTTTTTAATGACATTAACCACTCAGCCCAAAAGCTGCTTGGCTAACCTTGTGAAGCATTGTGCCACTTGGTTACTGCGGGTGAGAAACAATATAATTCTCTCTTCATTTTCCCCCCAGAGTGTGCTTTATATTGATTTTGGGGCTTCTCTTTCAGAACATCTTCATCAAAGTGAAGCGTCCTCCCTTTCTGCTGTGAACACCAAACATAAAAGGACAAATTCATGCTTTATATTCTCTCTATAACGACGTAGACTTGCAGTTACGTGGCCAAATCAAAGCCTTTGGATCCAAAAGACCAGAATGGCTAGTGATTAAAAAAAATCAGAAAATAATGATTCAATTTCCTATGTTTGTTTTTATTTTTAATCCTTTTTTTTACTATTTAACTGATGATGGATGTTATGTGTTGAGATCAATTTCATGCTGGATTAATTAAAAAAAAAAAAAGTTTGGCTGTTGTAAAGCATGTCTGTTTTTTACTGCCAGGGTTGAAACCTTTTATAGTTTTTTTAATGCATCTTAAATTCAGCCCCTGACATACAAACATCCCAGAGAGAGCAGATGGTTCCTCGCTTCTTCATGGTCATATATCAGTGTTGCCGCTGCGTTTCCTTCACTCCTGGCATTGAGCTTTAACAGAGTGCCAGCCTTCTTTTTTCCTGCCTGCCATCCAGTTGCAGCAGTGAGCAAAGCTGCCAAGAACGCCTTCAAGAAACTGTTCCCTCAAGCTTCTGCGTAGCGGGCCCCTTAAAGTTTAAATTAATATAAATGGAGGTTTGTATGCATGGGGGAAAACACCAGGCGGGCGGCGGCAGCAGCTTTGTTCATTAGCAGCTGCCCCCCCTCTCTACAGAGGTGCAGGTAACTGGGTTCATGGGTAAAGGTACATTCATTTTGTGGCCCATAATTAGATCTGCCGGGAGAACTCGCTGCACAATTCAGCACTTCCTGCATGTCATGTTTTGCATTTTAAATACAAACCAATTGCGTGTGCAAATTGTTTTGTAGATTTTTTTTTTTTTACCTTTTGGAAAAAGTGGATGAATTTGAAAGCCCTTTGTCTCCATCAGTCCCACCGCCATTACTCGTGTGTAGGAGTGGGTATTTTGTTTGTCCTTTCTCCCCCCCCACACACACACACACACACACACACACCATGCCCTTTAGCTTGTAGTAATTAGCTGCCATGTACTGCGACAATGCTGTCTACTAACTAGACTTGGCAACAGTACACATTCCCTTAATTAAAACGGGACTCACGAATCAGCTCCTCATTAGTTGATTTCACAATATAATGCTCTGGACTCAGGGCCTCATTATTCCAGCAGGTCATGTTATCTGTGCTGTTGCTGAACATCATAAAGTCACCCGTCATATCCCCCCCCCCTTCCAAAATGCGAGGAGAGGCACCATTTTTCCAGATCCCTGATCCATTTTTATGTAGCAGCAAAGAAGCATTTTATGTTCGACTCCTGCTCGCTGCTGTCAACCATACCATCAACACCTTCACCTCAAAGTGGTAAACATGGGAAAACTTCCTGCTGCTTTTAACTACATGTGAGTTGAAGTGTAAACTTTAATGCTCGCCTTGACAGATATGCCGAGCGGGAGACCGACTGCTGACAAGTGAAGCATTGGACAGTCTAAGAGGGTTGATATGCCGCTGCACTTCTCTGACTGACAGCATCCACAGACATTTACACCGACTCAATGTTGCCCCCTGCTGATCATCACTTAATCTATTTAGGAACAGCATGTTAATTATCCAGATATTAATGAATTAAACAGTTGGGGAGGGGGGTGGAAGTATTAGAAGATAAAGAGAGGCCTTTACAAAAGGCTAACTTTGTGTTTTCATCTTTATTCGCGTCCCATCTCTTTTTGTTCTTCTGCAGCGTTAATCCCCCGTGAATAACAAATGCAAGTAGAGACTTTCATATATTACCTCTGAACAAACAAAAACAGTGCTACAAGAAGGAGAGGAAAAAGAAAAAGACGTTTACACAGAAAGTCAGACGCACATCGAAACAGCAGGGGAGAAGTTTATGACAAGGTTATAAGACACCGGGGAGAAAGTGCGATGCGAGATGAAGTGAAATCTGCTGACAGAAATGTTAACCACAGCTGGAGGGGAGAGAAGGGTTCTGCGGCGCTCACCGTGAGAGCCAGAGCAGAAAGTATTGAATTGTGGCGGGAGCAGCAAAAAGCAGCAGACCTCCCATGGAGGAAAAAAAGGAAAGAAAAGTGAATATAGAGACGGGGTAAAGCGACGCGACATGGTGAGGCTAAGACACAGGTGGGGGGCTACGAGATGTCTGTCCTAAGCTTTGGACACTGATGACATCATCTATGGATGCTGTGAAAGAGCAAATGAGGGTAGGAAAGGCTGGAGACAGCCTTGGGGTAAGAAACACTGTGGAGATCAAATACAAAGAAGTGCAGCTCATCTGAAGAAACAGACTTGATGTTTTGGGGATTGGAGGTGGATCAGTTCACCCAAATTAGACCAAAGGCATAACTGGACTTCAGTAGTACGTGGCTATGCAGGCAGTGTTTGTATTAAGAGTCGAGCTTCGGAGATCTCTCTTAAATGTCAATGAAATTCTTCTCCCAGACCCATTTTAATAAAACATATGCTACATGTTTATGGCTTCCTGTTTTCTGCTCAGTATACTGACAAGTTTTTAGGAAATAATGAAACCAAACCGAGCAATCATAACAAAGCAAAGCAAATGTTTTCCCCCTTTGTTTTCGGGGGCGTTCCCGAGCCTCGATCCACAATTTAGTTTTAGCTTTTCGCAGCTGAGAAGGTCTCACATTCACACTCTAAATCAGCCGTGCTCTTTTGTTTCTGCGACAAGATTGCAGCAGCAATTTTAAAGCAGCAGCAATTTTAAAGCAGCAGTCAATGGGGGGGGAAAAAAAAAATCAAAAATCAAATTAAAATAGCTGTAATGGGGTGGTGTGGCAGAAATCTGAGCGACATTTTGGAGCGTACCGTAATAGTCACTGTGCCATCCATGATTAGATGAAACAAAATTAAATTAAATTGAGAAACATTCTTTTCTACTTAGCTTTTTAAAGCACTATCTGCTACAGTTCGAAGTCTTAATGAACGTAATATTTCTGGGAATCTGGACAGAGCAATGCACAAAACAAAAAGTGCAATAAAACTGAGTCACCTTGGGCTCTGGAAATGGTGATGATAGTTTTACAGCCTTGCCATAATGAAAGTAACGTAATAGAAGCCCTGAACAGATTTCTCAAAACAACCTGCATGGCCACATATTATTATACCTCCAAAGCCTCAGTTGATTGATCGTTTGGAGTTGTGTTTTTTTTCTTGATATAAGGTGCAAATCAAAAGAACACCCTTCAAGAGTTTCCACACCACTAGAAGTATAAAAAAAAAAAAAGTATTTGCTTTTATAATTCGGATGAACTGACCACGTAATTTCTGATATTTCCCGTCAATGTGAATTATTTTCCTTCAGTGAAATGAGGCACTGCTCGACAGACACCCACATTAACTAATGATAATCAACAGTATTATAGATGGTCCCTGAAAGTGTACACCTCGAAAATGCTCCCATTTAAAAAAACAAAAACAAACCTTCATATATTCACATAAACATACTCCACAGACACACAGGTACCAATATATCTGCTGCATGGTATATATGAGGTATAGTCTTTGTCTAATCTTCTACTGCATACAGTATGGTACAGCCCAGACTCTCAACAGTGAAGTACGAGCACAGGAACGACCAACGGGAGCTTGAAATTCAGTCTTTCCACACATTTTTCATCCGCGAAGAGGAAGCTCAGGAAGAGGAAAAAGAAAGTTTCCTATCTACAAGGAGAAACAGTGGACAGGTAAACAGTCACCCAGTATGATTAATGATCGCACGGTTATCACATAGTGACCAAAGTGGGAATCGGGCAGCGTAAGGATTCGCAGCTTCTGTCTCCTGGTAAGTTGAGATATGAGAGGAAAAAAAAAAAAGACCTCACATTCTCTTTGCTGCAGCTGAGACTGTCAAAAAGGAGGGGGAAAAAAAATGTCAGTCAACCTTATAACGGTTCAAAATCAAAACACTGATCTGTTTCATCTTCGCTGCATTTGTGGGGGAAAAACAAAATTAAGAACCCATTTTCTAAATAAAGCTTTGCAAATTGCACTCTGATGTGACACGCGTCCCGGGCTCTTTTTTTTGTTGCCATTTTGAATATTTACATTCAGTAGTTCAGTGCAGGATGAAGCAGAGATAGAAAAAGAAACTCCTTGCAAAGGAGAACCCTTAATTTTTCGACCACCAACACTGAACAGACACCCGGCTGAATCTGATGAGTGATTCTGGCCGTCTTTGTCATTTTGGAACAGCTAAAAGTTCACCCGGGTTCAGCTGCTCTTTGAGCCATCTGCAGTAACGGCTATCGCCTGCCCCCTGCTGTGCAGTCAGTCCTGTTACAGTGGACCCTCTCTCTCTTGTAGCGTTTGTGGTTCTACTTTAAAACAAACAAAAACAAAAAAACAGAGTCCCAGACCCCTCCGTTGCCAGCCCATGCTCGGCGTGAGAGGTGGTTGTTGGTCCGAGGAGTCTTAGAGGGTTTCTTTTGATCGGCACCGTTCTTATCGCAGCTTGAGCTTGAAGGCAGAGATCTCCATGGGATCGAGGGTGATGGTGGTGTTGTTGGCCAGAGGCGTGCCGGAGTGCATCAGAGTTAGTGACATGGGCTGAAGCAGCTGTAGGTCCAGGTTCTTGAACAGAGCCGACACGCTCAGCTGGACAGGGAGAAAAAGGAGGAGAGCTTCAGAGAAAAATACAGACAACAGGAGACTTCTTTTAAGCAAAAGCAACACAGCGCAAGATGAACTGAAAAATCCACATCTACAGGAGGCTCATCAACAAAATTGACTATGTAATTATCAGCAGTAAAAAGTGCTGCCAATAAAAAAAATTATTTGATCATTGTCAGTGTACTCACAATCAGCGTGGATTCTGTCGCAAGGACTACTTTAATCAACAGATGCTTTGGCAATCGAGTCAAAATTACTTATTTTTAAATGTCATTAGGCAGGATAAAAAAAAGTTACATATGACAGAAATAACAATGCAGCTGAACTTAAATATGCTACAAAATAAACCTCTTATCATGCAAAAATGTAGAGTAGTTTTATCCTGCGTGCGAGTTTCAACCCTGACCTGTCCCTGAGTGGTGGTGCAGTTGAATCCGAGGTTCTGAGCTTCGAAGTTGCAATCCAGCGCGAGACGGTGAAGAATCAAAGCGGTGTATGGAGAGGGAGACAGGGGGTCCTGCTGCTCATATGCAAACACACGAAAAACGAATCAAGGTATGAAATGTCTAAAATAAAGTTTCCACTTTGTGAAAATCGTGTTTGTTTGTTTTTAAATGTGTCTTTATACCTGGCTCTGGATGCTGCGGAGGTTCACCAGGTGGAGGTCGCAGGGGAGGATAGACTTGAGGGGAGCAAAGGTTTGTAGAGGAGGGATGCCGCGTCTTTTGGGCAGAATGGGTAAGGCCAACACCTCATGGTTCAGCATGGCATTGGTCATGTGACTGAGTACAGATGGGAAGCTGGTTGTTGCACTGTCAGTCATCTGCAGGAGGGCAAAGTCAGATTTTAAAACAGTTGTGATAAATGACTGCAGAACTATTACAGCATCTTGAGTCACCTCTAGAGATGCTCTAGTGCCACTACATGAGGGACGGGCTCTAATTACTCTGTCCGAGCAGGAGGCGTATTTCTAATTCTAGTCCAGACAGACACGGTGCTAATCACAACTTTATGATGTGAACATTTAAATCACATGCATCGTCTCTGGCAACACTTCGCCCCCGTATGATCGACAGGTTAGATGGAGAGCCCGATGATAAAACTGCAACCGATGCCTTCCATTCTCTGCCAATGTGCATTCATTTACTTGATAAATGATATCATTTGTTTCTTTCAGTCGGGCTGTCATAAAGATGAACTGGTTTGGCTACAACTGTGAGGTGGAAGGAAGGGGAAAAAACTGGAGCTATGAGCCATAACTAAAGATACAGCTTTACCTCTTGAACTCGGTCACTCAGTAATGGAGAGAGAAAAGAACGTAACAAGGACGAGAGTTTGGCAAAGAAGCCATCGTGCTGAAGGTAGTGGAGTGAGGGGGGGGGAAAAGAAGAAGAGAAGGGAAACAAAATTAGAGAGTGGAGAGGATAGCAAAAAGACAGATGGGCTGGTAATGAGTACTGGAAAACAATATGAGGAAAGGTGTTAACAAATCACACACTGCACCCGACAACCTTGCACAGTCTTTCAATTCCTTGAGCCAGCTATGGTGTGCTGGAAAGACCACCGCTGCTGTCATCTTACAGACCTTGTTACTGGCTGATCTCCTCTCCAGCAGCAGCCGGAAACGATTGGCCGTCTTCTTGTTGTCTTTCAAGCCCTGACCCAGCCCACGATTATCATCCTGCATCAGTCGTCGGTCCATAATCACTTCGAGCTGGCCTGAAGGGAGAGCGGACCAGAGACAACAGCTTGAGCTCACGTATTGAACTTTCAGACTTGAGTCAATAGATGCAAACACTTTGAGCTATCTGTCATTTAGAAACATTACTATTGATGATAAAAGGATTAGCTCAGCACACAAACGTGCGGATTTAAACTGTTTCACTCTCTGAGAACCTCTTAAGGGAGAAGAGGGAGAGCTAAGTGCTTGAGTCCTAATGCACAGTAAACAAAGAAAAATACCACACGTTTCAAAGATAACTTCCATTAAAAGATTAAATGAAGAAAAATGGCACATTATTGAATAAAATGTAACAGGATACAAACCACTCTCCAGGCTGCTGACACCCAGAGCCTGAGCCGTGTGCAGCGTGAGGCGGTAGTTGCCATCCTGGATGTACGCCTGGCTGGGCATGGGATAGAAGTTGGCTTGCAAGGGCAGCTTCAGGTAGTGTTGGCGAGGCTGCATCTAATAGAAAACAGACGCAACATTTCGAATAAATCTGAATACAAGTTGTTATTTCTCCTTTACTCATGATGCTACTGACCTGGAAGCCATTGAGGTCTGTGTAGAAGACCTCTCCACTCTGGATGTCAGTGACCAGTCGCATGGCCAGCTCCTTATTGGTCTGATCTCTAATGTCCACCATGGTGGTGATGTCTATTGATAAACCATCCACCCCTGAAAATGCGAAACAAGTCAGAGGAAGATGGAAATGTTCACTAAAAACAAGACTTCCTCACGCTTAAAAAACAGAAAGTCAACAGACTCCAAAAAAAAATAAATCTCATTAAATTCTAAATTGTCATTTTGTTAAACATATTGGCTGTTGTTGTATTCTACCATCTGGTGTCTTTAAACATAAAAAGCCTGGGCAAAGCCAATTTGAGCTCAATCCACCAAGCAGTTTTGAGTAGTTACTACCTGGCACATTGTAGATGCGGATGGTTTGTTGAAAGTGCTGGTAGTGTGCCACCACCTCAGAGAAAAGAGGCCCCTCAACAACTCGCACCACAGGTGGCTCTTTCTGGTGGTAAGGCTGAAAGAGTAAAAGGAAGGCGAAACAGTGCGATTTCAAAATGTTCCTCAATGTAATACTGCAGATTTTGAACTTTTCCTCATCTATAGTAAATAATATCATCAAAAGACTCGGAGAATATAGAGAAATCTCTGTGCGCAAGCGACAAAGCCAACAACCAATACTGGATTTGTGTGATCTTCAGGCTCTCAGGCAGCAGTGCATTAAAAACAGGCACGATTCAGTCACTCAGTATGAGCTCAGAAACACTTCCAGAAATCGCTCTCTCTGAACACTGTGCCATCCACAAATACAGGTTCAAGTTTTATCATGCACAGTGTTGGGTTGTTGCTCAAACAATGTATCACATTCTTTACTTGATTCCTTGACAGAGAAGGTATTTGTTACACTACTTGTTAAATTACTTTCTCGTTATTCCATAATATTACCTTGGATGCATTGTCACGGTTGCCAGTTAACAGCATAAATCTACAGACCACAGTTGCGCGCACACACACCAGTCCCTAGTCCTGATGAGGACACACTTAAGATTTTTCTTTTAGTTTTTACATACGAAGTCAAAGCTGACAACACAAAGTAAAGTCAAAAACCAGCACAAAGAGGCTTCAAAGCGATCGCCACAGTGTTTGTGCTGCAGAAACATGAGCATACAGGAACGGAGGCAACCACCTGACTGCCCTAACCTCTAACCCTAACACTCTGCTGGGGTGGGCTGGGGTCAGCATTCACTCAACTTAAACATCACTCTGTGCTCTTGTCTAGCTTTGTGTTAGCATGTTGTCTCTGCAGATGTTTGCAAAGACATGGAGTTGTGTTAGAATTATGCAGTTGTTTTTGCCCTGGAGGCAGTTTGCACTCTGGTCATTTTGCGCAATGAAAATAAAAACCATGTCCACATCTCCACACCTGAAAATCCAAACCAGCTGAAAAGTTTTGGTCCATCATGAAATAAAAAAATAACATAAAGAAGACCCAGAACTGTTGAGAAGCTAGAGTGGGACAACATTTATCTCCCAAATGTGCAGAAACTGGTCACCTCTGGTTCCCAGACATTTATACAGGGGAGGCTGCACAACAGTAAACATGGCCCAACTGTTTCGAATCCTGTAGTTGGCCTATTTAATTTAAAATAGGCCAATATCTCTTACGAAAGAGAAAAAATGTCTCACTTTAAACATCTAAAATATATATATATTATGTACTATTGTGAATAAATTATAGGTTTATGAGATTTGCAAATCGTTGTATTCTGTTTTGGAATTGGGGTTGCAGATACAGTACAGCAACTAAGCTCTTACTGTCTTTAAATCAAGCAAAAATGAAGCAGTACCCAGTCTGCCTGAATTCCTGCCCCGAGCTCCCTGGGTCGACACTGTGACAGTATACACAGGGGAGTCTCGATCAAAGGCTTTAGAGAGACAAGTAAACGTGTGACAGAGTCAAGTAAATACCTTTGCTTTTCCATCTGGCAGAAAGAGGTAAGCGCCACTCTTGTCTTTAGAAGGACGAGTGCCGTACACCATGAACTGCATCTGAACCTTCACTTCCTGAGGATCATCCTTGCGTTTGATACTCTGCAGATGAAAACAGAGAGTGAGCAGAAAGGGAAAAAACAATTAGAGAAGAGATTAAAGCTTCTCTCCGCAACAACAAGACATAGCATGTTCACTTTGATCAAACGGGAAGGATTTGTTTACAAATCAAACTCACAGCCTTTTCCTCCACCAGATCAAAGATGAAACAGATCAGTGAAACTTTAACAGATACAAAGTCAAACAGAAGTAAGAGGAGAGGAAATACAAACCTCCAGCAGGCCGGTGGTTCCAGAGAAGCCTAGCGTTAGAGACTGACTGCTGATGTAGAAGGTCTGAGAGTCGGCTTGCTGAGAGCGGACAGGAAGCGGGTCCACAGCTCGGGCGGCAACAGCCCGACCAGATAGCCTGAGTAGAGTGTCCGAACGTAGTGTCATGGGTGAGTCCGGAGAGTCATACAGATGGAAAACAGCCAGAGCGAGAGGCGGGAGACGAACCATGAATGTCGCCTGGATCAGGGATTGAGAAAGGTTTTAATTTTGAACAAAAATAAAACACAAACAGCTTGTGTTTTAAAATGCTGGCTTCGTTCTTCGTGTTACACAGGAATGCAAACGTTGACCACAAGGCATTCATTAAAACGTAAAAGCATTTACATATCAGCAACAGTGCTATAATTAAAATCTTATGAGAGACTGTGCTTAAAATGAAAATTCATTAGCCTCTGTTGGTGGAAAGCATTTTTTGGGGGAAAAAACCCATTTAAAATTCAATTACCTTAAGATTTAATAGATTGAGGCAGTTTATTTTTTATGTAATTTTCAATAGCTGAAAAAGAACATCTGTCCTAGTAACAACTTGCAGGTAAATAGAGAAAAAGAAGTAAAACTTTTATTTAGAAGACTAAGTGCTTTTAAAACACACATGATATACTTTACATACAGTACATCCTCTTGGCTTTTCTCTAAGGAAACTTAATTTCTTCTTCAAGACACAAACACAGTGAGCAAAGCTGCACAAACCACCAACCTCACGAGTCTACCAAATGAGCTACAGCTGCCCCAACTCTATGACTCAGCATTTTGTCACAAAGACGACGGCATGTGCAAAAACGTGGCATTTAAAATTTGCCTTTTGTTTTTACTCATGTATGCAGTTATTATCTCGTGGAGTTTCATCCGCTGGCCAAGTTACAGTAAACACACACAGAGAATTAAACTTGTCTAACACTGTAAAATCTATTGTATAAGACTTATACTCACATAAAAGCAAAATATTCCCACTTTGAATGCACAAATGTCCACCTCCTGTATGTTATCAGATAGTAATCTGATCTAACTTGGCAGCTTTTCAATCTCTTTATAGCTATTCTCTTTTCAGTTGAGCATAATGACTTCGTATTGTGTTGTGAGTCTGTTCTGTGGTTCTAGAGAGTCTCTGTGTACTACTGTGCTACTGATATGCCAATATACGGCAGACGGTACAGAAGCCTGCAGACCAGGACCACCCGACACAGGAACAGTTTCTTTCCCCTCGCCATCTCCCTTCTTAACAGTTGACCTGTCACACTGCTCCCACTGCCAGACTGCAAGTGCACCTTATGTACATTTTGTAGTATTCATTCCACCTCATTCATTTCTGTATTTTATGTATATAAGTTAGATTCGTTATTTATAGTTGGTTTACACAGCTTTGTGTATGTATGTGTAATGTGTATATATAGACACGTGTGTGTGTGGTGTGTGTGATTTACATTGCTGTGCTTGAGAGCCACCATCTACCGGAACCAAATTCCCTGTATGCGTCTGCACATATACTTGGCCAATAAACACAATTCTGATTCTGATATCGCTATGCAGAAACCAGCATCCAAATGAAGTCAGTGCCTTACCTCAAACACCTCTGCACTCATCTGACTCGCAGAGCTCCACTGAGCACTCAGCTGTACGGGAAGCGTCTGTCCATCCTCAGTAAGCACCCGAACCCTGACTGTGTTAACCAACACGGTCACCGCGCATAGCCTCTCTCGCTCAACTGGGTTGAACATAACCAGGTACCTGATGGGGAGGGGGGGAAAAAAGGGGAAAAAAAGGAAAAAGCAATTATGAGCACAGGATGGTGTAGGAGTAGGTGAAAGAGAAGGCGGGGGGGGTGAAAGATGCAAGATGATGCAGATAATACCTTGGTCCTGCAGGGTCCAGTTCGATTAAAGTGCGCTGAGGCATAGAGTCTTGAGTAGCACGCCTGTCATCCTGTAGAAGGAAAATATAACACAGAAAGCACAGTGAATATTCAAGAACACACAAATATACAGGTCCATTTGTTTTTTGTACGTGAAGTTTGCATTTACCGTCTCCAGAAAAGGCTCCGTCTGGTAAAAGCGATAAAACTCTTTGTTCTTCATCACCAGGAAATGAGCAGCATTAATGATCACTCTCTTCAGACCAATAAGTGACCGCAGTAATCTAGGTAGGGTGAGAAAGAATGAAAGTGCTGCACTTCAAGGAGACACCTTCTTATTTGCAACACATTTGTATCGAACAGGCCAGTCACAAGAGACTTAAGATTAAAAGCGAGATGGTAATCGTCCTAACTCCCTTCGTTTCTTACTTGGTGCCGTAGTCGATGACAACATTTTCTTTTGCTGTGCCAGTTATGGCGTCGTGATGCTGGAAGAGGCCAACGGAGCGCCTGGCATCCACTAGCAGGGAATAATCCGAAACCGGGTAACGCCCTTCCATGCCCGCATGCCTAGCATTTGCAACCGCCAGGCTGTAGAGGATCTCTGCCCCCCTGAAGGACAGTGACATATAGTTATCACGAGGGACACCTTTAAAGTACCTTTAGTCAGCTAAAGGTGCGTTCACATTATCTGACTACAGCAGTGGCCAAACTATAAGATCTCTACTGATTCATCACAAAAATTTCCAGTTGGACTTTAAGTTTTTGATGGTTTAGTGAATAGGCACAGTGATTGGTTAGAGAACAAAAGGACCAATATTTTTTTCTTTTTTTTGACTGTGAGCAAGTGTCAACTGACATTCTCGATACAGAACTTGGTCAAAAACATTTGATGCTGCATTTTGTTCTGCAGGTTAATTTGTATAGCAGAAGTTAAAGACACAGGTAGGTCCCTTTACACTGGAGTCCACACCTTAATTTTTTTGCAGTGCAAAATAGTCCTTTCCAAAATTTGTCCAAATAACCAGTAGAGGATAACCAACACATCCCCAAATCTGAAGTCAGCAATATTAGTGATTAAATCTGCCTTACCTGAGATGGGACTCTATGACGCGGTCCATACTCTTGTAAAAGGGTCGGGAGGTAAAATAACCAGTCCAGTAGTGGTCTTCACGGTCTGCGTAGGCAAAGAAATCTCCACTGAGCACCGGGTAGCCTGCCGGCCTGGATCCCTGGGCCACGCCGTTTGTTTTGTATACGGCGTTGAAGTAGTCTGTGAGAGTCCCAAATTGTGCCTGAGGAGCCGATTGACATGTAATTAAAAAAAAATAAAAAATGGGCGCTTTCAAACACATCTGAACACAAGAAATAAAAAGCCTTTCAACATTAGGCATGTGCCTTTCATCTTACATGACATCTTCTGCACCAGACATCAAGTCGTGACAGATTCTTTGTTCTGTCAGCAAGTTAAAATACCACTGCATGATTCATTACCATGAGAAAGGTTGAATGCTGAACTACTTGGTACACTACACACTGAGATGGAAGAAGAAGATGAAATACAGGAGGGAAGGAAAAAAATATTTCGCTATAAGATTTGTGACAGTTGACAAATAAATTTCTCACTTGTACATGCATCTCAGGGTGAGAATTCATGTAGTCAAACAGCTTCTGGTAGTTGATATACTGCTGATCCCACTCAAGGGCTTTATCATAGCGGAAGTCATCCCCCAGAGGAACAAGGAGCACCTTACTGCGGTAGAGTTTCGATTTTTTACGGTACTGATCCAGGAGCAGCTGTGCCCTGATTGAGGAAAAAAAGGCAGAGGGGACACTTAGGACATATTTCTTGGCATCCAAGCTTCTATGCTTTGCATAAGACACTTTTCTAGGAAATCACTATGACCTTGGAAAGAGGAAAGAGGAACGATGATCAAATTACCCCTGGAGGTATTCTCCACAGAAACACCTCTCTGAAAAAAATCTTTAGGTCCTTGAAAGGCTGCTTAATGTTACTGCAAGAGCATCAGTACTCCATGTCCCAGATTTGCTAAAGGTTGAGAGCCAAAGGAGCAACAGACACAGCATGGACAATCATTTTTACTCCTTGCCTTATTGCATATGGATTTTTTGTTCCTGTCAGGCTGAAAAATTTGAAGAGGAACTTATTTAAATAACTCAGGCAGGATGATTATTTCTAATTGCACTAGTAGTTAATGTAAGAGCTGTCTGTCTGTCACGTTCTCTCCTTTAACTTTAATCAATAAATGAATAAGTGCTTCTTTTAACTGAGATGGCAAAGCTGCAGTCATTTCATTTATGCCTAGTTAGTCGGGTTCAGGCAGTCAATAATGGTATGTTCCTCTATACATTCGGGTGGTCAGTTTTTAGATTTATATAGTTAATACAGTGTGTGTTACAAAAAATGTTTTGGGGTTGTGTTTTTTTTTTTTATTACTCTTTGGATGACTGTTTTCTGACCTATCAGGATTTATCCAGCAAACAGCTATCAGCACTTCCAAGGCCACACCTGGTCCAACCAATTTCTGACCTAAGATTTTGCTCTAATGTGTCATAACATATGAACTCTCATTCTGCTGTCATTCCTTGGTCTGAACTGTCCAGCTGTTCCCTGAGAGAAACATATGTGACGCAGCACGATAAACGCCAGCCAAAGACGCAGATTGAGGATCCCAGCTGTGACCAGGGCCAGTCAGCCAGTGAAATCTGCCCCATTGGATATCTATCTTTAACCTGTTGTGATGATGCTGTGTGGATTGTGATTAAATGAGTTGTAAACCCAGTTTCAATCGTTTACAAATGTGCTACAAATGAATATTTATCCATTTCTATCTTTACTAAACCACAATAACTAAAATGAATTAAATCTGTTTTAACATGTTAATCTACAGGTTTTACATTTTAAACATTTTTTTAAACTGGACTTTAGCCTGTTTTTTGTTCCGTGCCACATCACATGGACTGTTTTGCTCATTACTGAAATTACTCATTTTTAAAGTTTATTTAAAACTTTTCACTGTACTCTGAGCTTTTTGTACAGCTTAGTAAATCTGGCCCCATGTCTGGTTCCCTCTGTTCATCCAACCTCTCTGACTATTGTTACTGGCACAACTTCAAGCTGAGTTTATTTTTAAAGGGACCATTAAAGAAAATAGAGTTGCAACAACAGCGAAACAACCTGGGCTGTGTGTTGCTGGGCTGAAAAGCAGCACAATGTCAAAAGTTACATATTATACTCTAAACAAAAATGCTTGTTTTTTGCATGTTATGCAAAAAACAAGCATTTTAGTCTACTCCAATTTTTTTTATGTAAAGGTCAGAACAATATACTGAGCAGAGTATGTTAGAGCTGTAATTTACAGCTGTCATGAACAGAGTTGGTCAAGTTACTTGAAAGTAATAATTAGTTACTAATTACTGATTACTTCTAATTAGTTACTCATTATTTATCTACTTTTTAAAAACATGATACACAACCTAAATATGTAATAAAGCAATGGACCTTTCAGCCCAGTTCTATTTTATTTGACATAATCCATCATATAAAATTAAATCAAATCAAAAAGTCTCTTTTCGAAAATTGTTTTATCAGTTTTAATCTTTTAACTTCATGCACATTGCATCAAGCAAAATTTAAATGATATGCAACAGTGTTTGACTTGAAGAAATTTGTTTTAACATTTATCAAACTTAAAGTAATGTCAGTACTGTTTCTGCCACGGACGTCGCATGCTCGAACGTCATAGTCGTGAGACACTCTCACAAACAAACAAAAATAAAAAAATAAAAATCACAGTTTAGTAATGCAGTAATGCAGCATGCTTATGGGAAAGTAAAAGTAATCCAATTACTTTTTTGCAACAGTAATCCCTTTACTCATTACTTGAAAAAGTAACCGGATTACAGTAACGTGTTACAGCCCATATATGGTCATGACTCACTCATATATTCTGCAAATCTCTGTCCATTTGTATACTGAGCCATTAAATAACAGCATGTTCATTATTGATTATTCTGCTAATACATCACTTGTCTGATCTACAGATCTAACCCAGAAAAAAATTAAGCATGAAATCTTTTGCTCCACGGTGAGCATCCACAAAGTGAAGACTTACCTCTCTGCTACGTTGGCTTCCACAATAGTTTTTGGTGGCACTTTCCAGGGACAATTTATCCTTCCGCCTGGTAGCCTCTTGAAGTCAAACTGGCAGCAGATCTTTGGATCAGGTCCACAGGTGTGAGGTACATCATAGCTATAAAAGGGCATCATGTGGCAAAAGATGTCTGTGTTTGACCCCATGTCTGTTAGGGTGGCAAAGTAAGGACAACAAAGCACTAGCATGAGAAATACTGACAGAAAGAACACATTTTGCTCTGCGCAAAGATGGTCACACACATATCAGTGCTTCTAGAACTGCTATCAGTTTAATTTTCAAAACCTAGCACTGGTTAAACACTGGACAGTATTTAATTACAGAGCAATTCTCCCTAAATAGTGACAGTAACATATTGATATTATCTGGCATATCAAATTTTTCAAATTAAAATCTGATGAACAATAATCTTTGGCAGACATCCAGTTTAATCAGAAAAAATAATGACGGCAGCTCTTCTGAGGCCATTTTCCACTGGTTGTCCTTCCAAAAATTCCTCTTTCAAATGCCATAACGAGTGCCATGACTCATTCGGCAATGAGCTTAACAAAGACAAGCACATGAATCAGATGACATCAGCTGTTATGGTCCACTCACCCCATGCCTGCCTCCACATAAACTCCAGATTTCGGGTGGAGGCAAAATGTTTTTTAATGGAGTAGTGGATCCTCTGGATGAGCATGCTGGTCAGGTTGGCCCTCTTCAGTAGATAGGGCATAGTAGCACTGTGACCAAACGGGTCTACAGCCCACCCGCTGCGAGGAGTTATACCTATGACAGCAAGCAGGAAGCAAAGTATTTCAGGTTTATGCTTGGATAAAAGAGGAATACATCTTATGGGAAATCACTCTTCTCAGTGGGATGCAGTGAAAGTAGCACAAAGCATCTGAGCACCCACTGAGTTAGAGGCTACATCTGCTGCATGTAGGATGATGAGCTAGGATTTCAATAGTAAGCAGTGTGAGGAGTGATAGAATTTTACATTTTTACTAGAATGAAGGCAAAAGCCCTTAAATTTCAGAGACCGTATGAAACTTTTTGAACTTTACATAAACATTACTCTGAATATAAATGATATCCGCTGAATAATAATAAAATGTCTTGAAGGATTGTTTACCTAGATTACTCTCCAGCCACTGATGCCCTTCAATGAGCTGGTCTATCATGGCAAAGTAATGGGCATTGGCTTCATCAGTCATCACCCAGCCTCCTGTCACAATCTCTAGCTGTCCTCCGAGGATCAGTCTGTTAAAAAGAAAGGATTAAGACAGCAAGGTGAGGATAATCCAGCCCTAAAGAAGGAGAGTCACATTAAGGAGATAATGAGCTATTTTTAAGATTTCACAGTCTAACATATTGTACTTAGGGCCAGTCTACATCAAAGAAATCTCACTGAATTCTCTGCCTTTTATTTTTACTCAAAAACAAAACTGTGTGCTTCACAAAGCTATGACTAACTTGCGCATTGCCTCCTGTTTGTGTACATCTGAAGTCTCCCACCACTTGGAGAAGAATGAAATCTCAGACCAGATGAACTTCCTGCGAGGATCCTCAGCCAGCTTCACCACCATGTTGTTTAAAATATGTTGCGTCTGGTCTGTGAAATACTTGTCAAAAGTCTTGACCCAACCTAACAACATAAGAGGACAAATCTGGGCAATCTGCACAGCCACTGGCAAACATTCATACAAATTACACTGTGAAATAATTCACTCCTACCAATGCTTATCCAAACAGAGCTAATACAAAGCCGTGAAGAAAGCGCACGCAAAGAGACTCAGTGCTGGATTGTTACGGATCAAAAATAAAACTTATGTTTTATTCAACTAGAGCTGTTCGCCTCTACAACCTTTTTAGTAAAGTGGTTTCTAAGAAAAGTGACTAAAAAGCACTCTCTTTGCATTTTAAATGTGCAATAGTATACTGCAGCCCACAAAGCTCCTCTAGGATATCTCTTTTGCATGTTGTAATCTAATACATTTTATAGCGACTAAAGTTCCACATCATGTGGGAAATATGCAGAATCAGAAGAAATGCATTAGAGGTGAACAGAAACTTCCCTAGTTGACTGCTTACATTAAGACAATCGTTTTTTTGCATGAAAGGTTTTCTGAAATTTCTATGTCTAACTATGCGAATGAGACATTACCTATCAAGCTACGTGCCAATTTGCATACAGAAGAGAAATGTAAATATTGGAAACAGTCAGCTTCAATACTTCAGTACTGATTCAATACACATCTGTGTAATAATTTTGATCACATATTACAACTTAAAAGCCTTTTAAAGAGGTGATCTGAAATGAAGCTCATAAATCAGAAAGTATTGGGAAAAAAGTACTGTCACTTTTCGACACGAACATATCATTTTAGAGAGGAAATGCTCGCTAACATAGACCCTGGATGACATATGAACCTTTAAAATATGGAGAGGAATAAAACTGTAAAGTCTGGCATATGTGGAGTGTGTGAGTGGAGTATGACCAAAACAATGACCTTTAAAGCTACGCATTGTAAAATTTCATACATTTTTACTAGGAACTAGTATTTCAAATAGCAGATATCACTATGAAAATTCTCCATTTATCTACTGACATTAGGGCAGTTATTTTGTTTTATTACAATTTTTCTGAAATGTCATTTTGCAAATTAGGTACTATTCTATTCAGTATACACTAATTTCCATAAATAAGCAATAGACAAAGTGTTGACAAATAAACACATTTAGTGTTGTGGAAAGCAAACGAACACCGTTTCTTTCACATTGTTACTTTAAACTCTGGATTCTCCAAAGTGCAGGACCCTATCCGCTGGTTCACCTTGAGCGCAGCGAAAGAGTGCACTGCCTTCCTTCCTACTTTCTCCACTACTTTTAATTTAATTGATCCACAGCTCATTTCATACCGTGACTCCCTTCAAACTCAACTTTTCCATCCTAGTCATCACAGCAGACTAAACCTTCTTTTTATATATTCCTGGTTTCAAAAAGAACACCTCCATAATAATTTTAAAAAAGCTTTAACCTAGCACAAAATGACAACTTCCAAGAAAATCATGCGCTGCCTCCTGCATTCTCGCTACAGGAAGCTCCCTCACCAAGTGAAGCACAATATTCCCCGTTGTGCAAATGTGTTTGAAGTCTACTCCTTGCTGTGTGTTCCATGTGAAAAAGGATAATTGTAGAAAAAAATCCCAATCTGACTCTTACAAAACTGTTCAAAGTTCATTTGTGAAGCTTAAACAGCTTCAAGTGTTTGATATGTGCCTTTTACTCACTCTCTAAATTGGCATTCAGTCATCAAAACCTTCGCAAACCCCATTTTAAACTCTTAATATCAGTTTTCTGCTTTAAGAGAATTCAGATAAGATCTGCTTTCATGTCTCTTCAATAAGAGCTGAGATTATTTCTGTAACTAAATCACCAGTCTAGCTGGATACAACACATGTTTATAACTTTTCAGCAAAGTTTTAAATAATGCAATTCAGAATGAAACCTATTCCCACTGCTGATGGACAAAATTTCCAGGTCTTTCTGGCCTGTCAACATATCAATAACTGTCAAGTTATCAAGCATGTGGCACAGGCGGGTAAACAAACTTAATGGAAATGTCAGTCTAAAATATAATCTCAGCCAATCCCATCTATGAATTGTTCCAGTTTTCCATTGGCAATATCTTCCTAATTCCATTGTTTGTTGCTAAGCCGTCAATCATGTCAGCATTATGCTAATAATAATGAGAACAGATGAATCCAATATTGAATGAATTTTGCATCCCTACAAACTAGCCTCCCACTCAGTTAAGTCCTAAAGTACCAAACTATTGAAACAAACTGCTCAGACGTCTTTTAGACTGTCTCACAAAAAACAATCTGATGCAGAAGCGCTCGGTTATGTTCAGTAAAGTTTACGTAACTCACCTGGATCATTGTGCGAATGAGGGACCACAAATACTTGCAGTGGTTCGTTATCCCACTCATTAGGTTCATAAGTGATGTCAAAGCCCTGCTTCCATACACCACCATCAGGGTTGTCAAATTTGAGGAGGGAGTACACATCCAGCATCTAAAATAAAACAATTAGCGCTCCCTGTTAAGACCCCAAAAATATTCTTAAAGTTTTTTTTGTTTTTTTACAGTAGCTACAACAACACAAAAGTCCTGGCCAACCTGGACGTCTGGTTGATCTCTGTTGCCTACAGCAAACTGACAATCCTGCGGCTTAACAGCAAGGAAAGTGGGACGACCATCGAAGGGTAGGACCCAGGAACCGTTGGCACTTCTGAATGGCAGGTGGCCACTGGGAGAGACAGCTCCTGTGTCTGTGAGCTCCATTACAGAATCCTTTATGTGGCTGATGATTTGATGGTTTTCCTCCAGGAGCTGCTCCAGCTGCTCAATCCTGTTCTGCAGGACTGAAATTTGGCTCTAAAAACAGACACAAAAATATGGATTAACACAAGAGATCAAACTAGCATTCTTCTGCTCTATTAGTGTAGTCAAGTTATAGCTTTAAGAGTAAAAAGCAGATGATTTAGAAACGTCAACAAAGGAGTGTAGGACATTTAAAATATATCAACCAGTAAATAACTATATTATAACAAATGCATGATTGGAGGTGTCCATTTATATGTAAATTAAAAAAAAAAAAAAACAGGGTGAAACATATTTAGACTAATTAGCAGTCGGGCCTTAGAGGCAGGAATGTTTCTTATCATGACTTAAGGCTTGTAGTATATCACTGGAAAAAAAAACAGTAAAATAAAATCAGGACAAATGTGCTATAATAAAAGCTGCAGAAAGGGTCATTACTCTTACCCGTGGAAAGTTCCCGCCGCTCTGTCGCCGTGCAGGGTCATGTTGGACTCGATCCAACATCAGATAAAGTGAGAACACAGCCACACAGAATATGGCCCCTCCACACACCGTCACCTGTTTCCTCAGCTTCATCCTCCTCTGAAGCGATATTCTTTCCAGGCTTTCAATTTTTTTTTAAAAATGACCTTGACTGAAGTTTAGGGTTTTTTTCAGTACAGAGGAAAAGGTCCAGAAAATTGGAATGCAATCATTTACAATAGAAAAGATAAAGAGGAAGAAAAAAAAAAAAAAGGTTGGAAAATAACCAACTAGACCAGTATTTATGGTTCAGTTCCACTCCTGTGATGCTTCCAGCCTCCACTCACCATGTTGGAGACCACAGTGAAGAGGTTACAGCAGCAGTAGCAGTGGACAAGGGTACTAAATCAGTAATAGCTGGCAAGAAGTCTGACAGCTCTGGCCAAACCACAGCCACCGGTGGTCTCCTTCAAAGTGGCCCTTGTGCTCAACCATCCAAATCAATGAGATTGCAGGAAAAGAAAAAAAAAGTGCCACACAGAAGCGGTTCAGACAGGGAACCTAGTGTACCCACAGCATGATGCGTGTTGCTGTGGGCCTGCTCTCTTGGTCCAGTCCCTTTTCCACGGCAGAGTCTAATCCACTACAGCTAGAGTCCCCTTTTTCTCAGTTGGCCCCAAGGGCCGTAACAGTTTGCACACTAGGCAGTGAAAGTGCAAAAGAGCAGGCTGTGGAAGAAAAGACCAACTTGGCTCTGAACAGCAACTTTGCTTTTTTCTAGGTTTTTTGTTAGCTTTTTTTAATCAAGTCCAAACTGTTCCCAAAGCAGCTCCAGGAATTACAATGAGACAAATGTCATTCCTCTCTCAGCAGCAGAGTCACTGCATATCCAGTGTGGCAGCATGGACAGCGAGTCTGTCCTTGATCACAAGTGCCAAGTTGAAATCACATTAGAGGGTCTTCTTCAGCTGTTAGGGAAATTTTAGATTAATAAAACTTGCAAAATAGACATTTAGCCAAACTTTTTAAGAGACAGGGTGTCACTGAGCAAAAGAAGCACTAGTAAAGAGGTCTCTGTTAGAAGATATTTCTTTCTGGATCTGACAAGTAAAGCTAACAAAGGGGGAGAAAATAGAAAGCCCCAGGTTTCCTTACAGCGGTAACGGGTGTTGCTTTCCTCTGTGCAAATCCACGATCATAATCCGGTCCCTTTGTACGCTGGGACTATTTTAGAATTAGCGCAAGGACTTTGGATAATGACCTTGCACTTTTATTTGCTAAGACTGACTGGAAAAACAAGAAAGAAGATTCTTCCTTAGACTATCTGGGCCAGAGTACATCCCACATGAAAGGGTTTATTTATTGGGATGCCCGACGGAGCATACCACAGTCCCTCATTCATGTGACAACGTGGAAATGCAGAGCTGATCCTAAGGCTGTTCACATGACGACATATAAAGAGTTAGCTTCTAGAGAAGCCATCACAGTCTATGCGTGTATGTACATGTAAAATCAAATCCTCCCTAAATTGCACGTTTCGTTATACTGACTGAGGGTTGACGCGTGTGATAAGGTTTAACTTGAAAGACTTTTGCTATCCCCGGGCAGCTAGCCAAAAGACACTTGGTTGCTTTAAACTTAAGCGCAGTGAAATATTTGTATACGGAAATTATTTCCCACAAGCTCAGACAGACGACAGCAGATTCTTCAAAAAATAATTAATATTTTAGCCACTCTAACGGAGACTGTCAAACTTTAATTACCATACTTACTGCCTAACGTTAAAAATTACGAATAAAAAAAGCTAGCGCTAGCTGTCAAATGTACCGTCAGGTTACGTCTACTAGAAGCTCTGTGAACTCGATTCAAGTGTCGGAAAAGGGTTAGTATGAGGACTGCAAAGGAAGCTACTGATAAATTAGGATAAACAGCTGTTACAGCTGTCGTTTTGTTCCGCTGAACATTTATGTCGGTGATTACGGGCGATAGCAAGTATTGACTGATAACATTAAGACAATACGTGGCTGATATTTCTCTGCTAACCGCTCACTTTTGCCCGAAACCTCGACTACCGTTTGCGTATGACCTTGGCACCTTGTCTCATAATGATAAAATCTGACGTTACCCATGAAAGGAAAGTATTCCGGAAGAGTGTAAAGCCCAGCAGTGTACGTGGATTTAGCTGCAGGCTGACAGATTACCTAAACTAGCTTAGCAGCTAGCGCCGCTGAGCAGCTGCTGCAAAGGCTGATGGGAGGAAAGGGGGTGTGTGCTGCTGACTGACCAGCATCTTGGGTAAAATAAACATTTAGAAAGTAGCTTTTTGTATTTTAAAAAATCCATTCATCCATACTCTTCCGCTTATCCTTGTCCACATAAATTAAAATATTTTTACATTTTATACTGTTGTACAGGTACAATTTTTGTAGGCTTTGATCCGTTATCTATTTAGCCGTATCTACTGAAATTAGATCCAGGGTCGAAATCAAAGACAGGTGCGATTTTAGGGAATCTTGAAACTGAAACTATACTGAAACTGGATTTTAAATGTACAGTGGTGTTTCCACCATTTGCCTATAGCTTCCTGCACAGACAGGCACCTGCAGGTTTTTGAAGAATCATGGGGGAATCTCCAAACAGTGTTATAGTAAAACAGTATAGTAGTGATCATATATGGTGGACATAAGTAACTGAGGTTATACATAGGGTGCCTTGAAAGATAAAGCCTTAAAAGAAACAAGATATACAAGATAAACAAGATAAGGGAATCCATGGCCCATTTCAAAATTGACCTGAACCTACACTGAAGGCACAGAATGTGAACAGTAGAAGGGCTAATAAGTCTGTTATGTGCTGCGCCAATGGCACAGGAATAAACTGGTTATGATAATACTAAAGTTTTTTTTAATTACTCTTGCTTGTTATTACATTTTAAACATCACAGCAAACTAGATTCAATGATTTTTTTTTACTGTTCCTATAAAAAGCAAGAATGTACAAGCGTTTCGTCTTTGCTCTAAACAAATTCAATTCTGAAAATTATTAATACCTTTTGAAAGACCTTTTCTACTAATGTATGTGAGAGACTGAAAAATGGAGGACAGTAGCTGTCCATTTCTCACCTACTATGTCTCAGTGGACTATGGCAGTAGAACCTTTTAAGCATAGAAATCAGACACTAATAATTAACAGTTGACTAAAAGCAAATCATCCCACATAGATAGTGCATTAAAGATAACTAGCATTCACCTGTTTTGTTTCCAGTGCTGTGCTTGTTTATAAGAAACACAGGCATTTAAAGAAAATGCAATAGAGAGTTCTTTCTGAGGTAGCTGGAAAGTTTTATCTCTATGAAATTTTTATAAAGCTACTGCAGTGGGACTGTTGTAACCCCTGCCAAAGTCCTATGCCAACAGACAAAGAGTCTTAGGCCACAGTGACAGCTGCTGAGAACCACAGTGCAGGTAAACAACAGTAGCAAAGCCCTGTGTGGAAAACATAATGGTGCATTGATGATGAGCTACACTGTTGTTTTTTGGTGGCTTATCGAAGTCTGTTTTTTGAAACAGAAGGTCTGCTGTCACTTCAGTTATTAATGAGCAGAATACGCAGGAAATTACAGGAAATGTGTTTTACTCCAGCCGCAACACACAATAACTTCTTATAAGGTCTCAAAAAATATTAAAAGTGGTTTGCTATGTTTAAGCTTTCTAAGTTATTTCTGTACTATGGTTCCAGAAAGTCCACCAGTAATGACAGCATAATTTTCCACAAAAGGAAGGAGCAAATGTTTATTCAGCTGTTGTTGATTTCAGGCCAGGCCTTTTTTTCTTTGGGACCCTAGTGCTGTTTTAGATTTCCTGCAACTAAATTATGTAAGAGACCTTACAGAAAAGTCCAGGCAATAGGAAATATATACCAATCACCATGCTTGATATTCTTCTAAATTAACAAAGGTGCTGTGGTAATATAAGAGCCTTAACAGGTGTACCTGAGCACAAGGACCAAAGGTGACAAGCTTGTCTCCAAGGCGACAGAGGACACCGAACAATAGTGCTAGACAGTATTGGTAAAAGGAGATTTCCCATAGGACTGGTATAAGAAATGCAGTACACGTCCTTTAGTGTTTTTAACTGTGGAGTTCCACTGCAAGAGACAAAGCAGTAGTGCTGACCTTAGGTTAACATATTAATTTGCAATTATATTATTTTATTTTATTTTATTTTTTACACCAAAATTCAGAATGCACTCTTGTTTCCAAAAAGTGAGACAACGTTTTCCTTGGTTCATAATAAATGAATCACTTCACTATGAGGTGCTTAAATTTTAATGTAACACATTATTTAAGTTGTTGTTCTTCTATGTATGACCTGAAGTACATATTTTGGCTGAACTGGCACTGTGGAACAACCCAGTTTGACATGCAAAACTTTTTAATTAACATCCACAAACATTTCAAATGGAATCCCTAGCACATAACATATAAATACAACAACATGCAAACTGTAGAAGACAAACACTAGTTCCTTCTTCCTGTCTTGATCAAGTTTAGTATAATAAAAGACTGTATTGCTTAATAGCCTCCCCAAGTGGACAGTGTTCACATAAAAATGTTTAACATTGTCCTGCATCATACATAGGATACTTATCTAAGTTACTGACATTTATCAGTGCTAAAAAATGTGAAATAATTACAGTAAAAGATCAATTTATCTTTGAGTGGTACTTAGTTAATCAGACTTACGCATACACTTATACAGTTAATCAAAATAACTAGTTTCTTTTTTTAAAGGCAATAATGACAAAAATCATAACATTTATGTTAAAACTTCACATAAATTAATTGTTAAAAATATATTATTTAAAGCTGCTCTATTGATTCAATAACTTTGAGCATTTGTGATTACATTTACAAAATGTGGCGAGTGGAGAACAACCCAGTCAGACGAGTGATTTTCCCACAACCTAACAACCCAAATGTTCTTATCATGTGTAATTCCTTTTTAAAAAATAGTTTTATATTGCTATATTACAGTTCTCAGACAGATATGGTGAATGTATGAAAAAAATGAACTGCTGGCTTTCACAACCCCTCTTTATGACATAAGTAGCCTGATATAACTCTCTGTGTCTGCATGGACTGAAGAAAGCCACATGGAATGGAAATATAACCAAATAAAGTGGAGATGGAGGCAGAAACGTTGTAGCTGTTCTCTTCCTTTTATGGTAATACAGCGTGGGCGAGAGGGGCGGTGCACGTCATCAACGTGCTCCGACACCCGGAAGTGTAGAAAGATGTAACATGTTTGGCTGGAGTTAGCGGTGTTTGCGACCACGTATAGTAAAATAAATCTACATATTTGCATTATACTGTGTGCGACACCTTAAAGATGAGTGAGACTGAAAAAGAAAAGGTAATGTAGAAACAATTCGCTACTTTTGCCTAGCTTAGCTAATTTCACTCAAATACATTTGATCGAAGTTTCTCTGTGATCCCGCTGCTACCTTTCCCCCCGTCTTTACTTTAGGACCCCGCCGCCCTGAAAGAGGAAGGAAACACTCTTTTCAAGGCAGGAGACATGCAGGGTGCTGTTTGCTGTTACACCAAAGCACTGAAGCTGACTGACAGCCAGGCAGACAAAGCTGTACTGTACCGTAACCGCTCTGCGTGCTACCTTAAGCTGGAGGAGTACAGCAAGGCAGAGGCTGATGCCTCGAAAGGTCGGTATGTTCTCTTGTTTA
>NW_005187479.1:658791-691045 GCF_000239375.1 Pundamilia nyererei | reverse complement strand
GTTTTTTGGGTTCATTGAGAACATGGTTGTTGTTCAATAATAAAATTATTCCTCAAAAATACAACTTGCCTAATAATTCTGCACTCCCTGTATACGCACAGATGGCCTTATATTTCATTCATTCAGATGCTAAAAAATAGAAAAGAAACAGAAGAAGCATGACAACTTTAAACTGAGGTACTAATCTGACAATTTTCTACAGATCAGCTCATCTGACTCAGACTGTGTATATATTTTCTTTATACATATAGATTTAAATTGCTAGATAGATAAAGAGCCAAAGGCACTGGTCCAGCTTTCAAACTGCCCACATCCAAACCTATCACATGATTGAGTGGAACAACACTAATACATGAAGGCCCTCACGCTGCAATCCACAGTACCAAGAAAGGGTTATGCTGCCAATATCCCAGTACCAGACAGCAAAACTTCACCAGGCATCCTGTGACCATGACCTAGTAACTGTTTTGGTAGTAATGGGACACCTAAACCAGTGGTTTTAATGTTATGGTATATCTAGATTATATTTAAGTTATATTGAAAAAGTGAAAGTGTTTACTGACTTTTCTTACTTACTGTGAAGACACTACTTGATTGATACTCTGCCACATGTGGTGCAAACTGAGAGTATTGTAAACAATGGAGTTTGAATGCGCTCTGCTGGCCAAACAGTGTGATGACGCCGATTACATACAAGCATCTTTTCCTGCATTGCAATAATTAAACAAACAATGGACAACATAATTATAATGGTATATATGTCATTTGTTAACAAAAACAAACTTTTAGTTATTAGGTAGGTATTATAGACCAAAGCATTCTTATTGAGCAATAGTTACAGCAGAAATATTTTTTTATAATGGATAACATTATTCACAACTTGTGAATTTCAGCATTCTGGACATTGTTGCATGAAATGCGTCTTTACACAGATGCTTTTGCAGCTTTGATGAATATTATTATTGTCTCTTTCCAGCACTCGATACTGACCAAGGTGATGTGAAAGCCAGATTTCGGAGGGCCCAGGCATTTCAGAAACTTGGCCGGTTTGACCAGGCCTTTCTGGATGCTCAGAGATGTGCCCAACTGGAGCCCAAAAATAAAGCTTTCCAGGATCTGCTCAGACAGCTGGGAGCACAGATTCAGCAAAAGGTGGTGTGATGTGGATAAAGGTGTGGATAAACTTCTTTTCTAAATTGTATCTTGCTAATTGAAATCATTTCTCTTAACCCTTTAGTCAGCACAACTAAACTCCACCGATGCTCGTGTGCAGCAGATGTTCTCCCTCCTCTTAGATCCATCTACTAAGGAGTGCGATCGACAGAAGGTGAGAATAACTCAAAAGGCAGATGAATACATTCCTCTAATTCATTCTTGATGCGCCTGATATTTCTTCATTAATGCTAATGCGTCTGTAAAACTGTACGGCACCAAAATAATCAAATCCTTCAATCAATTTCAGGCTGCTCAGAATCTAGTGGTGCTATCTCGAGAGGAAGCAGGAGCTGAACAGATCTTCCGTAATGATGGAGTGAAGCTAATTCAGAAACTTCTGCAGTCAAAGCTGGAGGATGTTGTACTTTCTGCTCTCAGGACATTGGTTGGTTTGTGCACAGGACATCAGTCTAGAGTAAGTGTGACTGTTCCTTTGAGATTACTATTTGCTTCATCTTTAAAGTCACTTTTTGTATTTTTGTAGTTTGGAATTATAAAAAAAAAGGTTTATATGCATTCTGATTTCCATCCATCATTAATGTGAAGCTAGAGCAGGCTGTTCAATGTGCTTGTCACTCAGTTGTTTTGCAGTTCGTTATTGCTGATGTCCATTCTTTGAATTTCCAGACTATGGCGATAGTGAATGAGTTGGGAATGGAGCAGCTGTGTGCGGTAATGGGATCAGGAGCTTCAAGTGTGTCTCTGGCTGCCTGCCATCTGCTACAGGTGATGTTTGAAGCTCTGACAGAGGGAATGAAAAGAGAGATCAGAGGAAAAGATGAAGCTATACTTCCTGGTGAGTTTAGATACTTATATTGGGAACTTGGTTACACTGAAGGTTAACCTTTAGCAAATGTTTTGTGTGTGTCGGCTCTGTGTTCTTTACATTTTATTGTTACTCACTATATGAATCTTAACACAGAACCATCCAAGGAGCTGCGGTCAATGTTACGACACCTTTTGGAAATGATGCCAGCATCAAATGTGTCAGGACCCGGCAGAGACAGCGCTATAAATCTCCTTGTCAAACAAGTACCCCGCAATTCCTTGAAAAACCCAGATAACTCCCTCACGTTATGGGTGGTAGACCAGGGTATGAAATACATCCTACATGTAGGCAAATATTTTATTAAACCATGGTGGATACCAAGGCATGCATTACCATGACACAAAGATGCATGTTTATTTTGTTCATTTTTCTATGTTAGAAAATTTATAACTGATGTTATCTGTTATCACTCTATATGAATTAGAGACTCATTGTTTTCCTACAGGGCTGAAGAAAATCCTGGAAGTGGCTGGGACTGTCCCAGAGATCTCAGAAGGGCCACCTCTAACAGACAACAGTCACATGAGCTGTTCAGTCTTGCTGAGCAAACTCTATGATGACCTAAAGAGTGACAAAGAGAGGGAGAACTTCAACAAACTATGTGAAGAATATGTTCAGTGAGTTGACCAAGGAAGCTTGTTTAAACTGTTTGTTCGTTTAGATCTTTTTTCCAGAACTGCATCACAAGTCCTTTGTGAGCATGAAAACTGATTGATTCTTCTAACATAATGTTGTTGTGGGCAGGCAACATTTCAGCCGGCCTGGCCTAGACGGCAAGCTGAGAGCCATCCAGACAGTATCAGTGCTTCTACAAGGGCCGAGTGATGTGGGTAACAGAACTCTGGAAATGTCAGGAATGATGGATGCCGTGATATCGCTGTGTGCCTCCGAAGATGTTACTCACCAGCAGGTAGCGGTTGAGGCTCTAATCCATGCTGCAGGCAAAGCCAAGAGAGCTTCATTTATCACAGCCAACGGAGTGTCCCTGCTAAAGGACCTATACAAGAAGAGCGAGAATGACAGGATACGTGTGAGAGCCCTAGTGGTAAGTACCACAGATAGTTTTAGAAAATAACACTTCTAAATAAAGATGAAAATAACAGCTATGTGTATGTGGGCTATTGCACAGGGTTTGTGCAAGCTTGGATCAGCAGGAGGAACAGATTTCAGCATGAAGCAGTTTGCAGAGGGATCTACACTTAAGCTTGCCAAGCAGTGCAGGAAGTATGTTGGCTTATATTGAATCTTAAGCCCTGGGTATAGATTAAGAGATGCAGCATGCTTGATGTACATCTGCAAAACCTGATCTAAATACCAGGTTTTGAGTGGATTACTGGATTTCAAATAACTGACAAGCTTTATCTCTTTCTCTGTAAGGTGGCTGTGTAATGAGACTCTCCCCCCAACTTCCCGCCGCTGGTCTGTGGAAGGTCTCGCCTACCTCACCTTTGATGCAGATGTAAAGGAAGACTTGGTGGAAGACAAGAATGCCCTGCTGGCCATGTTTGACCTTGCAAAAGTATAACTCATCATTATTTTCCTCATAGCTGAAAGAATTTAAACTGAAGTCTTATATTTTCTCCACTCTGACTTCTGTGGAGTTAACAGGGTCTGATTCTTCATAACCAAACGCCAGCATATTTGGCACAGACCTTCACGGTGCATTAGATGGCAGTGTTAGTCCTGTCTATAGCGCTGACCAGTTAATCAGTAGTCCTTTCCTGTCTCTCATTGGACTCATTTGTTCTAAATCTAAGTAACTATTGCTAACTATTTCATGTCACAGGACCAGATTGTCATCCATGCTTGAAATGCACTGATGCCCTTTTTGTGTTTTCTGTGTGTTTTTGCAGTCCGAGGATAAGACTGTGCTCTTTGCTGTGGGTTCTACATTAGTGAATTGCACCAACAGTTATGATGTGGAGAAACCAGACCCTCAAATGGTGGAGCTGGCCAAGTATGCAAAGCAGCATGTACCTGAGGAACATCCCAAGGTAATACTAAAATTAACCTTTTCTTTTCAAGTAGAACTAACATAGCACAATATTTATTTTATACAGCTTCATTTCAATTATTTTTGGTTATGATTCATATTTCTGCCTGCTTTTTTTGTTAGGATGCACCTTCCTATGTAGAGAAAAGGCTGGTGAAGCTGCTGGAGGCTGGTGTGGTGTCTGCATTGGTTTGCATGGTCAAACAGGAGAGTCCTGCACTCACTGAGGCTTGTAGGGAATGTATTGCCAGGTAGGAAAATGGCAGTAAGTCTTTATCTTTCACTGTTTTTTCTGTAGATTTTCTGGTTAATATGATCTTTCACGGTAGGGTGTTCTTGGCCCTAGTGGAGCGACAGGAAGACAGAGGCACAGTGGTGGCACAGGGTGGAGGAAAGGTAGAGTGTACTGATAAAAATTCCCCAAATTTCCCCTTGTGGGACGATTAAAGGATTTTTTTCTATTCTATTCTAAAATACACTCTGTTTAGCCTACACTCTTAACTAAGCACCACACTTCAGAAGGCTTAAATGATTTATGTCTGCTGCTCTCCTCCAAAAGGCTCTGATCCCACTTGCATCCGACAACACAGATGCAGGAAAAATCAAAGCTGCACAAGCCCTGGCAAAAATAACCATCACGTCTAACCCGGAGATTGCCTTTCCAGGAGAAAGGGTAAAAATGCAAACAGTAACACACAAGTTAACTTAAAAAAATACAATAACTCTTTAACATTATCTTGCTTTTGTTTGTTTGTGTATTTTTTGGGGTCAGATCTATGAGGTGGTACGCCCACTAACCAGCCTTCTGAGGCTTGAGTGCACCCTGCTGCAGAACTTTGAGGCACTCATGGCTCTCACAAACCTGGCTGGCATCAACGATAGACTCAGGTTCGCCACTAGGGGGGAGTCTCTACTAAAAGTATTCATACAAAACAGTCTATTTTCATTCCAGAACATTACATTTAGGATACTTTTATTTATTTATTTATTTTATTTTACATGTTCTGCATTTTGCAAAGCTACTTTTTCAGATCAATACATGTGTCACTTTTATTGCTTAGCATAAAGTATTTAGATGGTGTGAAATCCTTCCATCAAACCTGTTTTTAAATTCTTCCAGGGTGACCACAAGTGACTGAGACTTAATATAGACTAAATCACAGACTTGATTAACATGCAGTAATTTTCTTGTATGGCAACTTTCCAAAGACTGAAACATTTAGAGTCTCTGTTGACCACTGAAATCCAATTTCCTGTCAAAGCTGTTTTCACTGTAGAAGCTGATAATTAACGCTGAAGTTGTGCAGTTATGCAAAGCATGCCTTGTTCTGTTTTATTTTTTTACTTTTTTCAAAACGTACATTATATCTGCCTTTTAAAGCATCTTTTATCCTGATCAGCGCAGTTTCATAAGTGTTTTTCAGTTTTCTGAATTAAGTATACACTTTCACAGGCAAAAGATCATCAAGGAGAAAGCTGTACCTAAAATTGAAGGTTACATGTTTGAGGAGCATGACCTTGTACGAGCTTCTGCCACAGAGTGCATGTGCAACTTGGTTTTAAATACTGAGGTAAGGGATAATTTATTAACAAGTCTTTGAATACATGAATACCGGTTGAACTGACAGTAGCGGCTGTGCTGTGTGGCATCCTCAGGTGCAGAAGCTCTACCTGGCCACAGGAAATGATCGCCTGAAGCTGCTCGTGCTTTACAGCGGAGAGGATGACGGGAGGCTGCGGAAAGCTGCTGCAGGAACCTTGGCCATGCTGACAGCCGAACATCCTGAACTCTGCGCTCGCATCCCTGGAACTGTAAGAAAAGCACTCCAGTAGTGTCGCTACCATTATTTTTTTTTTTTTTTACTCTATTTTTGCTCACATGACTTCTGTTATCTTCTCAGACAACCCACTGGCTAGAAATTGTGCAGGCTTTGTTGCTCAGTGAAATACCTGACCTACGTCATCGTGGAGTGGTCATAGTTCAGAACATGATCCAGGCAGAGAAGAGTCTGGCTGAGAAACTCATAGAGAGCGAAGCTCTGGAGATTCTTTCCGTCCTTGCAAAGGGAGGAGAGGGCATGCCAGATGCCGTCTCGAAGATAGCTCAGAACTGCCTGGATAAAGCAATGGAGTATGGCATCATCAGAAACAGGGAAGAAAAGGAGAAGAGCTCAGGAACTGAACCCTGAACACAAAGTGCAGTGTGTGGATGTGCCACCTGACAGCGTTTCAGTTCTTTGAACATTATATTGGACCAGTGAAGTAATTTCATTTTTGCAGGAAATGGGCTCATATGTCTTAACTAAAAATGATTAAAAGCAATAAGGGATGTAGTGAAGAATGGTATCAAATGGAAGAACCAACAGCACAGAAATGATTTTTGACTGCTGTGTAACGTTGATTGTATGCTTGTTAAAGTCTGGCAAAAGTGCGTATTCCACCCAGAGACCAACATTTCTCCTCCATGTATTTCCACTAAAAATGACCATTCCTATATATGTGCAAATATTTCATTTGAGTGTCATTATTAGTCCCACAAACACATTCTTATTTTTATTGTGCACACTACTTTTCTCAATATTTTATTTTATATTCAGCAAAAATAGAAACATTTCATTTACACTATAAAATTTACTTTTTGTTTAAATGTTTGTTATCACTATTATTGACGATCCAACACATTCCCAGTGTGCTTTGTTGTTTTAATACGTTTTAACTGAACACATGAAAAAAAATAAATAAAAATGACCAATCCTCACTTCTGTTTACTTTATTCCATATCCCACCTGGCTAGATGTACTTTATAATGGTGCTTTAGTGCTGGGATGCCCAACTATTTTTATCCTTCAGCCATGAAAGGCTGGCTGGGTATTGTCATCGCCCTGCTGGGCAGGCAATATGGATACCCAACTCTTTGAATGCTTTCACTTGACAATGAAGTAATGTAGGAGTTTCAAATTTATACCTTAAGTGTATGTACTGAAAGTCTCTGATGAGTCTGAATCTGTTGGGTTTTTTCTTTTTTGAAAATATCGTGAATGAAATAACAGAAGAAAGGATTTTGAAACTGACATCATAGGTACATCTGCTAGGAGGATGAGGGGTGCCAGTGACTGCTCTGAGAATTTTTATATTATTAAAATGGCCATTCTACAACTTTCCAAACTAAATAAGAAATGTGACACAAGTTGTCCTATCAAAGTTTGTGGTGCACATTTTATAATTTATGGCAGGGGTTTCAAACTCAATTTAGTTTAGTGATCATGTACAGTCCAGCTGATCTGCTACGTAAGTGAGCCAGGCCACTTAGGCCACATAACAATCTGGATCAAAAAAGCCAACCCTTCCATGTCTGTACAACTTTTTATTGTACAACTGTTTATGCGCACGCACATTTCACACTTAGTGAGCCAGCTATTTATAAGACATTATGAAAAGCCCGAGGTATATGCCTGATGCACAGCTTTTGTTCACAATAATCTCGGTGTAACGTGTAGTAACAGAGCAACCTTAAATACTGTCAATAAACATGAACTTGGTGTATGTCTCTTTAAAGACGATTTAAATGACATGCTCCTCCCTCGCCACTCGTCATCATCTCTCGCCGCTTGTGCTCCTGCTGTATTAAAAAAAAATAAAATAAGCGCAACCGTAGGTTAGTTTTGCGAACAGCTTCTGTTGAGCTGCTCGGTGTTCAGATGCGCTGGTTTGGCTTCGGTTTCAACGCCTTTGGACAGATATGTGTCCAGGAAAAGTCAGGCAGAGGAGAAAGTAGCAGCGCGCCCCACCAAGTCAAAATAAGTCACCCAGCAGAGCTCAGCAGTCACGTGGATAGAAGTAGATGCTGCTTGAAGACAAGTCAGATCAGAGTGAGCTGGAGTCGAAGAGCATCTTTACATTTAGAGGGTGAGTGTATCAAAGACATCGCCTGAGTCCTGAGGATTAATACATCTATTGCTTTAGCTTAGCTCTTGTTTTGTTGTTTGTTGTTTCTGTCAGGAGACAGCTGCCTGAGCTTGGCAGGTTTTGGTGAATCGGTCTCCAGCGAGGACTGTGGTATTTCTAAAATAGAGAGCCGTGGTTGTAAGGATGTATTCATCAGTGAATCGCACTTGACCCTGGCCTTCCCAGACAGGATTGAGACCTGGGATCTGCAGAAGAGGGAGAAGAGTCCATCATGGAGCATGGATATAAAAACCGACGCAGAGGGCTCTGGTAATGTGTATGCTAATATCTTATCTGGCTAGACAGACATTAATAATGATGTATGAAATTACAGAGTCTCAATATTACTTTTTATTTATTTTTATAGATGTGAATTTGCCATTGGTCCCTGGAGGTTACATTGCCTTAAAGCCTCCCTTCTACTGCACCTTACCAGGACACCTGAAAGCCAGGAGCCTAGCACTGGGTGCAGAGCATGCCGTTCTTCTTACTGCCACTGGAGCAGTGTACAGCTGGGGACTGGGCAGGTGGAGCCACTCACACATATGTCTTTGTTGAACATGTGAGAAGCAGCAGTTTCATGCATAAACAACAAATAAGCATAAGTAATCTTCCTATGCATGCATGTGTTTATGTAACAGCCATGGTCAGCTGGGGCATGGCGTGCTCACCTCTGAGGAGGAGCCCAGAGTAGTGGAGGCACTCTGGGGGATGCCCATGACCCATGTGGCTACAGGAGGCTGGCACTCAGCTTGTATTAGTGGTAAATGTCAAATAAAGATTTGGACAAGTTACACTCGGTTTGAAAAGGATTTGAAGAGGATCTTTTTGTTCTTAGATGGGGGTGACCTTTATGTGTGGGGCTGGAATGAGAGCGGCCAGCTTGGACTTCCTTCTCGAGGTCTGAGGAAATCTCAGCAGAAAACTAGTCAACAAACAGGTCTGTCCTGAAATGTGCACTGCTTTAAAGAGTTCTATTGAAGAGGCAGTTTTTACATCCATTTTGAACCACTGACCTTATCAAACAGGAGAATTATGCTGCGATACCAGCACACCACCAGATGAAAAGCTAAAGGAGGAAGAGGAGCATGAAGATGTGTTCATATCAATCCAGGCGTTCCCCGCTCTGCTGGACGTCTCTTCATCATGTGAAATCCGAGCAGTAAGCTGTGGTTCCCGCCACACAGCTGCAGTAACAAGTAAGGAATCTCTTCTGACAGTTGTTTTACCGGGATGCACATTTTCTAGCAATCATCGTGTCACAATTTCTTATTTTCAGCCACTGGTGACCTCTACACTTGGGGATGGGGTGAGTTTTGGTTTTAGAAATGTGTTACATCTAAGTGAAATACTCACATCAGTATCATTCAAATCAAAGTGAACGCCAAGATTTTTGGCATCTTTGCCTTTATTACCTTTACAGGGGAATACGGCCAGCTTGGACACCAAACAGTAACTAGTTCGGATGAGCCGCAGCGTGTGGAGTTTTTCAGGGCTGAGCAGATGCGTGTGCTTGATGTGGTGTGCGGGACATGGAACACATTTGCTGCTGTTGTAAAGGAGGAAGTAGCTTGTGCTGAAAATAGCACAAAATGCACTTGTTAAGCACAGTGAACTTTGGACAACAGTTGTAAATTTCTCCTACAAACACAAAGACTTAACTAAATTTCTTTGTTCATTTTTTTTTCTCTATAAAAACTCAACTCAATACTTTTTGGTGAAACTTTTATTTTTTCTTCAAACAGATGTTTAAAAAGGGTTTATATTTGACAAATGACATAAAACAGTTAAGGCAGCAAAATCCACAGGTAAATATAATTTAAGGCAAGTAATTAAAATTGTTCTGATTTAAAATTATACACTAAAATTAAAAAGGTGCATGCATCTCCAAGGTCCACTGGAAGTCTTCAGAGCACAATCTTGAAGGAACTGTGGATAAATCAAATGTGAATCAATTGGACACTTATAAATGCAAATAATTATTGGTGTTTGGAGCAGCTGGATTTCTAGTTACCTGACAAAATCTGGTGACCTTGAAATGACGTGCTGAAACTCTGAGAGGTTCACAGTTCCGTCCTTGTCGATGTCTGACTCTTCAAGAATCTAAACAACACGCAGACATGGAAAAGAAAGACATTGTTAGGCTTACTGACACATCAGTATACCATCCCACACGCAGTTTATAACCACCCCCTACAACTATAAAGACAAACTCAGTAATCTCACGTTGCTGATGAGCTGCTTCATTTCCGTGGAGGAAAGTTTTGCATCGTTTGTCTCACCAGTTAAGCAGTTAACCAGCTTCTCCAGATCAGCACAGTCAAGGGTTCCATCATCATCAAAGTCTGAAAGCAGCAGACTGGTTAGCATTTCGTAGACTGACATATTTGTGTGCAAAAATAACTATATCACTTTTTATCAAGGTTTTTTTGTTTTGTTTTGTTTTTTACCAAATATGCGGAATGCATAGTGGGATTTGATTTCCAGAGTAGCAGAGTCGCTGAAGGCACTCAGAAGATCCAGGAAGTCCTCAAAAGTGAGGCTTCCATCTTTTTGTTCAGAGGTTGAGAACACCTGGCAGATTCTTTCCTTGAAGGGGTTGGACTGTAACGGGAATGAGTACAAAGGTCAGAACAGATTACCAGCCACTGAAGCATTTCCTTCAGAGCATGAATTACAATATAATCCCATAAACATAGAAATCAAGCATTAACACAAAAAACAAAACATAAAAACAATGTAATGCATATGCTTTGTTAAAATCTTTTCACCTTGAGCTCAGGCAGAGTAATAATCCTGCCTTTTGGTACTCTGGCATCTATTTGTTCTTTTTCATGTTTCTCAAGCAGTTCTGTGAATCTCTTGTGAGCACTGCAAAAAAAGAGAAAAATATATCACACATTACAACAACCAGCAGAAGACAAAATGTTTTTGTTAGTATGATGACTTGCAGCTTGTCACTTACAGAAGAATTTCTTGTTTTGTCAGGAAGGTCAGCTCCTAAAAATATATGTAAGGGTTAGTCCTTTAAGAAGTTGAGGAGCTTCTTGTTCAAATAAACAGGCATCTTCTTAATTTAACAAGAAAAATAAAAGCATATAAAAAGTGATACATTAAACAATAATAAACAGTTTTCAAACTGAGCTTTGAATGAACAACAAAACAAAGACAAGACAGCCCGGACCCACTCAGTGCGTACCTGATTTTAATTACTGAAGTTGTTCAAACAGGAGATAAAAGGATGACACATATATGACACATATATTTATGAATACATTTTCTCTGAGTTTAGTAACCCTCAGTTCAACAATAAGCGCTTCTTTCTTCTTCCAAAACAAAGGCAAAGTAAATGTAAGCATCAGTGCAAAGACAACAATCACTTATTAACATAAATTTGTAACTTTTACCCTCAAACGGATGTTTTTAAAGAGTCTGAGCAACAGTATTGGTTGTTATTAGGCTAGTGACCGTAACTTGTTTTTAATAGTATTTCCGCAGACGTTATATATAATCAATACGAATTACATCAACTACAAATGTAAATAATACTGGTTATTTGAGCACCAGGACGCTTATCATTTTATTTCTCCTTTGAAACGTCAGGCTAACAAAGCTATTACGCTCTTCCTTTAACGTTATTACAGGGCGTAAAAAACACTTCCACTCGTCCATTAAGAAAATAGGTAAAGTTTGCCTGTGGAGACTTTGCTTTCGGGACTTACCTGATATTCTGAGAGCGACTCTTTCGAAAGTTGACTCGCCGTAGTTCCCATGTCGAAGTTTTCAACTCCAAATTGTACTTTGCCGTAGTTAACAGTAACCCGCAAAACTACTGAACGGCTAATGTTTTCTGCTTCGCTTACTTCCGGTTTCTGACTAGAAGCGTCCTCCCCTTGTCGGGTGTAACGTAGCGGTTTCTATAGTGACGTATATGCAAAACCTTTAAAAAAGTGGCCTTTTTTTCTTTGGAAAGTTTAAAAAAAGGAAAAACTCAGTTTGATTCCTGTTCACAATTTTGTCATCATTACTTGATTTTCGTTGAGATAACAAAATAAAAGAGGAGACCGACTGGAAGTGGGTAAAGGTCGTTGATATAAATAAGGATACTAAAAACACTTTTATAAGTAAGACGTGAGCAGTGAAATGTACTCAAGTACAAGGAGTAGCTTTTATTTTCGTAGCATAAAAATAAAGCCCTGCGAGTCCTATTATTGTGGGGTCTCTAGTGATAGAATCACTAGTATTACAGTCGATTGTATCATTCTAACCAGTCCAACCCAGTTCCACATATTACCAAAGAAGACAAAATAATGTTTCCTTTCTTTATTTGTATAACTACGGTTATTCTTGACTTTCATAATCCTTTAAATTACACAGCATCTTTTTCTGAAAAAACAACAACACACCCTCTAATACTATCACTGATCTGCAACCCAATTAATTATACTTGCAACCCCATAATCATAAATACAAAACAAACATTACAAACATATGTTAAAACATATAAAATATTATTGCACAACATTTCTATGGTCCTGAGTATTTACTGGACACATTTATGTCATAATCTAAAAATAATAGTAATCCATTCAATCCTATTGTATTATTTAAAAATAATAATAATAAATTGTTTCCTTAGCTCACAAAGGCTTAATTTATTCTCTTTGTAGTTGTTTAAATTATTATTTTAAAAGTGTATTTAAGCAAAGATATCAAAAAGATTAATTTGCAAAAAACATCACTATTTATTTTCAGTAGATTTAGAAAGTTGCTTAAATTAATATAAACCAAGACTTATCTGAAACTGAATGAGTATTCAGTATGAGGGTGACTACTACTATCTTCTCACAGCATCAGTGGGGTTAGGTTAATTGATGATCTTTAAAGTAATAGTATGTAAAATCTCACCACTAGATGTCTGTAGATTGCAGTCAAATGAATTCTGTTTTCATACCCCTCCCAATCCAAGTGCATAATTGTAACTATGGTGGCTGCTATAATATAACAACAATAAACTTGTTTTAGTCAACCAATGGAGATCAGAAACTTAAAACTTAGACTGTACCATAATTTTAGCTTATAGTCAACTGTTTTTGTTTAGCTGGCTTATTGTCATCTGTCTGGACACAACAGGATTGCATGTCAAATCTGCTGACAAGAAGAAATTGTGACAATATGGTAAATGGTAAATGGCCTGTATTTGTATAGCGCTTTTCTAGTCCCTAAGGACCCCAAAGCGCTTTACACAACCTGTCATCCACCCATTCACACACACATTCACACACATATCAGAAATAAATAAGCACATTTATCCATGTTTTCATGTGTTTTCAGTTCAGGAGATTGGGCTTGAGGATGCTTATTCTGTTGTCTCTTTTCTTTGTGTTCTTGCTTCTTTGGTGAAGGGGACCCCCTCTCAGATGATAAAACATAGATACTTCATATCTTGAATCTGAATTTACCTCCATGTTTTCTTCTCCTCCATCTTTGGTGTATAACCTGACCTGGACAAATCTACTTTTTTCACGTTTTTTTAAAATTTGTTTTTTGTATTTTTAATACAGAACGGAATTTTTTTTTAATGTGTCAGTTCTTATTTAACCATTCCTAAACTCCTCCAGAAATAGTAAAATAAAAAGGCAAACATAGATGTAGAACTATGGTTTTGAGAATAAAAGTGTTCTTGCTGGTTTTCCTACCTCCTATAAAGTAATATTGTCTTGTCAGCATAAATAACATAGGTGAGAGAATTTTTATAAAGTCAACCCAAAGCATACATATATGTTTGTCCGACATGTTCAGAAAGAAAAATAAATAAATCTTTGGCATAAATATGATGTACATGTTTAATCAGGTTACTTCCCCAAACAAAAGACAGAAAAGTACAGGGACATGAGACTAACTTGTCAACTCGTTATACTCTGACTCTCATGTTAGGCAAAAGACAAAAACATATCTGCATGTGTTTTATCCCAGCAGGGATAACCTTAAGCAATACAGAATTCCAGAGTCTCTGAATTTTTGTGTGCTGCCTGAAACTGTTTTCCTTTACATAAATAAAGACATTTGAACCATAAAGTTAGAAACTGATACATCATAATTCCTCAGAATGGTTGTTCACCAGCACGAGCTATTAATAATAACTTTTTTTTTATTGCCTTCGTTTTACAAAATATGTTTTGATTTGAACTCAATCGACAAAGAACATCTTAAAACAAAATTGAATGTATTCTATTTTTATAAAAAAACCAAAAAAACCCCGATGAATATCTCCAAATTTCAGGAGATGATTATCTTAACGTGGGGCAAGCTAGGCTCCTGGATTTGTCTCCCAGTCTGTTGTATCTAAAGCAAAAACAGAGGTAAAACAGCATGTAAAAGTGTGCAAGTGAGGTTTTAACATGGATTTTTGCGAAAGAATTCTTGTAGCTGATGGTGTGTTTAATCTTAAGTGTTACCTGTCATTTTTGTTCCCTCTCTGGTCTCAGCTGGAACCCCAATCCCGTAATCATTTTCTCCTGTGACTCTAAAGAAATAGATTCCTCCCTCCTCCAGGTCGGCCACCTTGTAAGACAATCGGCGACACTTGTCAGTAAGTCTTATCCATCCCGTTCTGCTGATGTCTCGTATGTCTACAAGGTAGTTCTTCACGGGAGACCCTCCCTCATTCTCAGGAATGTCCCAGGTAACAGTGGCAGAGTTCTTAGTCACATCTTTAACTATTATATGAGCCGGGGGACCAGGTGAATCTAAAACCCTCACATTTAGGGTCAAAGAGGCAGATCCAGCAGCATTTTGCAGTTTGACAGTATATTTGCCAGAGTCATCACGTGTTGCTCGTTCCACTGTGATAGAGGTGGCAGAGCTCGTGGTGTTGATCATTCCTCTGACTCGCAGATCAACATCTGCTTTCTCCCATGACACACTGGGAACAGGTTTCCCTGTGAAAGGCACCGTCAATGTGAAGGAGCTGCCACATTTAACAGGCAGAGTCTTTCTCATCTCAGGGTTAATGTGAATCTCAGGCTTCTCCTCTCGCTCTGTAGCTACTTCGGGGTCTGTTTCTGGGCTAGGCTCACTAATACCAACTTTATTTATGGATCTGACAGTAAAAACATATGCTGTCCCCGATGTGAGTCCAGTTACTGTAAACTCTGTCCTATCTGTGTTCTGAACAGCAACAGTCCAGTCTTCTTCTGTTGATTTTCTGAATTCAACTTTGTACCCTGTAACTGCCGCTCCACCGTCAAACACCGGTTTGTTCCATGACAGAGTGATTGAAGATCTGGATGAATCAATTATAGTGGGCTTTACTGGAGGGGAAGGAAGAAACTTTGGATCCTCTGCCAAGGTGAGTGGGCATGGCAAACTTGGTTCACTTAGCCCAGCAGCATTCTCAGCAAAGACTCTGAATTCATACTCAGATCCCGGATGCAGACCAGAGGCTTTGACTCGTAGGTCATAGACTGGCTTCTTATTGACCCGGACCCAACGGATGCCCTGCTTCTCCCTTTTCTCTACAATGTAACCGCTGATGCGGCTGCCACCATCAGAGGCGGGCGTCTTCCAGCAAATAGTCATCGCTTCATTGGTTGCACTTGTGACCTCAACATCTGTTGGAGCAGATGGGATGGTAAAAGGATCCATGGCCTTGACTGGGTCACTTTCCAAAGTCTCACCCTCACCATATTTATTGACTGCCCTCACCCTAAACAGGTATTCGTTTCCTTTGAGAAGTTTGGTTATCTTGCAAGTAGTTGACATCATGTCACCATACACAAGGGTCCAGGCAACACGGCTGGTTTCACATTTCTCAACAATGTAGTACATGATCTCCGCCCCACCAGTCTCATGAGGAGTTCCCCATGAGAGGGTGCACTTTTCTGCTGAAAGTCCAGAAACTTCAAGGGGTCCAGCAGGTGGACCAGGTCTGTCTAGTACTTTGCAGGTGATAGCCTTAGATGTGGTGCCCCCTGTATTCTGGAGAGTAAGAGTATACTGCCCAGAGTCTTTCCTAACACTTTCTCTGATAAGCAGAGAGGTATGCGTTTTTGTTGCGGTTATTTCAACTCGTCCTGTGGTGCCAATATTTCTACCATTCTTCAGCCAAAACACTGTAGGGTTGGGGTGGCCTGAGATGACAGCTTCTATTCTTAGGAGGTCTCCTGCTTTGACAACCACTACCTGTCGAAATTTGTCTTCCAAGATAATTTTGGGTGGCTCTACATTGTGCTGTGCTGTGACAGGTCCGGTTGTTTCAGAGGGTGGACTGAAGAGCTCCGCTGCATTCTTTGCAATAACACGAAAGTTGTACTGTTCACCCTCTGTAAGGCCAGTCACTTCAAAGAAGGTGTCCAATAAGTTTGTGAAGTTACACTTAAGCCAGCAACTATCGGGCAGTTCTTTGCGCTCAACAATGTAACCAGTTATTTTAGCGCCACCATCATATTCTGGCTTGTCCCACGAGAGAGTTACTGAAGTGTTAGTTATATTGGTGACAGTGAGGTTGCCTGGGGGGTCACACTGGTCTCTAGCTGCTACAGGATCAGATGGCTTGCTACAGGGTCCAACACCTGCCATATTCTCTGCACACACCCGGAACTCATATATAAGACCCTCCTCAACACTTGTCACCTTATACTGGTTTTCCGTCACTGGGCTTTTGTTCAATTTTTTCCACAGAATACTGCTTTGATCTTTGCATTCAATATGGTACCCAATAATAGGGCTGCCGCCATCACTCTCCGGTTTGCTCCAAGCAATGACCATAACAGACTTTGAGGCCTGCACAACATGAAGATTGGGTGGTGAGCCAGGTGGCTTGAAGGGATACTGAGCAACAACAGGCTCTGACTCAGTGAATTGGCTCTTTCCATAGCGATTCTCTGTAGCGACACGAAACTGGTATTCAGTGCCTTGTGTCAGACGGGAAATTTTGATTGATGTTCTTGCAACTGTAGCTGATACACTCTGCCATAATGTACTGCCTGTATCTCTTTTCTCAACAACATAATTAGTGATTTGACATCCACCAGTGTAATGTGGAGGCTGCCATGACAGAGACACAAAGTCAGCACTGACACCATCAACACTGAGGTCTGCTGGAGGACCAGGCCTTTCAAAAACATTAACAAATATTTGAGCAGAGGTGGTTCCAACGGAGTTGTTCAGGGTCACCTCATAAACACCAACATCTATCCTGGTTGCATCTTTGATAATGATCTGAGATGACGTGTCAGATGTGCTCACATTTACTCTGCTTGTCTCTTTCAGTGCATTGCAGTCTTTTTTCCAGGTTGCTGTTGGTGGTGGTACCCCTTTAAATGGAACATCGATCTTTAAATCATTTCCTGCCTTCACACTGAATGTGTTGGACAGCAGACTGATCATAGGCTCAGTACTGGTATCCTTTACTATCACAGGTGCCAGCAGGCATTTTGGCTCACTCTTTCCCTTCTGATTCACTGCACACACTCTAAAGAAGTACTCTTTTCCTTTTGTCAGGCCATCAATAATTGCATCAAGCGCTTTACTCTCTGAACATTTTGTCCATGTGTCATCTCCCTTAGCTTGCATTTCTACAATATAACATGTGATTTTGCTTCCTCCATCATGGGCTGGCTTTTCCCAAGAGAGTCTTGCACTACTGCATGTGACATCGTTGAGTGTGATCTTGCCAGGAGGCAGGGGCACCTCAGAGACTTTAATAGCTTCCGTGGTTTCTGCTGGCAGCCCAGTGCCAAACTCATTCACAGCCAGGACACGAAAATAATAGAAGCATCCTTCCTGTAAATTGTCGATCTTATATGAATTCCTCATGCAGTTGCTAAAGACGCTTGTGAATGCTTTTCTAGTCTCCTCTCGCTTCTCTACAATGTAGTGCGAAATCTTTGCTCCTCCATCAATCAAAGGTGGCTCCCAAGAGATGGACACAGAATCCTTCTTTACATCCTTAACCTCCAAGTTTGTTGGTGCACTGGGAGAGTCCAAAACTTTCACATTGATGAATGCTGACTTGGAGCCACAGCAGTTTGAAGCCGTCAACACATACTTCCCAGTATCATTTCTGTTGACATTTTCAATGAGTAGCACAGTATAGGAGCTTGTTACCTCGATCTGAGCACGCTCACTGAGGGTGTCACCTTCCTTTGACCATTTAACCTCAGGCTCTGGCCTTCCTCTGATGGTAACAAAGAGATGTAAAGTGGAACAGACTCGAACGCTGACAATCTTCCTCAAGGCAGCGTCCAGCTCAATCTCTGGTGCCTCTACTTTTTCAGCTGCAACCACAGACCCAGGTAGATCCACATGGTCTCCGACTCCAGCAGCATTTATGGCGCGAATACGAAAATTGTACTCTGCATTTTCTCTCAGTCTTTTCACAGTGTAATTTGTGTCCTCTACACCTGCGCTTGGTGTGCATGTAATCCACTCATCATCTGTTGCTTCTTTCATCTCTACTACATATCCACTGATGGTGGCTCCTCCATCATAGATTGGTTTTGACCAAGTCAGAGACACAGTACTGCTAGAATAGTCTGTCATTTTGGGGTTGGTTGGTGGACCAGGCGGGTAAGTAGCTTCACATACTTTTATATATTCACTTGGATCACTGGGAGCACCCACACCAGCTGCGTTTTCTGCAAGTATTCTAAACTGGTAGTAATGCCCCTCTGTGAGCCCAGTACATCGGAAACGCAAATCATTTAGTCTTCTCTTGTTGCATTTAGTCCACCTGACACCCTCTTTGTCAAGTTTCTCCACAATGAAGCCATCAATCTCTGAACCTCCATCAGTCTCAGGCCTTTCCCATGTTAATGTTACCGAGTCACCGGTCACAGCTGTAGCTATAGGTGTAGAAGGTGCACTTGGTGGTGTGAAAGGATTTTGTGCAATTAAGGGGTCTGATTCCAAAAATTCACCAACACCATATTTGTTCACGGCAGCAATTCTGAATACATATTCTTTGCCAGGTACCAGTTTTGTTACTTTGTAACTGAGAGCTTCAACATGAGCTTCAACTCCTGTCCATGTAACACGACTGGTCTCCCTTTTTTCAATGATGTAATGAGAAACAGTTGCACCTCCATCATTTAAGGGGGGATTCCAATGAAGACTGCATTTCTCTGCACTGATAACTTTTACCTTCAGTTGTCCATCAGGAGGACCAGGTCTATCCAGGACCTTCAAATTTACTGGGACAGAAGTAGTTCCACCAATGTTAGTGAGGCTTAAGAGAAAGTGTCCCCCATCTGCTCGTGTACAGTCCCTGATAGTCAGGGTTGTATGTGTGAGAGTGGTTTTGATCTCCATTCTTGGTGTGACTTTGTCGATTTCTCTTCCTTCTTTCAACCATGTTACTGCTGGAAGAGGCTTTCCAAAGTAATCAGCTTCAATGACGAATGTCTCTCCAGCCTGAACAACTGTAGTACTCTTGAACTTGGGATCAACTGATGCTGTGGGTCCTTCAATAACATCCTGTGCAATGATGGTTACACATTCTGAAGGTGGACTCCAAACACCAGCCCCATTCTTAGCAGTTACTCTAAATTCATAACTTTGTCCTCCTGTCAGACATGTGACTGTGAACTGATTCTCAATAACATTTGTAAAGTTTGCCTTCATCCACCTGCCATCTGGGAGCTCCTTTTTTTCTACTACATAGCCTGTAATACTGCTTCCACCATCATATTTGGGCTTTGCCCACTGGAGTGTAATGTTCTCTCTCGTAATGACAACGGCTTCAGGTTTACCAGGTGGATCACAGGGGTCTCTTGCCACATAGCATTCCGATATCCTGCTAGATGGGCTGAGCCCTGCAATATTTTCAGCAAAGGCTCTGAATTCATACTCAATACCTTCTTCAAGCCCACTTGTTTTGAAGCGAGCATCCGGTATAACAAATTTGTTAAGTTTGGTCCATAAAATGCTGTTCTTTTCTTTGCGTTCAAGGTGATAGCCAATGACAGGACTGCCTCCATCTCTGACTGGAGGCTCCCATTCAACCACCATGCTGTACTTTGTAACAGTGGAAACAAAGGGGGTGCCTGGGGCAGCAGGAACACTGAATGGATATTGTGCAACTACAATGGGTGATGTGATTGCAGTACTTTTTCCATATCTATTTTCTGCAAACACTCTGAATTGGTATTCACTTCCTGTCTTCAACTTGGTAACTTTGATTGTGGTTCTTACTGTAGTTGCAGAAACAGTCTGCCACTCCATACTTGTAGATTCCCGTTTCTCCACTACATAGTTGTCTAGTTGACAGCCTCCTGTGTATTCAGGTGGCTCCCAAGAGATGGTAACATAGTCTGAACTGACTTCATCAATCGTGACAGGTCCCGTGGGAGGGTCTGGCTTTTCAAGAACAACCACGGTGATTTCCCCTGTATATTTTCCAGCACTGTTGGCTGCAGTGACAGAGTACTGACCAGAGTGCTCCCTGATAGCATGTCTGATATGAAGGACTGTTAATGATGGTGTGGTTGAAATCTCTAGCCTTGATGTTTCTTTTACTCCCTGGCCATCTTTTTTCCATTCAACTTTTGGTGCTGGGTTCCCCAAGACTGGGACCTCTACTTTTAACTCTTCACCATTCTTGACAGTGAATGTTGTAAAAGTAATCTGGAGTTTTGGCTTAATAGCATTTTCCTTATCTGTGATGGGGGTGGGTTGGACATTTGGGCTGATTTCTCCATTTTCTCCAGCAGAAGAAGGCTGGCCTGTAGTGCAGAATAACAAGCTATAATTGCAATTTATATATATATATATATATATATACATATATGGAAATGACATAGGTATCTCCTAAAAGATAATAAGACGATGTACAAGAGGCATCATTGGCATATTTCTCAGCTTTTATGTACAATTTGTATTGTACATTGAAGAAATCACAAAATTATATGTCTGAGGATTTTCTAAAACGAATCTACTGCTTTTACACTGTTAAAAACGAACACTGCTAGTTATTTAAGCTTATCTAAGGCATTTTAATCAACATATGAAACAAACTGATCTTGGGAGAAGCATCCTTCTTTTATATACTTCAATACAAAGACATGTTAATGGAATTTATTATTAATAATTTGTTGAACATTTTCTAACTTAACTTTATAACAAAGTACGAATACATGCTATCTATGCACCGCAGAGACAGGATGAATGTGCAACATACCTTCAACAATAACAGTGGAGGGTGACTGGGAAACCTCAGTATCCTGTGTCATGTCTATATTTAGAACGTGAGCTTCATCTTCTGCTTTCTTTCCTATCTACAAGAGAGAGGGGTAACTTTTAATGTTAGTGAAAATGAGATTAAATATATACATTTAAATAGGAAAATACATTTTACCTTGTTCCAAGATTATAATATTGATTTGGTTATTTGGTGACTTAAAGTCTGTATTACATTTGTTAAAGAAAGCCCTCTGAGTGAGTTTTAAACAAGAATAGAAAGTAGGCTATCTTGCTGAGTGAGATGTGTGTAACCGAAACACTTGAAGGTGTTAAAAATAACTACAGACATGGCCAACCAGACTGCCAACTGCTCTGACGAACACATTAAAGCTGTATTATTATTTAAGTCTTAAGGCTCCCATTTAACATGCAAACAACAACATGCACAGAAAAAAATAACTCAACTAAAAGGACATTTGAGGATCCCTAAATGCTTTCTGTACTATATTACAATGACGTTTAAGATGACTTTCTTACCTCATTCTTGTTTTCTTCCATCGTTTCTCTTAGTTAAACTGAAAATTTAGATCCCTTGTTAATCAGTTTGTTGGCAAAGATGCCCAAAGTGCTGTGAGCCCCAAACGTTTAGGACACAGATACACAACTCTGCCAATCACTGCCTGCTTTATCTGCAAAAGCATTCAGTGACTAAAATAAGCATGGCGGTGGATTGGCCAGCTGCTCATTCTTTCAAAATTAGTTTAGCCTGCATGGCTCAGCTAGAGATAAATGGAAAACGTCTCATCACTTAAATATTGTCCACGTACCATTCCTGTTATAAGAGGGTTTTCCCTGTAACTTCATATTTAGGTATTAATACACACCTACAGGCAGGCAAAGAAAAGCTTAATAATCTTATTTTACTGACCTTTTCAGTGTTCGTGACTGATAAATATTGTGGGTGTTTGACACTTTTTTTGGCTTCAGCTAAGATTTTTGTTGGATTAGAAATGAGTACAGTTCAGTTTGAACAGTTTGGAGACAAATTTAGAGAAGCAAGGCTGACATAGTTTGGAAATGTGTAGAGGAGGGATGTACTGGACAAAGGATATTGAATATGGAGCTTCCAGGCAGGAGGAGAAAAGAAAGACCAGAGGGGAGGTACATATATGTAGTCAAACAGGACATTGGGCTGGTATGACAGAAGATGATTCTAGAGATAGAATGAGATGGAAGCAGGTGATCTGCTATACCGACCACAAAGGGAGCAGCCAAAAAAGAAGTATAAAAAGGAAGAGGAAGCTTTAAACTTGGGTGTGCCAAGGAAAGTTTTAGATCTATTGTATTAAAGGTGTAGTGTGTAGAATATCACCACTAGATGTCAGTAGATTGCAGATTGCAATCAACTGAGTTCTGTTTTCTTAACCATCCTAATTTAAGTGCATAATCCTAGCTATGGTGGCTGCTGTAGTGAGTGTAGGCTGTCAGTCCACTGTTTACCTTAGCTGTAAATATATGTCCATATCTATTTACTCTGGAGGAGGCTGTAAAACTGAAAGCTAATGTGAGCTGATGAGTCAGTGAAGCTCACTTCTGCCTGATGACAGCATTGCTGAGGTGAGTTGCTTAGGATATCCTGAACTTCCTGTCGGTAAGTGCTGCAGTTTTTTGCTGTTGATAGCTGCCGTCAACTGGCGTTATTGAAACTTTCTTTGAAGTGGATCTAACATTGTTGGACTCAAACACACAGCAAATAAACTCTAGTATGATGTGAAAATGTAATCAAACTGTTTAATAGAGGGAAAGAATTATTTTTTGGACACCTGAACCTAAAATTATCTGGCATAATGTTGGGTCATCGTAACCAGCTGGTTGTTTAGCTGGCTCGTTGTTAGCTGTCCAGAGATGGGACAGTCGTACGTATGATCTGGTGACAATAAGAAATTGAGACAATATTAGGACTAAACAAGCATGTTTTCATGTATTAGAGGGATGACTTCAGTTTCGGAGATGAAGCTGGAGATGAGAAGGAACTGGTTGAGGTGGAAATGTGGAAGGAGGCATAGGAGTGGTGGAGGAGGAGGCAGATGAATGGGTTAACCTTATATGTGGCTGGTCTCTAACCACATACATAAAATTTGATTAGGCAGAATTGTGATGTCCATCTTGACCAAGAGGGCGGGCCATATACAAATAGCATAAACAAAGAAATAACATCAAATGTGTTTAAAAAAAAAAAAGTCAAATTGAGTCAACCCCTTAAAGGAGTGCCAAAGGCTTTAGCAAATAAATATGTTTTATAAACAGTTGTAAACTCGACATGCAGTTAATGGGGTAAGGTTAGTTGATAGTTAATTCTAGATTGCCCTCTGATCTGAATGTGAGTGTGAATGGTTGTCTGTCTCTATGTGTTAGTACCGTGGCTCTCGCCCTATGGTAGCTGGGATACAATTGGTAACAGAGAATGGAGAATGCACCGTTGATAGCTGAAGAAATCTATTTTTGTTGTTCTTTATAAAAACAAAAAATTGAATAGCCTATATTCACTGTTCCTTTAAATGAACAAGAGACACCTTGAGAAAAGGGTTTGTTTTACGTTAAACTTCATGCATTTTTTTTAGTATGCTTTCCATTTGGACATAAAATCCACAGCTATTTCTTTTCAGTAATGCAAAAATCACTTTGTCAGTAGTCTAAAAATACATTACAGTGGTACTAGCATAAAAATACAAATGTTAATACTATTATTTTAATGCTATATTAATATATTAAACTAATTTGAAATGAGCGCTTTAGGTCTATGATTAGCTTCACAGAATCTTTTATTCTGAAACAAGGAGCCGGAAATGCACTAATACACACCAGCGAAGAAGAGCACGAAGCTAGCTTGCCAAGCTAACCGGTTGTAGACATCTGATTGAAGATGTAAACATGTATAAACCTTTCGATTGAATGGGAAAAATAATTAACCGTGTTGTTAACAGGCGTTGTAGCTGCTGTCGGTTTGTGATTTGACACGGTGTCAAATGTGAAGAGGTAAGGTCACTGTAAAATTCAATTCAATCATGCATGAATCATTAAAAGCCGTCCATTGAATGAAGTAAAATTGCTCTGTGAGGTGAATAGCAGGCTATACTGCCTCAGACACTAGTTTGATACCAGTGCACTGTCTGATAATAAAGCTGGAACTTTGTTCAAACTTTCCGCATGAAAATTACTTAATTAAGCCTCTGATAACTGAATTTTTTGAAAGTTATACAATCACTTGTTTCAGCGTCCAGATGTTAATGTTTTTTCTAGTTTTCTTGTGTAACTATAGGTATTTCTATAGGTTTTTTGTTGGCATTGCCGGTGAAACAAACGTTATTTGCCAAATTATTGATATGACGTAAACTAAACATGCATACACGTGTCTGCCTGACCTAAATGACCGACCTCAGTGACTGTTATCAAATGTAATTCCTCTTGTTTCACTCATCAACAGATTCCAACATGTCCATCCAGTTTGTGTATAGCCATCAGCACTTCGTCACTGATGTGTATCGGATCAGTGGAAACAATTCCGCTAAAAACTCTGCATCAACAAAGTTTGACACCGCCATCCAAGGCGGCTGGGCAGACAGGATGGCACGGGGCATATTTCGCTACCATCTGGGGGATTTAAAAACGCGGGTCCTGCTGGGTTCTCATGGCTACGTGGCTCAGCTGAATATCCAAAGAGGAATAGAGAGAAGAAAGCCACAGGAGATCATGAGCATTAAGCAGGAGTTTAATGCCAAGCAGTTTAACTTTAACAAAATTAAACACGATGAAATCATATTTGAGATGATAAAGGACAAAAAAGGAGGTTCACCTTTGACTAACAATGCAGAGTGTCCTCAACCCCAGAAGATGGTTGTGTTGGTCAATGTTAGCCCTCTTGAGTTTGGACATTGTCTCTTTGTCCCAGATCCTGCTCACTGTCACCCACAGATCCTGACAAAGTTTGCAATCCATGTCGGCATTGAAGCTGTGCTTCTGAGCTCTGATTCCGGTTTCCGTGTGGGGTTCAACAGTCTGGGAGCATTTGCATCTGTCAATCATTTACACCTCCATGGATATTACCTAGACCATCCCCTCAAGATAGAGTCTAAGCCAGTTAAACCTTTATGTCCTGAAAAGGGATTTTATCGAATTTTGGATTTCCCGGCAGGCTTTTTGTTTTATGCAGAATCAGAGGAGGTGGAGAAAGTGGCCCAAACTATCTGTGAAGTCACAGATTTTCTTGTGAATGATAATATTGCTCATAACCTCTTTTTGACTAGAGGAAGTCCGGCGTGTGTTCAAACGCAAGGTGAAAAGGATTTCTGTTCAAGAAAAGGTGTTCGCGTTGCTCTGTGGCCCAGAATATCCTGCTTCGGTGCCAAAGAGGAGTCTGCCTTTAATGTTGCTCTATGTGAACTGGCTGGACATTTACCCTTTAAGAGCAAAAAGGACTTTGAGCGCATGACAGAGAAAGATGTCGTTGATGTAATCCAGAGCTATCTTTTGCCTGAAGATGAGTTTCATCAGCTGGAACAGCAGCTTACTGAACATTTATTGTGTTCATAATGTGCGGTCATTTTCATCAACTTACAGCTGGGCTGGAAGGGTCTTAGACTTTTGATGGCATAAATGGATGAATCTGGCCTCTGGATTTTGAATTAAATTGTAAAAACTGCAATACCGTACTGAATGTGTGTCAGAATCTTCCCTGTACAATGAAAGAGATTACACATGTTGAGACTTATGATATTTACAAGATAAAATGTGCTTTAATTGGTTAATGAATGTGTTTTCGCAAAACTGATATCAAATAAAATGTGACTAAAGAATGGAGTTTTGTGTCTGTCTGTTTAATGAATTGCTGTTCTTAGCCAAGTTTAATCGGGTCAGGAGAAGCTTGGGTGTGGTGGCACAATGAATTGCTGTTCTTAGCCAAGTTTAATCGGGTCAGGAGAAGCTTGGGTGTGGTGGCACAGAGCAATTGTGACTGCTATTTGTTACATGTGAGCATTTTATGTTTGGTGTAAAAGGAGCATGGTGGTAGGATACATTTCTCCAAGTAAAGTATATAATAACAATAAGTGTCATTGGGTACAAAAGGTTTTGCATTGGTTCAATAGAAAGGAGCAGATTACTGAGAATTAAGGGCTGTAAGTTCTGTGGAAATCAGGCATAGGGGCATTTTGAGATTTGGACATAATATTCTTGACATACTATATTCTTGTCTATTTGTAGTGAAAAGATGATCGTGCCTTATGTAAAAGCCAGCAGCTTGAAGGATGCATTTTGTCCTTGTGTTTTGGATACCGGGTATTTTCCACAGCTGTTATCCCAACACGTTCTCAATGTGACAAATCGTCAGCATGTTACGCTTTCAGTCACCCAACGCGTTCCTTTGTTATGTAATGTTATTGGTAACATTACCTAAATAACTGTCACCTGACAGTTATCCTGGCTCCACCATAAATAAAACTGCGCAACAAGCCCAAAGTTAGTTCACAGCTATTGTCAAATAACAACACTACATCGGGCATTATGAATTTCAAAAACTCACTTCAGAAAGCCTGACAATGGTTCTCAGATAAACATCAATGCTAAACATAATCTCTGAAGAGCAAATCATTTGCTAGAACGACATCACCAAGGTAGCAGCAGTAGCGAGAGGAGCTGTCTGCTCACCTGTTGTAATGAGGCTCCTCACTGGGGATCACTCATAGCACATTAATCTGTATACTTGGCTGCCAACTTGCTCTTTTTCTTCTATAATGGCTCAAAATGGTTTGACAGTTTTAATATTTATTATATTTATTTAGCAGACAGGGCAAAGTATTTAAACAGATTAAGGGGAGTTACTATAGTCCTTCTTTTGCTGGTCTATACCTGGATAAATGGGAACTTCGTGTTTAATCAGGAAAACATGTTTTTCACACATATTATTTGCTGGGGATTAATTAAAGATATTTGTTTGATTTGGTCTCGATCAGAGACAGAACTACAAGCTTTAAATAACATGCATTCCAATATTAAGCTATTGTTAGGTTATAGCAACACTATAGGAATTCCATATGTGGAAGACAACTAAAAAGGATATAGTGCTCATAACCTTGCTGAAAAAAATAAAGGCATTTTAATTTTATTTTGAAAAGACCTGAAGTTTTGGATATTTAATCCAAATTATTTGTTCCAGTTTACTGATTCTTTATTTTACTCCGCTTTCATTGTTTCTGAGCACTAAGTGCAATAAAATGTTTTAATGTGAAAGTGAAAGTGAAATTGTTCTCTATAATTTGCTTATATGAACCAGAAAAATGCACAAAAAACTGGACACTTGTTTCAACCTTAAACCCAATGATGGCTGTTTCAATCAAACCTGTCTTAGACATCTTAGACATTATTTACAGTTCATCGAAACAGCCCTGAGCAAGGAGAGAAGAATGTCCCCTGTAGCCATCTAGAAATAAGAAAACATTAACTGCAAGTTCTGAACAAGCCTCTATTATTATTGAAAAGCTTCATTTGTTTTCCAAAAATTGGCTTTTTGTCCTAAGGAATAAGTTAATCTCGCTGTTATATTACATGCTAAGCAAACATAAAGCCTAACCAATGAAATTTAAGGAACAATGTTTTTGCAGATTATTTAGGATGTGAATAAAGTTTGATTTGGTTTGATCAAAATTTTAGTAAAAACTGAAAATATGCTAAAATCAAAATTCAAAATCTAGATATCACTGAAAAGAGTCGCATGTGACTTGCAATTTGTAGGGAGAGTCTGTGGGTGTGTCCTCAGAGTCCCATCTTGAATCTAAAATGCTCAGACCTTTAAAGCGTCTGTCACTTTTGCAGAGAGCAGCTCAGCAGAATAATTCAGAATTCAGATAATAAGGCATTGAGATAAAAATAAAAAAAACCAAAAAAAAATATATATATACATATATGTTGTTTTTTTTATTATTATTTTTTAGAAAATCTATTTTAAGTAATCAAAAGCAATGGGAGCTTGTCAGAGCTTTAGGGAAATGTGTGATCGTGAAAAGAACACCAATGTTCATCTGAGTCTTCCAGCCGTTTGCATTGTGTGGCAGACTGCCATGATCATCTTGTTTGGGGTTTTTATGCGTTATGATCACGAGTCAGATGCGCACTGGGTAGAGCACAGAAAACATTTAAATTTAACAGACATTGAGAATGACTTCTACTTCAGATATCCAAGTAAGTAATTTCTTTATTTCTATCTTTCTTCACCAGTAAATTCTGTAATGTATCCATTTCTATGTACAATTAGATATTTGTTCTATAATTTTATCTCTGCTAGCAAATAGTTTTTTCCAGTCCAGTAAAAAGCTTCTGGTTGGCTTACCAGTTTCAGACCTCATATTATGCTAACCTTACAAATTACCTTCACATTGCTGACAAAGATCTGACTCCTAGGTGAATTTTCCCCAAGGATTTGACTCCTCTAAGGCCTCGTCCTGTTAAAAAGAAAAAGAAAAAGAAGAAGCTTAATGTCCATACTAAGCAATAAAGTGTGTCTAATTTTGATAATATGTTTTGTTTAGATTATGAGATTTTAAAGATCATGTAACATGGGTGGATATATTGGATGTATGGTTGTGGAAACTCTACAACACAGTCCACAGTGTCAATGTCAGGCTGTCGATAAGGCTAAGCCATCTGAGATGTGGTGTTGGATGTCAGATGAGAAGTTCTTTTCCTGATACACGTTAAAATTGGAGACTGAAAATACCCGGTTTTAAATTGATCAGTTTAACTGCAGGCAGTTTGCAACATCTCAGGCTTTGCTGGCTATGTTAGTTCGAAGACAGAAAAAAAGAACTTGTGCTAAAACATTTGCAGCTTATTGTTTCACAGTTGAGTGGCACCTATTGCGCCCCACAACGTGTGAGACAGTTGCAGTGTTATGTTGTAAATAATGCTGCTGTGCATGCTGGTATCTATGTATCCTATTTGCTAGTCATGTCAGGTACTGCCTGTCTCATGATTAAAGAACACTTCTTCAAGTGTGTAGCTGTAAATATAATCTCTAGATTTTTATACTTTTAATCTTGATTGATCTGAACTTCTAAGACCTGACAGATTTTTTTTTGGCTTAATTTAATGGAGTTATGCAATTCCTGACAATTTATTAAATATAACTAACTTTAGTTAGATAGATATATAAATAACCTAATTTTAAAAAAAAACCCCAAAATTTTGATTTTGGGCAGGTGTTGTCCATACTTGCACTACAGACCCTCCAGATTCATGGAAACTGCCAAATCATCACTGTCATCGTTTTCCTGGTCTGCCCGTGTTACTTTTAAAGACATTTCCTGCAAACCCTAAGGGTTAGCACCTGCATAAGTAACTAGATGTAACTCTGCATCATCAAAACATGTCATCATCTAATCTGCAACAGTAAATACACACAGAGTCCTCGAGTCATCTTCACGTTTTACCCCCTGTTATTTAATAAGCCCTCATGACTCCTGATGACATATTGTAAAAGTAAACTGCATGGTAGACAGAGCTCTTAAGGTGACAGTTTTTCCTCTAAATTCAAGAGTACACAATGTAACCTATAAAAGATCACAGGTTAATTAGTATCAGATTAAGAAAGAAAAAAGGACAACGATGGGTGTGATTAGCATTTTTGAAATCAAAAATATCTCTGCATACGATTTTATATAGTCACATTTAAAGCTCAGTTATTCTGAGAGAACGTGTACTTTAAATAGTACATACTTGGGGCAGAATCACCCCATTGCAAGAAGGTTGTGGGTTTGAATCCACCCCAGTTTGCCCATATGCCCCCAGTTTGCATATGCTTCCTGTGTCTGCATGCGTTCCCTCTTGGTATTTTGGCTTCCCACAGTTCAAAGACATGCGCGTTAGTTTAACAGTGATTCTAAATTAGCCTTATGTGCGAATGTGAATGGTTTTCTGTCTCCCTGTGTTTCACAGTGTGTGTGTCTCTGTCACAGCTGTGACAGGGAGTGGGGTGGCTCAGGTTGTAGAGCAGATCAGCTACTGATCGGAAGGTTCCTCAGCATACAAATATCCTTGGGCAAAATACTAACTCCAAATTGCCCTCTGATGCATTCATCAGAGTGTGAATTAGTTGCACTTGAGTTTAGAAGTGCTTGTATGAGTGGAGGTGAATGAGGCATGTTGTATAGAGCGCTTTGAGTACTCCGGGAGAATAGAAAAGCACTATATAAGAATCAGTCCATTTACCATTCTATCCCAACTGAATGAACGAGCCGAAGAAAATGAATAGATCCATAACACATGCTTACTAAGACATAAAATATAGTCATGGTGCATGGAAGGCTGACTTGAAGTAAATGGATTACATGTAAAGTTTCCATGTAATTTTGTTACATAAGCACAATGTAAATGTTACATTTAATGGAATCTGGTCAAATGAAATTTACTGCATTGGATACATGTAGAAATATCAAGCACATTTTACACAATGATTAATTATTTTAATAAATAAACCTTTGATTTATATATTTCACTTTTATATTAAAAATGCTAATTTGCTGTGCAAATCATCCCTAAATTGTTTAAAGCCAGGTTTTCTTTTTTATTCTTTTTTTTTCTAGTTTTGTCTACATGGGCCCTCTTTTAGATTTTCCGCTCTTTCCACAATTTTTGCATCAACCCTTCAGACACTTACTTTGTTTACTCTAGTTGTGTGTTGGCAGACTGTAAGTGACTATCCACAACATGAGTTTGAAAGTAAAAACGTTATAACCACTATGCCACCAAGCTGTCCCTACTACCATTCCTTTCCTTTTTTCTACTTCTATTCTGTACTGCTCTTCTAATCACATTTTTCTGTTAGGTTTCCAAGATGTCCATGTGATGATATTTGTTGGATTTGGTTTCCTCATGACATTTCTTAAGCGATACAGCTTCGGAGGAGTAGGTTTCAACTTCCTCATCGCTGCCTTTGGTCTTCAGTGGGCACTGCTGATGCAGGGCTGGTTCCACTGGCTGGACGCTGATGGGAAGATCAGAATTGGAATTGAAAAGTAATAGTTCAGTTTTATTGCTCATGATTTAAAGGAATCACTTCACACACAAAAAATCTTAAATGAAAGACTTACAGATATTAAATAACAGGTCATGTTATGAAATAATGTGATTCATGCTATGAGGTCTTGTCTTTGATTCAAATACGGTCTCTCCTATGGGAATATGTTTCCACCTGTATCCAGAAGAAAAAAGTGTAGGTGGAGAAACCAGTCTGAAAAATTGCCACAAAGATGTTTTTCAGCCACCCAAGAGTTTGTGTTTGTGGTTGGAAGTTAGACTGAAATTGGGGGTAATGGGAAATTATGCTATTTCTGAAGTGCTGCCAAAGATATGATAGCTGTGTTTGTGTGTAAAATAGAGATAGAGAAAGTGATCCACATGGGGTAATTCAAAACCGTGACCCTGTCCTGGCAGCATAGTTTCTACCGAAACACATTAAGATGTGTTTTCTTTTCATTTTCCACCCATGTGAATCTATGTTAAGTGTACAAAATGCAGCATTGTTAGTTCATTCATTTCGGAATAAGTGCACTCTTAGCCAAATAAATATGATGATCTTGCGCAAGGCCAGTGCAGAGAAGTAATGCTCTTTTATTTCCTTGCTTGTCCTTTACATTTTGGCTGTTTTGCCTTCTTCAGCCTGATCAATGCTGATTTCTGCGTGGCTGGCTGCTTGATTGCCTATGGAGCATTGCTGGGAAAAGTCAGTCCAGTCCAGCTAATGGTTCTGACTTTGTTTGGGATTACACTGTTTGCTGTCGAGGAATTTATCATCCTAAGTGTTATACATGTAAGTTTTAACAATCAGATTATACTTCACCAAAAATATATAATAAAAATGCTATCTAATCAGACAATACATATAATTTCCAGTTGTAAAAACAGGAGCTCATTTAGTTCATGTCTGTGAACGATCCAGACCCGACATGATGTTTAGGTGACTTTTTCACTGTCATTTTATTGAACTAAAACACACACACACACACACACACACACACACACACACACACACACACACACAC